>NC_058081.1:230755077-231085762 GCF_014858855.1 Bufo gargarizans | reverse complement strand
AAGGTGTTCTGTACTCGTCTGGGGGTACAATTGTCCTTCTCTTTGGCCTTTCACCCTCAGTCAAAAAGGACAGACTGAATGCACAAACAAGAATTTAGAGACTTACTTGAGATTTTTTGTCTCAGAGAATCAAGAGGAGTGGTCTTCATTCTTGTCTTTGGCTGAATTTGCCATAAACAACTGTAGACAGGAATCTACTGATAAGTCGCCATTTTTGGGGGCATATGCGCTTCACCCGCAATTTTAGCACATTTTCTGTCACTGAGACTTCTGGTATACCTTAAAGGGGATGTCCGGGTTCAGAGCTGAACCCGGACATACCCTTATTTTCACCCCGGCAGCCCCCCTGGGCCTAGCATCGGAGCATCTCATTCTCCGATGTGCTCCAGTGCCCTGCGCTAAATCGCGCAGGGCACGGGCTCTTTTGTTTTCAATAACACACTGCCGGGCGGTAACTTCCGCCCAGCAGTGTGCTCGGTGACGTCACCGGCTCTGAGGGGCGGGCTTTAGCTCTGCCCTAGCCGTTTTACTGGCTAGGGCAGAGCCAAATCCCGCCCATCAGTGCCGGTGACGTCACCGGGGTTCCTGTCAGCCCCATGGAGAGCCCCGGTACGTCACCGGAACTCTGAAAAATGCCTTTGCCCTCTGCAATTTAGCGCAGGGCAAAGGAGAGCATCGGAGCATGAACTGCTCTGATGCTCATGTCAGGGGGGCTGTCTGGGTGAAAATGGAGGGCTGTCCAGGTTCAGCTCTGAACCTGGACAACCCCTTTAAGAGGAAAGATTTTATTTTCCTTTGTCAGCTATTTGGTGGAAAATTCAAAATGATCTGAAAAAAATAGGCAAGAAATATAAACGTATGGCTGACAAGAGATGTATGAATGGTCCGGACCTGAGAGTGGGTGATTCTGTGTGGCTGTCCACAAGAAACATTAAGTTTCGGCTGAGTTCTCGCCTGGATCTCAACTGAGTTCCTGCTTTCCATTTACCCGGTTTTGTATTGTGTTTATTTCCCTGTCTCTTGGTACCAGACCTGAGGCAGACTCTGGTTCCTTCAGCTGGGAAGGACAAGGTCGTCTGTGGCCCAATCACTATCTTCCGGGCCTTCTAGGGTGAGCCAGGCTTAGGTTCCTGCGGATGAACAGTCCTACCATCGTGGTCCGTTCATTCTGTTAGCAGTCAGGGCTCGGGTTGGGATTTATAAGGTGGTGACCTTTTCCCTTTCCCTAGTTTGCAGGCCTGGTACCTTCTCCATCCCTTTTGTGTTTGGTGTGGAGTTCCCCTCCCACACCACACCGTGACATCAGCTTTATTAAATACACCTATCACGCTCGAACTTCCTGACCTGGAGTAACTGGGGCGGCTCTGTGTAATCTCTGGAGTCACTGCTGCAAGCCCAATCATCCAGCGCTGGCTGATATTCCTCTAACTTGGCCATGCACAAGATTTTGGAGGCACCAGCAATGACGTGGTCAAGCTGGGGGATTGTCAATCAGAGCCGCCCCAGTGACTCCAGGTCAGACATTTTGGGCGTGTCAGGTCGAGTTGATAAAAGGTGATTTCTTCAAAAAGGCTATGAGGAGGAAAAAACTAAAATTACTGATCTGAAGTCTATGATGAGGCCAGAGGCAGCAGGTGATTAGTTAGCGCCAGATCTGATAACAATTTCCCTTTATGACATATCCTGGATCCACACACTGCAAACCGTTATTTTCCAATGTGTTACAATCATTGTATGCCTTATCATTATTGCTCAAAGGTAGAAATCTAAGTGTTCAATCTTGGCAGAGTTTTCTTGACTGAATTTAAAATTCATGTGTCCTCTCTCATGAGTAAAATGTTTATCTAAATCTATGTCACTGATTAACACATATTTTCTTTGGAAAGTCTATTAAAAATCTTTGCTGCGGTGTCATGTTATCATGTGAAAAGGTTTTGGACCTTGGTCGACGTGATCCAGTGACACACAGTGGGAACTGGAAAATAGTTTGCTGGTCACATGGGAAGCGTTTCAAAGTTTACAGCTGTGGGAAAGCTGCATCTATGAGTTTCCTGCATAACAGGGAACACATCTACAGAAACGTTATGCCTCCATAAGAGTTCAAACTTCTCCATGAGATACCAGCTTTTATCAATTTACCAATTCCTTATACTCCTTCATAGTAATCAATGCATTTCTCTCCCCTCATTCTAGAGATCGGTGGAGGTTTCAGCACAGATCTAAACTTTGTGAAGTGACCCTTTAAGTTCAGCTCAGAGGGGAATTTATCACAAGAGTAATATTTGAAGTTTGTTTTTGTTTGAATTTGCGTTGGTGTACATTTAACCAAATTTATGAACTGCCACACGTTGTTTGTTAAATTAGATGCATCTTTAAACCTAACAATTATGGGGGTCATTTACCAAGACCCTATACCAGATTTCAGGCGTAAAAGAGTCACAAACCATTACAAAAGCTACTCCAGTTCTCCTATGCCACCCCCTACTGGTGTGACATTGGGACTGTTTTTGCGACTTTTTTTAAAAATCTCAGGGGGTCATTTATCAATCTGAAAAACACCTAAATTAGGCATATTTCAGGCTCAGATTGTGGCACAACAGCTAGTTGTGTCGCAACCTGCAACTTTTCCCCACTCATGCCTGATCTAAAATTGTGGCCGTGGTCTGGGCGGGGAAGGAACAGGCCGGCAGGCCCATCTCATTTACCATTTTATATGCCTGTTTTAGGTGTAGAAAATGCAAGGAAGCGTTCTTACATTTAGAACTGGCGGAGGATCTGCCAAAGTTATGAAGAGGCCGGTGCCAGCTTAGGGCTTTATTAAGACCGGCGCCTAAAACGCTGGTCTTAATAAATGTGCTCCTCGGTTGATAAATCTGAAGTGAAGTTCATTAATATAGCTAACCATGCTCACTTTCCCACTGACGTTCAAGAACTGGAGTTAGTGATCTAAAAATGCAAAAAGTCTCAAATCTTCTTTTTGCACAAGAAAGTCACTAAGCTCCTATGTTGTGACTTTTTGATGCCAGAATTCTGGAGAACAGGGCATGATAAATTCCCCTTTGATATGTTGTAGTTTTCACACTTTCAAGTTATTACTGTTTACTGCCATGATATTACTTATTACAAGCCAAACTACGATATGATATGGGCTGTGTCGGCACACCATTTCTAAATTGCACCCTGCAAGGGTCAACCATAACCATGGTAAATTAAGTCAGCCTAAGACAGTTGTCAATTTTACTTGTGCTAAATAAAAGAATAATGATGGATGACATAGAGAAAAGCAGCAAGTATCATAAATATGGTCTGCTAATGCAAATCTGTTTCTTTTATTTCTATCTTCAGTCTGTAAGGAATATCTGGACAGATTTTACCAGTCTTTACTAGAAAGGAATATTGACTTTACTCCAGCGACCATAGAGAGAGAATTAATCAACACATGCAGAGATGCTACAGGAAAAGAAAACCGCCTGGTAAGAATCAACATGTTTGTATTTGAACACATCCATCTGGGACGCTGTAGTTCAAAGCAAGCTTGGCCCAGCGACAAAACACATGTACGAAACACACTGATCAGCAGTGGAATATGCAAAATGGTATCCTGCCTTGATATGGAAAGATATGGAAATGAAATGCTTATAATCAGGAAAGTATAATCACATCACAATGGAAGTTTCTCCACAATTTTTTATTTATTCTTTTTTTTTCTTTTTTAGTTTTAAAATATTTATTTTCATTTTCAATGAAACATAACAAAAGGTCGTAGAACAGAATGTATTCATTTTCATATTGAGACAGATATTACAATAACTGTATGATGTATATCACAATATCTACCCCCCCCCCCCAATCATATAGATAATAAAAAATTACAAAATTCTACAAATAAGGCAAACACGTGCACACATACACACAACAGTCAGGTACGAAAACACACAGCCACACTTTTTACATTACAGACACACTCCCTACATAGATACATCGATGCATATTTACTAATATGCAGACATGCGCGCACGTTTTCTACATACATGTACATACTGGCATGCATACATCCACACTAATCACTTACACACACATATTATGGATCCTTATTTACTAGACGAGGCAGCTTGGGTGCAGTTCTTGAGGTCTCCTGAGGGCAAATTATGATCTGTGTGTGGTTCCCTGAACCAACAGACAACAGCATTAAGACTACACAGTCACTGATTTGCTTATCAGCCTACACAAACTTTCTTAAAGGGGTTTTCAGGCAATAGCCTGGCCAGAACACAACAAGCCAGGACCCTGTAAATGGAGGAATGTGAGCCAGCACGCAGGACCAGAGAGGTAGAGAGCATATAAAGCAGGCTAGTTAATAGTAAATTACTCCTGGAGAACCTCTTTAAAGGCTATGTACACCTTCTGAGGCAATTTTTTTATGATTGTATGTTCTCTTATTTTAAGCTAAAAATCTATTCCTCAATTAGCCTTTATTAAAAATATTGAGCTGTTCTGTCACAAAAGGTTAACAGTTTTTCTAGCTGTGTGACTGGTACTTTCACTTTGTGCTGGTCATCTAATAAACCTTATCTCTAAACTACTGAGAGGTCATAAACACTTATTTAAGCCACATTTTTATCAGTAAGATAAGAACTGAGCTATAATGAGTGTTTATAAGGTCATAGAGCAGAGATAAGAAGTCTGTCTTCCCCTGGTCTGACAGAAAAGGCACAAAATCCAAAGGGTGCTTCTAAAACATGTCAGCTCTGTACAGAAAAAGGGACACCATATTTTAAATTTTTAAGACCAATAAAAAATAATTTTAGCTCAAAATGAGTACAATGCAATAATTTAAAAAAATGCCCCCAAAGGTGGTCATAGCCTGACCTTGCTGATTGAAGCTACTTTTCTTTTCTTTTTTTTTTGAAAGGCACTAACTATAGTGCTGCCCCCTAGATTCCAGTGCCCCCTAGATTCCATTCCAATGGTAAATGCAGCCCTGCATACGTGTAATTTTCATTTTATAGATCATAATAAATTAAGGATATTTGCCATTTACATGCTGCTAAAATAACATTCCAGTGAAGGGTTATGACATTTACTTACATAGTATGGTGCCATCCAGTGTTCAAAGTGTATAGAAATTTGCAGGTCCATCTGCTGTGCGGACTGCTGCTGGTCACACGTGCTGAGCAGTTCTCCCCACAACCAGGTATCTGCATATTGATTACTTTTTGCCGGGAAGAGAGACATTTTTATTAGCTCCTCTGCAGTGAACACCAGGAACATAGCTTTTATCTTGTCTGCAAGGGGGCTGAGGATCACTACGCAGAGACTTGGCTGTGGGGACAGGGACTGAGTATGCGTGACAAGCAGCACACAGCTTAGCAGATGGACCTGTACACTATTATACACTTTGTACACCAGTTGGCACCATGCCATGTTAAGGAAATGGAAAATCTGATTATTTTATTATGATTTATAAGCTGAATAAAGCATGCAAATAAATATGTCATGTAATGGTGAAAGAACCACTTTAAGGTGACCATACACATTAGTCTAAAGTTGACCAAATCAGGCTATTTAAACTAAAGTGGCCTTGGTTGGGTGAAATATAAAAGGAACCTGTCAGAATTTGTCACTTGCTTTTGGGCTGCTAAACTACCAGGAAGGTGTAATGCTCCATTGCTTAGCTATATAACAATACCCCTGTGAGTTTGGGTTGTTACAAGCTTTTCAGTAAGGAAATACTATGGTCATTGTCTGGAACCACAACCAGCAAACTGTGAAACTGCTACCAGCCTTCCTTAACAACTCTGGTTGGTAGGAACGTAAGGCTGTCCTTAGGTGTTTCACCAGAGACTGGCGAAAGGCCAGGTGGACTAGGCTTCTAGGGACCCAGGTTACATCTGCAGAGTAAGGCTACTTTCACACTAGCGTTCATAGGTCCGTTCGTGAGCTCCGTTTGAAGGAGCTCACGAGCGGACCCGAACGCCTCCGTCCAGCCCTGATGCAGTCTGAATGGAGCGGATCTGCTCAGACTGTATCAGTCTGGCGGCGTTCAGCCTCCGCTCCGCTCGCCTCCGCACGGACAGGCGGACAGCTGAACGCTGCTTGCAGCGTTCAGCTGTCCGCCTGGCCGTGCGGAGGCGAGCGGATCCATTCAGACTTACAATGTAAGTCAATGGGAACGGATCCGCTTGAAGATGTCACCATATGGCTCAGTCTTCAAGCGGATCCGTCCCCCATTGACTTTACATTGAAAGTCTGAACGGATCCGCTCAGGCTACTTTCACACTTAGAATTTTTTCTAAGTTATTAATGCAGACGGATCCGTACTGAACGGAGCCTCCGTCTGCATTAATATGATCGGATCCGTTCAGAACGGATCCGATCAAGCGCAAGTGTGAAAGTAGCCTTAGGTAGCAAAAAATTGGTATGAGCTCGCTAGAAGCAGGCCTACCAGAATAACTGGGGTGCAAAGACTAATAGAAAAGCAGGGTCAGAACTAGGAGACAGAGCCCAAACAGCAGACAATGGGTTAATCCAGAAACTAGCCACTGTCAAAATACCAGGAGGATCATTAGAGGCCAATTGAGCAGACGAGAGATTAAACCAGAAACTAACCATGGTCGGTACACAGAGTGTTAACAAGCAGGTCTAGGATTCAGGTACAATTCACAGAGGTGCAAACTGAGCCAGGACACATGTGCAACCACCAGCAGCAGCTATGACCTAAATACCCTGTCTAGCTATGGGGCTGGAAGCTGAGACAGGATCCTGACTGGCTCAGCTTCCAGTCACACTGATTGATCAACCCTCCCAGCACAGCCCTGCACAACGTTTTGACTGGGTAAACTCCTGACAATTACAGAACAGAAAGAGAAGTTAGAATATACTGAAGATTATTACAGGAATCTCCAGCGGTATTGGGCATTGCCTATATGATGCAGAGGAGAGGACAACTTTCTTTAATATGCACTTGCAGTGAAGCTGTCATGGTCTTACCTTCTTGCTGTTCTCCTTCGTTTGACATGTGCTGGCGGCCATCTTGGTTTCTGGGTTTCTTGTAGCCTCCCACCCTGCGGCTTCTCCTTCCCACTGGGAGGAGCTGGATGCCTAGCTCATATATATAGGAGGTCTGTGGCTTCAGTTCCTTGCTTGGTCCTCCTGTGTTCACATGCTTCTAAGACTGCTGCTGCTTCTGGTTCCTGATCCTGGCTTCGTCTGACTACCCTGCTGGTTCCTGATCCAGGCTTCGTCTGACTACCCTGATGGTTCCTGATCCAGGCTTCGTCTGACTACCCTTCTGGTTCCTGACCTCTGGCTTCGCAAGACCCTGCTTCGGTTTAGCCATCCGTTTGGACTTTTGCCTCACAGCTTGATTTTCAATAAAGCCTTCTTATTTCCACTTATCTCTTGTTGTACGTCTGGTTCATGGTTCCATGACATTAGGACCAAGCCATGAATTCTGACGGTACAGGGCCATCCTCGCTACCTACGCTGGTTGCCAGACTTGATCAGCAGGATCACCTGTTGGGTCGGTTCGCTGTGGCGTTGCAAACCCTGCTTGAACGCACGGCTCATTTAGCTTCCGTTGCCGATGGGTCGGTTGTCGCTCCTGGGCCCGCTCCTACTGCCGCTCCGGTTGTTGCGCCAGAGTCTACCCCGACACCTGTTGCTGCGCCTGCGGTGTTTCGGGGTATGACCGGTTCTGCCCCCCTTCCACAGCGCTTTGGGGGAGAGCCAACTCAGTGCCGAGGTTTCCTTAACCAGGTGGGCATTTATTTCGAGTTGCTGCCACATGCCTTTCCTACTGAGAGATCAAAGGTGGGCTTCTTGATCTCGCTGCTCTCGGACAAGGCCTTGGCCTGGGCCAGCCCTTTATGGGAGAACAACAATCCGGTGGTTGCCGAGTTTTCCGGTTTTGTTGCTTCTCTTCGGAAGGTATTCGATGTGCCGGCTCGTGCTGCCTCTGCTGCGAAGCTCCTTATGTCCATCAGACAGGGTTCACGATCCGTAGCTGAATACGCCATTGAGTTTCGTACCCTGGCAGCAGAGGTGGGCTGGAATAATGAGGCTCTGGTCGCTGCTTTCTCTCATGGTCTCTCGGATGCCTTGAAGGATGAGGTTGCAGCTAAGGACCTACCAGTGGAGCTCGAGTCTCTTATTTCTTTCCTGATTTTGATTGACACCAGACTCAGGGAGAGACCTTCCTTTAAGGAGAGCCTGCGGAGGTCTTCTAACAGATTGGCGCCTACGTTTGCTGTCCCACCCGTGCCTCCCTCTCCTCCCACACCTCCTGGGGATGACTTGTCTGGGGGTGAACCCATGCAGCTGGGGTTTGCTCGCCTGTCCGAGGGGGAGAGGGCACTCCGGAGACGCGAGGGCCGATGCATGTACTGTGGTCTCGGTGGGCATTTTCGGTTGGCATGCCCGAACCGTCCGGGAAACGCTCGCACCTGAGATCCTGTCGGGGGCAGATCTTGGGTGGAGTCTCCTCATCCCCGGTTTCCCGTGTTGACAAACCACTGATTACTGTTGTCCTCTCCTGGGTCAGGGGCTCGGTGACGACCCAGGCGTTGGTGGACTCTGGTGCTGGTGGTTTGTTCATTGATAGTGTGTTCGCTGCCGCCAATTCCATTCCTCTGCAGCCTCGAGGTTCTCCACTGGCTCTTGAGGCGATAGACGGCAGACCCCTTCTGCCGCCACACGTGACTCATGAGACCCTTCCAGTGGGGATGGCCATTGGTGCCGTTCACAGAGAGTCGGTCTGTCTCCAGGTTATTTCGTCTCCACACTACTCGGTGGTCTTGGGGTACCCCTGGCTCCAGAAGCATAATCCGACTTTCGATTGGAGATCGGCCGAGATCCTCTCGTGGTCACCGCAGTGTGGGGCTAGTTGCATCCATGGGTCTGTCAAGTTGCTGTGTACTTCCTCGGACTCTCTGTTGACTCCTGAATACGAGGAGTACCGGGATGTATTCGATAAGGTGCGTGCAGTTGCCCTACCTCCGCACCGCCCATACGATTGTGCCATAGAGTTACAATCTGGTGCCGTTCCTCCTCGTGGCAAAGTCTATCCACTGTCGGTAGCGGAGAATGAGGCCATGGAGGAGTACGTGAGGGAGGCGCTTTCACGCGGACACATTCGCAAATCCTCGTCCCCGGCAGGGGCTGGATTTTTCTTTGTGAAAAAGAAGGGCGGTGAGTTGAGGCCTTGCATCGATTACAGGGGTCTCAATCGCATCACGATCAAGAACGCTTACCCGATACCCTTGAT
Organism: Bufo gargarizans; assembly: GCF_014858855.1. NCBI lineage: Eukaryota > Metazoa > Chordata > Amphibia > Anura > Bufonidae > Bufo > Bufo gargarizans. The sequence goes on along the minus strand of NC_058081.1, from coordinate 231,076,497 downwards.
TTCCGAGCTGTTCGATCGCCTCAAAGGGGCCACGGTCTTTACCAAACTCGACCTGAGGGCGGCATATAACCTGGTAAGGATCAAGGCGGGCGATGAGTGGAAGACCGCGTTTAACACCAGGACCGGTCATTATGAATCCTTGGTTATGCCCTTTGGGTTGTGCAATGCGCCCGCAGTCTTCCAGGAATTCATCAACGATGTTTTCCGTGACCTGTTGCAGCAGTGTGTGGTGGTCTATTTGGATGACATCTTGGTATATTCTGAATCCATGGAGGCCCACATTCTGGATGTCAGACGAGTGTTGCAACGGTTACGAGAGAACAAGCTGTTCGGTAAGCTTGAGAAATGCGAATTTCACCGATCCCAGGTAACCTTCTTAGGTTACATCATTTCCGCTGAGGGGTTCTCCATGGATCCTGAGAAGGTTTCGGCTGTCTTACAGTGGCCCCAGCCCAGTGGTCTTCGTGCCCTGCAGCGCTTTTTGGGCTTCGCCAATTATTATCGGAAGTTCATCAGGGACTTTTCCATGCTAGCCAAGCCTCTCACGGATCTGACCAGGAAGGGCAGTAATCCCCAGGTCTGGCTGCTCGAGGCCATCCGAGCTTTTGAGGCTCTAAAGTCCGCCTTTGTGTCGGCTCCGATTCTGTCGCATCCCAACCCTGGGTTGCCTTTTGTCCTCGAGGTGGACGCGTCTGAGACGGGAGTAGGCGCCCTTCTGTCTCAGCGTAGAACACCAGAGGGTCCTCTGCTTCCTTGTGGGTTTTACTCCCGGAAACTGTCTTCCGCGGAGTGCAACTATCAGATTGGTGACAGGGAGTTATTGGCCATCGTGCAGGCCCTTAAAGAATGGAGGCACTTGCTCGAGGGCTCGGTGGTTCCGGTTCTCATCCTGACGGACCACAAGAATCTGACCTACCTCTCTGAGGCCAAGAGATTGACACCACGTCAGGCCAGATGGGCTCTGTTCTTGTCACGTTTTAATTACATGGTCTCCTACCTACCCGGTTCCAAGAACATCAGAGCGGATGCCTTATCACGGCAGTACTCCGAGCTGTCCGGGGAGGAGTCGATTCCGACTTCGGTCATACCTCCGAATCAGATCCTGGCCGCCATTCGCACCAGCCTGACCTCTCCCCTGGGTGAGCAGATTTTGGCGGCTCAATCTGGTGCTCCCTCTGGGAGACCCAACGGCAGATGTTTTGTGCCTGAGGAGTTGCGCACTCGGTTGTTGCGAACCTACCATAACTCCAAGGCCGCGGGGCATCCTGGAAAGAATCAGCTGTCATGGGCTGTTTCACGTCTGTTCTGGTGGCCTTCTCTACGTTCCGACATCGCCGCATATGTAGCGGCATGCTCCGTTTGTGCCCAGAGTAAATCCCCTCGGCACCGTCCGTTGGGCCTTTTGCAACCCATAGCCACCGGGGAGCGTCCATGGTCACACCTGGGGATGGATTTCATTGTGGACCTCCCTGCATCCCGAGGCCATACGGTCATTCTCATGATTGTGGATCGGTTTTCCAAAATGTGCCACTGTGTTCCTCTCAAGAAGTTACCCTCTGCACGAGAGTTGGCCACGATTTTTGCCAGGGAGGTCTTCCGGTTGCACGGTTTGCCCAAGGAGATTGTGTCGGATCGGGGGAGTCAGTTTGTGTCCAGGTTCTGGTGCTCCTTTTGCTCCCAGTTGGGGATTCATCTCTCTTTCTCCTCGGCCTACCACCCTCAGTCCAATGGGGCCGCAGAACGATCCAATCAGGCCTTGGAGCAATTCCTTCGTTGCTATGTCTCCGATCACCAAGACAATTGGGTTGACCTCCTGCCTTGGGCTGAGTTTGCCAGGAACACGGAGGTGAACTCTTCCTCTGGGACGTCTCCCTTCATGGCCAATTATGGGTTCCAACCTGCCGTGTTACCGGAGGTATTCTCTCCCCAGGATATTCCGGCTGTGGAGGATCACCTTTCCGTCCTACGTGCTTCTTGGGTACAGATCCAGAGGTCCCTTGAGGTCTCTGCGCAGCGCCAGAGACTCCAGGCTGATCGCAGACGAGCGCCCGCTCCTTCCTACCAGGTCGGAGACCGCGTATGGTTGTCCACCCGCAACCTCAACCTTCGAGTGCCCACTCCCAAGCTGGCGCCTCGCTTTGTTGGTCCCTTCCGAGTGCTTCGCAGGGTAAACCCGGTAGCCTATGCCCTTGCGCTTCCTCCTGGCATGCGGATCTCCAACGTGTTTCATGTCTCCCTGTTGAAGCCACTGGTGTGTAATCGTTTCACTTCCTCGGTTCCTCGGCCTCGTCCGGTCCAAGTGGGCAATCGTGAGGAGTATGAGGTGAGCAATATCCTGGACTCACGCCTGGTCCACGGTCGGGTGCAGTTTTTGGTCCATTGGCGTGGTTATGGTCCAGAGGAGCGTTCCTGGGTTCCCTCCGCAGATGTCCATGCTCCTGCCTTGCTCCGAGCCTTCCATGCACGCTTCCCTCAGAAACCGTTCTTTACTCCGCGGACGAGGGGCCCTTGAGGGGGAGGTACTGTCATGGTCTTACCTTCTTGCTGTTCTCCTTCGTTTGACATGTGCTGGCGGCCATCTTGGTTTCTGGGTTTCTTGTAGCCTCCCACCCTGCGGCTTCTCCTTCCCACTGGGAGGAGCTGGATGCCTAGCTCATATATATAGGAGGTCTGTGGCTTCAGTTCCTTGCTTGGTCCTCCTGTGTTCACATGCTTCTAAGACTGCTGCTGCTTCTGGTTCCTGATCCTGGCTTCGTCTGACTACCCTGCTGGTTCCTGATCCAGGCTTCGTCTGACTACCCTGCTGGTTCCTGATCCAGGCTTCGTCTGACTACCCTTCTGGTTCCTGACCTCTGGCTTCGCAAGACCCTGCTTCGGTTTAGCCATCCGTTTGGACTTTTGCCTCACAGCTTGATTTTCAATAAAGCCTTCTTATTTCCACTTATCTCTTGTTGTACGTCTGGTTCATGGTTCCATGACAGAAGCAAGGTGTACTGTCCTTGGCTTCACATATGAATGCGCCTGATGCTGTAGGATGTGAGTCTGGGACTCACCTCCATATATTCTACCTTCTTTTCCAAGTAATCCCACAATGGCCAGGTTTCATAGCAGCATTGTAGAAAGCCATCTCCAGCTGCATAGGCTGCCCAAAAGCATGGAACAAATTCCCTTGAACAATAAACGATTAATTTATAGTATGGAAATAAGTTGGGTGTATTTAAAATTTTCATTCCATCACTAATCCTGTAAAGATATTTTCTTGAAAGAACATTCCCTAGAAGATCATTTCTCCTTTGCCCATGTCATTGAAAATGTATGGCCCAATGGAAAGACTGTAATGGCCAATATGGACTAAAATGTGTGTGGCTGCATAATGCTCGCTCACCAAATGATTGTTCATTCAGTGGTTGCAGAACCATCAGCTATGTGTATGGCGACCCGAAAATGTGTATGACTGCTTCGGTGTAACAGAAGCTCACCAGACAATTGTTTATGTGATTGTAGATTGTAAGCCTTCTCAGGCAGGGTCCTCTCTTCTTCTGTACCAATTTGTAACTTCTCTTTTTCATGCTTATTGTATTTGTTTTTTTTATTATGTATGTGTATCCCTTATCATATGTTCAACACCATGGAATAAATGGTGCTTTATTATTAAAAATAATAATAATAATTATAATTACTGACTCAAAGGAGATTTCACATTGAAGCTGCTTTCCTATCATAAGAAGTTACAGCATATAAGTTAAGTCACTTCATTATCGGTTTGACCTCTACCTAGCCTGCTGAAAGTAAATGGGACTTTGTTGAAGCTCCCTGTACAGGAAATATCTGCGTAGGAGACACAGTGGTAAACTACAGTAGCTCCATTCTGAGGATTGGCAGGGGCCCTGGTAGTTGTATTCTCACTGACCAGCAAGTGATAGCATATCCTAGTGATATACCTTCACATTTATAAGTAAAAAAAACTTTTAATTTACCTTGTACTCTTTTTCTTTTCAGATATCCATAGTTTTTCATGAATGTGTAAGTAAATAGTTAATAGTTATGCAAAAAATAGATTTATCTGTAACAGGTCATTTTCTATAAAGTTTATTTCATAGAATATTCAGACCAAGCCCATGTTTCCAAATGGGTTAATTATACTGTATACTAATTACTTACATAAAAATATAATGAAGATACCATCATTTACTCAGTTAGCGTACAGGTTTAGATTGGGTTCAAATCACCTTTTTGTTTTCCGTTCTTCTGATTCGTCAGAAAAATAAATAAATAAATGGATCCTTAATTTTGAGCATCAGTTGTGCAAACGGATGCAAAATAAGCACAACAGATGCTCAAAATAAAATATCTATTTTTTAATTTATTCTTTTGTTGTTCTGACGGATCAGAAGACTGGAAAAGAAAACGGTGATGTGAACCCGGCCTTATAGTTATATATTAGATATTGCCTGTGTAAGGGAACATTCTTATATTGTGTAACAAATGTGGATTTGCCACTTCACATTGTGTGCGGCAAATACGCATCATTTTAACGTGCCAGTAAAGTGTTTCGGCCACTAAAGATGGTTTCCAGAACTTACCTATTGATGACTTATCCTTAGGAAAGGTCATCAATATCAGGTCGGCTCCGATGGCACCTCCACTAATCCGTTGTTTTTACAAGCTGTGGCACTGGAACCAGGCACTGGGATGACACGGCTCCGTACATTGTACATTGGTTGTGCCTGGTTACTGTATCGCTGATCCCATTCACTGGAACTACATGGCTCTGGTTGTGGGGATGTAGGGATGGAAACAGTCGGCGTGGAATGTAACTGTTCGCCTGACAAACGATCTGTTACATGATTGCACTTACATGACACTCTGCCTATCTAAAGGGTTTTCATTTCAACGTTAACAACTCGTACGTCACTTGATTAAATCAATTACTCATGTAAAGGAGCCTTTAGTCATGGGATAGATATCATATCTACAAAAATGTTGTCTCCATGTAAATAGGACAAAGTACTGCCTGTGGCATAGTGCTCATGTTATGCCATTAAGGGCCTGATCAATCCAGGCAAAAATGTGAGCCCCTCCTGAGTTTTTCTTGAAAAGATGCAAACGGGGTTGTCAGGAATCTGTTGTCTTCTGCTCATTAACCATTAGGGTCTTCTGCTTTAGACTTTGAGGAATGGTGCAGCACTTCCACTCTTTACCACTCAAGGTGGCTGGCTTGCACTTTTACTTACCCTTAATCAAAATGGCCAATGTTTGTGGGATTGAACCATCTTATTTCCTGTTTGGGCCCATTTCTATCTAAATTTTATCCACCCATTGCTTAAGGGTTGTGACTTGTTCCAGTCTCCTGCCCCCAGAGAACTATCTTTGCCAGACATTTCTTACTGTCTTGTTAGACTTGTACTTCACCTCATCTACACTTCAAGCAGTTCTGCCGTGGACATCTACCATCAGTCCTTCACCCGCTGGTGCACCCTCCGGCACTTTGCGGACTCCATTCTAAGTATAGACAATAGCAATATGCCCCCAATGTATGAGATGGGAATACCATTTTTATGCATTTTTTTTTGCATTGCTCTACTCATTCTTCTTGCTTTGGATTCCAGCAGTGTTTAACAGGCGTGTAATGCTGTCTTAATACTACCTAGCTATCAGAGTCATATATTCCCCAAATAATACCATGTACAGTGCCAAATTACAGGACCAAACAATACCAGCTACATTGTAAGACTGTACTTATATAATAGTGCCATACAGTGAACACAATAACAGTACTACATTATATGGTCTTAAAGGGAACCTGTCACCTGGATTTTGTGTATAGAGCTGAGGACATGGGTTGCTAGATGGCCACTAGCACATCCGCAATACCCAGTCCCCATAGCTCTGTGTCCTTTTATTGTGTAAAAAAATAATATTTGATACATATGCAAATTAATCTGAAATGAGTCCTGTATGTGAGATGAGTCAGGGACAGGACTCATCTCAGGTTAATTTGCATATGTATCAAATCAGTTTTTTTACACAATAAAAGCACACAGAGCTATGGGGACTGGGTCCTGCGGATGTGCTAGCGGCAATCTAGCAACCCATGTCCTCAGCTCTATACACAAAATCCCGGTGACAGGTTCCTTTTAAATAATGTCAGAGTTGGCATCATGATACAAGTCTAGACTAAGGCCCTGTACTCATTCCCTGCTTGGTACCTGCATTTACATGCAGCATTGCTCGCTGCAGAATGATTGTTAATACGATCATTAGTCCCTATGCAGTTTCATTGTTTATAGGCAGCACATTTCGGGGGCAATGTGCTGCTGCACACGATTATATTTGCATGAATTTCAATGAATTTTGTATGAATGTTTATTCCCAATAATTGGCCAGATCATTGGCTGTGAAAATGGCCTTAAGATAGAAGAAGAATGGTGGACGTCTCCAAGTCGTGGAAGCCCAAAGACATGCTACCTCATGCTTTTCCCATGCTACGTATCATCTGGTCCTGACCTAATTGATGGTACAACCCTTATGCTTATAGTTTATTGGCTCTTTAAGGCATTTATGTTAATTTTTCCCATATATTGCCTTCTATATTAATTCACAATGTCATTATTTAATTATGTAAATGCTTGTATTTTTAATATGAACACTTTGTTTTCTAAGTGTTATTATTTAGGGGCCACAAGTGACGCAGCTACAAAAATTCTCAGTGAGGTTACACGTCCTATGAGTGCACATGTTCCAGCATACAAAATCTGTGACAAGCTAAAGAAGATCGACCTTCAAATTTGTGAACTTAAGTATGGTATGTATCCAGCGGTGTAGTGTGCATTGCCAGCGGCCAGGGCAAGCCAAGCATTGCCCCCCCCCCCCCCCCAACCTACTGTGGAAATGCCCCTTTATATAGAATCACATCCCACAGTGTACCAAGAACGACATTACCAATAACATTACCATTCCCAATCCCTGTTTAGGCTCTATGCCCCAGACCAGCCGTATTGGGAGTAGTACAGGTACAATTCCCAGTGGGACTCTCAGTGGGGCTGGCTGGTGGCATGAGGCATAAATGGGGTTTGGAAATGGCTTAATAAGAAGGATTTTTTTTACTATAGGGGGCCTAAGTGCACAGCAGGCTCATAGAAATTTTACTAGTACTACTTGCTGTGCAGACTACACTTAAGCCTCCACAGTAATCCTCCATTATTAAGCCAGTCACAACCCCTATTTAGGCTCCATGCGGCCCCTGGCCAGCCCCACTAATACCTATTATGTAAACCCCCATGGCTGGGCAATGGGCACTGGCAGCAGCCCTTCTCCCCTCCACTGACCAAAATTCCCACTCTAACCAGCGTGCCTTTATAGTAAACAAAAAAAAATATATATAAATACTCTGCTACATTCTATGTCCCTGCTCACTGAGCAGTACTCGGAGGTTGTGTTCCGCTTTTGCTCCGCACTGGAGCTGCACATAGCCTGATTTAAGCCTCGGAGTGGTGGTGGCACAGCCTTCGACAAAGCAAAGCGCACGCCCTGATGACTCTCCAGTGCACGCATGTCCAGGCGGGCCTTAACCAGCCCTTGCAGTTTGGTGCCTGGGGCAACCGCCCCTTATGCCCCTTTACTTACACCACTGTATGTATCACATGAGTCCAACTTATTACCTTCTAAATATATATTTTATGCACATTTATAACTATTGCAAAATGATCATTGAGAATGTGCAGAATCTGCAATGAAGTTTCTGAACACTTGACACTTATCAACTATCCACAGGCCAGGGGATAAATTTCTGATCGGTGGAAGTATGACCACTGGGACCTTCCCCCCCCAACAGTCATGAGAATGGGGGTCCTGTGTCCCCCATTTGAATGGACTGGTGGTCGAACATGCGCACTGACTGTGGGACTGCCTAAGATAGCCACTGCCACTCAGTTATGTGATACATACAGTGGTGTAAGTAGGGGGGCATAAGGGGCGGTTGCCCCAGGCACCAAACTGCAAGGGCACAATAGACTCAGAATGGAATAACAGCCCACATAATAGACTGCCTTTCATTTAAATAAGGGAGAGAGGACCCCTGTGCCTGTGATTGGTGGAAGTCTCATAGGTCAGACCCCTCCAATCATACGCTTATCACTTATCCTGTAGATAAGTGTCAATTTTGATGCATCTCCTTTACCGCCCTCCTCTCCTTTAATCCTATTCTGTCTCATATTGAAAGATTAATTTATATGTGCCCTATAAAAATGAAAGCTGGACTCTGATTGCATGTCAGACATACTATTCCGTAAAATCACATTAGTATTATTGCTGACTTTCTGCACCAATTTCACAATTGCATTCAAGAGTGTAACCCATAGGAGTAGCAGCTCATTTGATTCATGGGCCTGCAATTTGGGAAAATATAAATTGAATACAGTGGGGTACAGGCTTCATTGGTGATGAGTATATGTGGAGAGCAATTTACTAGTTTGTGTTCTCTTTAGTTATATTTTAATGGTAATTTGCATGTACAGTACCATCTTACATACACAACGAATCCTAAATAAGTTGCCCTTCATTTTTATATTATGTTTCACAGACAAGGAATTCGATCTAAATACTGTGGACCTGACTAAGTTGAAGGTGGCAGACTTGAAGAAGATACTAGACCGATGGGGAGAAGCATGTATAGCCTGCATAGAGAAAACTGACTATGTACAACTCATAAAGGAACTGATACCTAAGTATGCATTGAAAAGCCATAAGGCGGATCTATAAAACCTACATTAGGTGATATCCAAATAAAAGCGAATGTTTCTATACTTAAATTAAATGTAGAAGCAAACCACACAGACATGTCATGTGTAATTGTCTTTTGTGGATAGGGATAGTTAGATTTTCAAACATATTTAAGTCAATAAGTGGCCAATGGATTGGTATACAACCTAAGATATAAGAAAAGTGAACTGTATACAGTAACTGAACGCCCATTATACTGGACTGGCAGATGCAGAGGAGTGCCCTAAAGGATAGGCAATTTATATACCTTCAGAAATCAGAAATGATTGTTGTATAAACATCAATGGCCACCAATTTTGTACAATTTTGTCATATCAAGCGTGAATATGATTAAAGGGAACCTGCCACATTGAACATGGTGCTGAATGTAGCATGTTATAGAGCAGGAGGAGCTGAGCAGATCGATATATAGTTTTATAGGAAAAGATTCAGTAAAACCTGTTATTTATACATTTATATCCATGCTCATTCTGGGCTTTGAAGTCAAGGAGTCAGTCCTATCATTGATTGCCAGTCTTCCCTCTAGGACTGTGTATACAGAGAGAGCTGTCAGTCACTGATAGGACCACCTCCTGGACTTCAAAGCCTAGAATAAGCAGGTATTTAAATGCATAAAATAGGAGGTTTATGGAATCTTATTCTAAACCCATAAAACTATGTATCAATCTGCTCAGCTCGTCCTCTCTATAACATTTTCATGGTGACAGGTTGCCTTTAAACACTATAATGGTAATTTGAAGAAAACAGAAGTATTGAGCAGCTCTCACCTGCCAGGGATTCCACTGGTATAGCACGGAACAGCTCCTTCACCCGAATCAGGAGAAATACGGAAGTATAGAGGAAAAGAGATTTTGTCCAGCTTGTACTTGTGGTAATCCAAGGCTTCGTTATTGAAAATTCAGTATAAAATCCAGGTACAGAAAGCAGAGTCTACATGTTTCGGGCACAATGCAATCTTAGCCCTTACTCATGAGTAAGGGCTAAGATTGCATTGTGCCCGAAACATGTAGACTCTGCTTTCTGTACCTGGATTTTATACTGAATTTTCAATAACGAAGCCTTGGATTACCACAAGTACAAGCTGGACAAAATCTCTTTTCCTCTATACTTCCGTACTTCTCCTGATTCGGGTGAAGGAGCTGTTCCGTGCTATACCAGTGGAATCCCTGGCAGGTGAGAGCTGCTCAATACTTCTGTTTTCTTCAAATTGAACATTTTCTTCTAATGTAGCCTTGGATTACCACAAGTACAAGCTGGACAAAATCTCTTTTCCTTTATACTATAATGGTAATGGTGTAAATATACCCTAGTTAGGCTACTTTCACACTGCCGTTTCTGGGTCCGCCTGTGAGATCCGTTTCAAGGCTCTCACAATCTGCCCCAAACGGATCAGTTTAGCCTCAATGCATTCTGAATAGATAAGGATCCGTTCAGAATGCGTCAGTTTGCCTCCGTTCCGCCTCCATTCCGCTCTGGAGGCGGACACCAAAACGCAGCTTGCAGCGTTTTGGTGTCCGCCTGGCGGTGCGGAGCCAAGCGGATCCGTCCCCCATTGACTTTCAATGTGAGTCAGGATGGATCCGTTTGACTTACACTTAGACTTTTTTTTTTACTTAGTTATGCAGACGGATCCGTACTGAACGGATACCAGCGTTTGCATTTAAAGGTGCGGATCCGTCTGTGCAGATACCAGACGGATTCGCACCTAACGCAGGTGTGAAAGTAGCCTTACCATGACGGAATAAACACCAGACTGAATGCTATGAGTCCAGAGAACCCAGCTAGCCTGGAAATTGTTCAAAGATTTATACTGACATACTGTATATACTATTTTCTTTACCATTCACACCCATAGTAAAACTGTTGAGATTTATAGTTTATCTGTGCTGTTAATCTGGATTTAAAAGGATTGTCTGGCCTTAGAAGTGTTCCTATTAAAAAGATCCTTATCTATTAGCCAAGGAGGAGTGCATCTTTCAAAGTAGAAGACCTTATCTTGTACCACTGGCAAGAGACAGAATACTTGTTGCTGGGTTCCTCCATGGATTAAAGCTGATCACTTGGGGTCTCAGCACCAGAACATCCTGTCATCAGGACGACTATTTTAAAGGGAGTCTTTCACCTATACTGACCGTTATAGAACACTAACACCATTATCAGCATTATAGTCCCCATATGTGAATGCTGCTTACTGTTTAGCTGTCCGTCGCTTATTTTCTTCAAAAACACTTTTATTCAATATGCAAATTAGGTCTGACGGTGCCCAGGGGCGGCGTTCAAGCGGCTAGTGCCCAGGCCCCTCGTCGCTATTCATCTGAAACCCCTCTTTTTTCACCACTCTGGCCCACCCTAGGTTCTTCTGATTACCTCCTCCCTTCAGTGTGAAATCCAGCGCCTGCACCATGCATCCGAATCACCGCGCCTGCGCACAGCATTACCCATTATGGGCATCGGCATCCGAGCGTTTATTGCGCATGCGCCGGCCCCAACATCCCGATCTAGACAGTGGCTACTTCCGCCGGCTAGATCGGGATGTTGGGGCCGGCGCATGCCCAATAAATGCTTGGATGCCGATGCCCATAATGGGTAATGCTGTGCGCAGGCGCGGTGATTCGGATGCAAGGCGCAGGTGCGGCATTTCACACTGAAGGGAGGAGGTAATCAGAAGAACCTAGGGTGGGCCAGAGTGGTGAAAAGAGAGGGGTTTCAGATGAATAGCGACGAGGGGCCTGGGCACTGGCCGCTTAAACGCCGCCCCTGGGCACCTTCAGACCTAATTTGCATATTGAATAAAAGTGTTTTTTGAAGAAAATAAGCGATGTACAGCTAAACAGTAAGCAGCATTCACATATGGGGACTATAATGCTGATAATGGTGTTAGTGTTCTATAACGGTCAGTATAGGTGAAAGACTCCCTTTAAAGAAGCGTTTTAGTTTTTTTTGCTGTTTAAGTTGATGTACATTTTATGGGCTGTCTGCTATCTTGATTTCTACTTCCCCTGATATGGTTCCTACATTTCTCATCATGTCTTATACTTTGCAGGGACAGAGTGGGGTGGAGTCCCATCACACTGCACTTGCTCTTCTCTGAGTCTTCTCTAAGGGCAGCAAGTCCCTTATGGACACCTTTGGGGCAATTTTTATCGTTACATTCTACAAATTTAGGGCTAAAAAGATATTTTCAGTTTGTTAATTTTTTTTAATAGTTTTCCCTCAGCAGCTTTCAATGTCAGTGCATCTGCTTTGTCTTTTACAGTTAATCCATCAGAGAGCTGCTCTGATGGCTCGATCTTTGGAATGAGATATTCAGCAAGCATATCTGACATAATATTTTGTCCTTGTAATTTACATATTTATCCCTTTAGTCATTCTTTATGTGTAACACAATACATCTTAAACTGTGAGGCTTGCCTCAAGTTGTTAGTAAGGTGTGGCCGCAAAGGTAGTTTTGACAGAAGTGACCATATCCTTTTTCTGAATGTATCTTCTTCTAGTTTGCAACATATTTTATGTGCTTATTTCAGTGTTATATTTGAAAATGTTTGGAGTGGACTTTGACCTCTGATGAGACCAGAGGTGTAGTTAGGGGTTCAGCATGGGGGGTGGGGGGCGAAAAACATATCCATCACCGGAATGAACCCCAAACCAGGTAACACCAGACCATGAGCCTTACTAATACCACTAAATAGTAACTGAAAATTACCTTCAAACTTTTAACAAAACACTGTACAAAGACCAGTATTACCTACATACAGTGACGATATTATGGTAGATTTATTTATTTATTGTACTCACATATATAGGGCTGACATATTCCGCAGTACAGGCATTATCATCAAGCTGTCCCCAATGTGGTTCACAATCTAAGTTCCCTATCAGTATGTCTTTGGAGTGTGGGAAGAAGCTTAGAGTATCTGGAGAAAACGTATGCAAACACAGGGAGAACATAGAAATTCCATGCAGGTGTTGTCCTTGGTCGGCTTTGAATTCAGGACCCCAGCACTAACCAATGAGCCACAGGAGCTCTGCAAAAAATATATGTGATTACAGTGCATTTATATCCAGTGACTTACAGTTGCTTTTTCCTCGAACTTGAATAATTAATTTTCCCATCTTTTAAATCTGTCCTGGTACACCATGATGACTCCAGCCATGACTTGTGTCTGCAGAATTTACAATAGAGACATCTTTGGCGCCTCACTTTTCCAGTATCCTCCCAACCTTTCCCTAAACAACACAAATTCCCCATCCTGATTATATCCCCAATTCTGTTCCTTTTGCTGCCCCATCCACCCCTATTACTGTACCTGCTGCGTCATACAGTTCCCTCAAATAATACTTCAGATACAATGGTGTCACAACTAGAATCACCTGCCAGAAAATAGTGCCCCATAGACAGCACCCCTGAAAAGAATAATGCCCCCCAAAAAATGACAGTGCCAAATGCATAGTGCCCCATATTATGCCCCAGACATTGCATCTTTTGTGCCTCTACAAAGTTATAATGCTTACCCCTATCCACCTGAAGTAGTATTCATGAACCCTATGTGCCCTTTAAAAAGTAATACCTCCTAAAAAGTAATAGGGAAACCCCTGTAAATGCCCATTGTGCATTTGAAGGTAATAATATCCCATAAGTGGCCCTTAAAAAATAATAATGCCCCTTAATGCCCACAAAAAAATATAATGCCCTTGTATCCCCTGAATAAATAATAATGCCCTTGTTCATGTGGAATAAAGAGTAATGCCCCCTTCCCCCCACACACAATTGCTAGATTTTTTAAAATACAACTTACAAAAAACAAACTCACCTTAGGCTCCATTCACACGTCAGTATTTTTCTATATCCCTAATTTCGGTCCATTTTTTGCGGATCCATTGTTCCTGAAAATGTTTCCGTATGTCATCCGTTTTTTGCGGATCCATTGACTTTGTATTATACCAGGATCCGATTTTGCGGATAATAGGACAAGTTTTCTATTTTTTCGGACATGCGGAACGGAACAATTCGATTTTTTTCAGGACCCATTGAAAATGAATGGGTACAGATCTGGTCCAGATCTGTTCCACAAAAAATGGAACAGATCAGGAAAGAAACAATGGACGTGTGAATGGACCCTTACCTTGATGCCCTAACGAGCAAGAGAAATTATTCTTGCACAGTTTTCATCCCAGCAAAGACACAGATGCATGGTGTCATCATGCTGCCTACACTGGTGTTGCAAACAACCCAGGAAAGGGAAGCAGAGGATGGGACAGGTAGTTTTGCTCCTGATGGTGGTAGTAGTACTCACAATGACAATCCTTCTCTCCCCCCAGCTTTAGCTGGGGCTGTACAGTGACTGGAGGGAGCCCCCTTTCTTCCCTCGTAAAACACCCAGGTCTTGGGGCTCCTGCCTGATGGTGATTGGGGTGCCTCTGATGTTAAGTATTTTGGCAGGGTGCAAGGTAGGAATGTGGATGAAGCGGCTAGCAGATGATGGAGGCGTTAGTAGCCATACCAGTTGATATGAATAAATAAGTCTCTCTTTACTAAAGTACAGAATAGAAGCAGTATTATATCCAACAGTAACAAGTCGTAGTTCCAAATAGATCACAGTGCAATTCTCCACCGACAGCAACGCATGGACAGAAACAATGATGGGGGTTGTAGTACTCAGTGGCGTAGGGATCGCCATAGCAACCATAGCAGTGGCTATGGGGGCCCGCCCGTCCGGACCGCATAATATATATTTTTTTTTAATACATTACAGCACTCACAGGCAGCCAGGGCCGACCGCCCGCCCAGTGTAGTGGGCGTGGCGCGGGCGGTCCGCGGCTCGATCTGGAGAACATGAGGTAGGCCGGCGGATGCGGTGGAGGGGGCTGGAACGGGGGCGTAGCGGAGGCGGAGCCAGGCTGGCACCAGCGCCGCCCGCAGACCGCAGTGCAGGAAAGGAATGAATTTCCCCGCCCCCTCCACCGCCTGAGTCCGCCTCCTGAGTCCTCCCACCCAGTCCCTCTAGTTAGTAGGAGGCGGACTCAGGCGGTGGAGGGGGCGGGGCCAGGCCGGGGGGGGGCGGGGGTTGTTACCTGTCCTGCTGTGGGGAGGAGGGACTGGGAGTGGGACTATGGAGGGAGACTGGTCCCGCCCAAAACCAGTCTGAACTAGTCTGAGGGCGGCGGGCCAGAGAGGAACCGGCTCATAATCAGTGACTCACTAGTCACTACTACTGCTGTCACTGGATGGCACAGAGGGGTGATGGCACCTACTTCTCCAGGCTGCCTGTGAGGACCAGACATCAGCTGTCTACAGGAAAGGTAAGTGTCTGTCTGTAGAAATAGGTGTATAACTACTTGTAAGTTCATGTGTATGTAATGTGTGTGTGTATATATATATATATATATATATGTCCATATATGTGGTGAGTGCGTATGTGAGTCTGTCCATGTATGTGGTGAGTGCCTGTATGAGTGCGTCCATATATGTGGTGAGTGCCTGTATGAGTGCGTCCATGTATGTAGTGAGTGCCTGTATGAGTGCGTCCATGTATGTAGTGAGTGCCTGTATGAGTGCGTCCATATATGTGGTGAATGCGTGTATGAGTGCGTCTATGTATATGGTGAGTGCCTGTATGAGTGCGTCCATGTATATGGTGAGTACGTGTATGAGTGCGTCCATGTATGTGGTGAATGCATGTATGAGTGCGTCCATGTATATGGTGAGTACGTGTATGAGTGCATCCATGTATGTGGTGAATGCCTGTATGAGTGCGTCCATGTATGTGGTGAATGCGTGTATGAGTGCGTCTATGTATATGGTGAGTGCCTGTATGAGTGCGTCCATGTATATGGTGAGTACGTGTATGAGTGCGTCCATGTATGTGGTGAATGCATGTATGAGTGCGTCCATGTATATGGTGAGTACGTGTATGAGTGCATCCATGTATGTGGTGAATGCCTGTATGAGTGCGTCCATGTATGTGGTGAGTGCATCCATGTATATTGTGAATGCGTGTATGAGTGCGTCCATGTATGTGGCGAGTGCGTGTATGAGTGCGTCCATGTATGTGGCGAGTGTGTGTATGAGTGCGTCCATTAAGTTTGGGAGGGGCCTAGTACAAAAATTTGCTATGGGGCCCAGTCAGTTCTAGCTACGCCCCTGGTAGTACTCCTTCTTTCTGTCTCTTTAAAGCCTTTCTGCAGAACCTTGCTTCTGTAATTCCCGGGCTGAGAGGGGAAGGTTTAAGGTTTGGCCGGCCAAACAGTCTCAAAGCGTGAAAGGGTCTATCTCTGCCATAAACAAGCACAATACCTTGCTGACTGACTCAAATGAACTCCCTTTTAACTTCTCTCTAGTAAAATGTATGTCTACGATGCATCTGCAGCGATCCTCTGTACAAGTGGTTTAATAGGTAAAAATTAGGTGACAGACTCCCTTTAACAACATAACATTACAACAATTTACCCTTTGCAGTGGTCTTGTTCTGGGGTACTGTACTGGGATCCTAACGTTCTGTGTGTGGTCGGCATCCTGTTGTCTGCAGGCATGAAGTGGCCTGTGGCTCTCAAAAAGAAGATTGGTATGGCTCCCTGCTCTACCAAAGTTTAATCTGTATTGGCATCCTGTGGATGCAGATACAGTTGAGGGTAGTGCTCACCCCTAGGAGGCCCCACCATTAAAGTTGCTGACGCTTGCCACCCCCTGCAAGCTACACCTGGTCTAACCAAATGAAAAAAGATAGTGGTAAATGATTACACCCATTAGTTTTGTGATTTTGTGACATATTGTTTTCAGAGCAAGTGACTAATCATAATAATAATGCAGCCACTGGTATGATTTATGTCTAATCCCTATTTTATGCTGTCTGCCAGACAAATATTTTCTGCTGAGTTAGTCCCAGGAAGAAATTACACTGCGTGCTTGAGCACAGTGTCTGGGACTCTAGTCTACTAATAGAAACTAATATTTTACATTCAGTGGGAAAGTCTAAAGAGGTTCTCTGGGAATAAATAAATATGACTTACATAACTGGTACTTACACTGTACCTACTGTAGACTTTCCATCACTGAAACCAGGAACAGTGTTTGCTTACTGATACCCCACCTACAGAGGTGTGAAACCTCTGTGAAATACCAACTCTTTTAGAAGACCACTCCTTTATCCAGATTATGTCAGCCATCTACTGTGAGAGGACCACCCCTTTAAAACATTATTCTGGGTGGTGATCTCAAAAAAGTTTCCCTTTATATCTCCTGTTTGCATTTCAAGAGCGTATGTAAACTATGTTTGATGTTTGGTTGTGTACTAATAAACTAGTGAACTACACTCTTGTTAATTATACTGTATCTAGCTCCTTTGTGCAGGCTAATAAGGATTTCTTTAGACACTTCCATCAGCAGCGAGGATGGTGGTCTCCGGGAGGTAAATGGGTGCTACAATTACATGATGATATGAGAATGGAAGAGCTGTTTGCAGAGGAACATGATTGCACTCCAGCATTCCTTACTTTATCTCTCTACTTCCTCTCTTAAAGGGGTTGTACGGGTTGGGTTCAGAGCTGAACCCAGACATATTCCCTTCTTCCCCCACTCAGCCACTCTGACATGAAAATTGGAGCATTTCATGGGGCAAGGGGTTTTTTGTTTACATTTTTACACTGCTAGGAGGAGGCTTCCACCTAGCAGTGTTCCCGGTGACGTCACCGTCACTGATGAATGGGCTTTTGCTCTGCCCTAGCCATTTTACAGGCTAGGGCAGCACTAAAGCCCGCCCATCAGTGCCGGTGACATCACAGGACTCACTGCTAGGTGAAAGCCTCCACCTACTGTAGCTTACCCATGGAGATCCCTATAACCCTTATAATTATTTGTTCTTTTTTATATATTAGCATAACTAAATGAATGCTGGTATTACAATTACTGTGATATGAATAGTGTTAAAGCTAGTCTAGTTGTTTTACTTGAGTGGAGCTCTACCATGCACAGCCATTGGAATAAACATAACATAAATGGTGTTTTAGAATGTTCAGCTGAACATTTTTATTTTTTGTGAAGTTGCTATCTTTGAAAGTTGGACAGATTTTCCTTAAATTTTTTTTTATTTTAGTGCTTGGGGAATACAATTTCTCCTTTTGGTGAGGAGTCTTATAGGCTAAGCAACGCTCCTCTGGAATTCTGGGAAGAGGGTATTTAAATTGGCTCTTAGCACGCTCTGCCTCTAATGCCACTCACCTAGTTAAGCCAGTACTCTCTCCTCTGCACTGATGTCTGCAGATTAGATGCTGACTTAAGTATTATCCATATTATTTTAACTTTCAATAGGTTTTTATTAGAGTAAATGCTCATGCCATAATGGGTACAATACACAGACAGCAAATTATAACGTTGAGCAAGAAACTCAGAATTTTTTACATAGACAGAGTATTCGAATAAGTAAATAATACATTACAGAATATCTTAACAGAAAACATAATATTCAAATCAAGGCAAATTGAAAGTCCGAGCCGTGTCTTCTTGTCCCCACTAGTATAACATATAAACCAATTAGGATCGTTCGAGATTGTACAAGCGCAATCCAACGCCCCACCTCCCCATATGCAGCCGCCTATCCCGACCCGTTACCCTCAGGTGTTGCTGGACATAGACCCAGGACTCCCACAGCCGATTATACCAGGTAACTTGAAAAGTTTTGTGAGCTAACATGTGCTCATAAGACTTTGTGGTGTCTACCGCCCTGATAATCTCATGGAGATCCGGGATAGAGATGCTTTTCCAATTTCTCATTAAGGCCTCATGCACACGACAGTATTTTTTCACTGTCCGCAAAACGGGGTTCCGTTGGTCCGTGATCCGTGACCGTTTTTTCGTCTGTGGGTCTTCCTTGTTTTTTGGAGGATCCACGGACATGAAAAATGAAAAAAAATCTAAGTCAAGTTTGCCATTGAAATGATAGGAAAAAACGGACACGGATCACGGACACGGATCACGGACACGGATGACAATCTTGTGTGCATCCGTGATTTTCACGGACCCATTGACTTGAATGGGTCCGTGAACCGTTGGCCGTGAAAAAAATAGGACAGGTCATATTTTTTTCACGGCCAGGAAAAACGGATCACGGATGCGGCTGCCAAACGGTGCAGTTTCCGATTTTTCCACGGACCCATTGAAAGTCAATGGGTCCGCAAAAAAAAACGGAAAACGGCACAACGGCCACGGATGCACACAACGGTCGTGTGCATGAGGCCTAATGCTAACTTGGTGGCAAGAAATAAATGCAAAATGATAATCCTGGACTTGAGTGCAATTTTGTTTAGGTCTATTAACAGCAGGGCAAGGGCTGGGTCCAGAGTAATCTGATATCCAGCAACCTCAGATACCTTTTTAAACACTTGGGACCAGAGAGTAGTAATCTTAGGGCAGACCCATAGTATGTGAAACAGCGTCTTCTTGCATCTGCATCCTCGCCAGCACTCCAAATTGTACCCGAAAAGTGTGTATATACCCTGACTGGGGTATAATACCACCTAAGTGTTGTTTTTAATTTTTTATATGAGATTCTAAGTGCAAGGAGCATTTAAGAACAGATAGCGAGCCTGTTTGCAGCTGACCATTGCGCAGGGGTAAATGTTTGCTTCAGGTCTGTTTCCCATGCTAAAAGGGGGGCTGTTTTGAGAAACACGTCTTTGTCTCCTAAGTACATGTATAATGGCTTAATCCCTGAGTGTACAGATCTAGACACGGACCAACATCTTAGCAAATGAATGTGACCTTTGAGAGTAAACGAGGGGTTATTCGACAGCAGGTGTCTTATTTTGAGGTAAGAGAAAACTTCCCTGTGAGGGATATTGAAAACCTGCTTAATATTTTCAAAGGATTTCAAATCTGAGCCTGACAATAGATCTGTCACAGTAGTAATTGCACTATCCCTCCATAACTTCAGATTCAGATCAGGGATCAGATATTGAAGGGCCTCAATTGGGGTCAGGTGAGCCAATGATATTGGGGCATCCCGTCCTCTCTCGTGGTATGTTTTCCACAAGGCTAGCAAAGTGGAGATATAATATGAGGGCTGAAGACCCGTATAGCAATCATGCAAGGCGGCAATAAGTAGGGCATGTAAATTACGCCCCGGGATCTGTGACTGTTCAATGTGCACCTAGTGTTTCCCCGTGTCTCCTGTCCACCACTCCCTTAACTGGTTGATTCTAGAAGCCAGGTAGTAATCATAGAGATTGGGCATTCCTAGACCACCTCATCTTTTATGTCTATACATAATACTTCTAGCAATTCTCGGCCTGGTCTTGTTCCAAATGAAGGAGCTTAGCATTCTATTAGCTAGGTTAAAAAAGGACATCGGGACCGGGATGGGAATGGTCCGGAATAAATATAACAGCTTTGGAAGTATGTGTTGTTGGAAAGCTGCAATGCGTCCCAGCCAAGAGTTCTGTTTTGGCCTATGCTATCTAGCTCCGGTTGGAGCGATTGCAGGAGGGGAGGGAAGTTGACCTTGTATAATTCCTGAGGGGTGGCTGTAACTTTAAATCCCAGGTACTGGACCATAGAGTCTTGCCAATCCAAAGAAAACTCCCTTTCATCTGGGACAGGATCGCCTCTGGGATCCCCAACGGAAGGGCCTGAGATTTGCTTTCATTGACCTTGTAATATGATAGGGCCCCATAGGAATGTATAATATCCATCACTGCCTTCAAGGACACCTGAGGATTGGTTAAGGACAGAATGATGTCATCTGCATACATAGACAGGCAATGTTGTCTGTCTCCAATTTGTACTCCTGTTACATCTGTTGCCTGTCGTATGGCTTGAGCCACTGGTTCCAGGGATAATATAAATATCAAGGGTTTACAGGGGGCATCCCTGTCTCGTGCCATTAGACAAAGTAAACGGGTCAGATAGTACCCCATTTGCTAATACTCGGGCCGAAGGGTCGGAGTAAAGAACCCATATGGCTTGAATCGTAGACTCCGGAAATCCCATCCTCTGGAGTACGGAGAAGACAAAAGACCAATTAACCCGGTCGAATGCCTTCTCAGCATCCAGGGTGACCAACACCGCCGCTAACCGGGCACGATTGACATAGTCGATCAGTTTCAGCACCCTCCTGGAGTTATCAGTGATATGACGCCCCTGTACAAATCCCACTTGGTCCGGGGCCACTAGGGTGGGAATACTATCAGCTAGGCGGGTTGCTAAGATCTTCGCGTAAATCTTAAGATCCGTGTTACGTAAGGAAATGGTGGCGAAAGTTTTTTGGGACTGAAGGTTCTTTCCTGGATTTGGGCAGAGTCACAATGACAGCCTCTAGCACAGTGATGGCGAACCTTTTAGAGACCGAGTGCCCAAACTGCAACCTAAACCCACTTATTTATCACAAAGTGCCAACACGGCAATTTAACCTGAATACCAATATAGTTTATCTTCCATGTACTTTATCATTTAGCTATAATAACTGCCTACATTCAGTGCTCTGACTATGCCGTTCATAGCACGCCCTTCGCTGATAAATGGCAGGAAAAGTCTAAGGCTTATTGGTACACCATAGACTTTTTCCAGAGGTGCAGGTGCCCACAGAGAGGGCTCCGAGTGCCGCCTCTGGCACCCGTGCCATAGGTTCGCCATCACTGCTCTAGCATTTCCTTGGGCATTTTCCCAGTTGTCATGGCACGAGACAGGGCTGCATGAAGATGTGGGAGCAGACAGTCTGAGAAGATTTTGTAGTAAGAGTTTGGAAGACCATCTGGGCCAAGACTTTTATGATGTGGCAGGCCAGCTATAACTCTAGAGATTTCATCCTGAGAAATGGAAGCACAGAGGGAGTCGCTTTGGCATTTATCCAAAGAGGCTATCGTTAATGATCGCAG
Source organism: Bufo gargarizans (assembly GCF_014858855.1). Lineage (NCBI taxonomy): Eukaryota > Metazoa > Chordata > Amphibia > Anura > Bufonidae > Bufo > Bufo gargarizans. The sequence continues at coordinate 231,054,852 of NC_058081.1, read as the reverse complement.
GAAATTATCTATGTCTCTGGAGGAGGCAGGAGTAAAACCTGGTTCTCCCGTTAAATTGTACAGTTGGGAATAGTAAGACATAAATCTATTGGCTGTAGCCTTCGGGTCATACAGTTTATAGGATTTAGAAGGGTCCCAAAGAAACGCTATTCTCGATTTTCAAGGCCCTTGCCTTTACCCGTCTGGCTGAAAGTCTCCCTGCCTTATTGGCTTGTGAATAATACATAGCTTTAGTTCTTTTTAGAGAGAGTTCATATGTATGCAGCAAACTTTCCCTAAGCTGGGATCTAAGGAGTCTGAGCTTTTTAGAGAGCCCTAGTGACGGGGAGACCTTGTTTTGTGCTTCCATGTTCCGAATTTGCATTATAAGGTCGTTTTGGTGTTTCTCCCTCAATTTTTTGTGCCTATGACCCAACTTCAGTAGGATACCTCTTATGAACGCCTTGTGGGCCGTCCATACAACAGTAGGGTCCGACACAGAGGCAGCATTAAATTTAAAATATTCCACTAAGGCAGTGGACACCTCAGATTGGTACTTAGTGTTAGCCAGTATGAATTCGTTAGCCCTCCATACCGGGTTTGATGGGGTGACAAACTCCTCTGTTAATTCTAAGGTCACTGGAGCATGGTCCGACCAAGTAATTGTCCCAATGGTGGACCGTACTGTAGCAGAAAACCACTAAAATCAGGTCAATACAGGAGTAAGTTTGATGCACAGGTGAGTAATAGGAAAAATCCTTCTCGTAGGCGTGATGAATGCGCCATACGTCATACAGGGAGTTAGCCAGTAAGGATGGTGCAAGAGAAGTAGGGCAAGTTCTCGTGAGGGAGGAGGAGTCTTGGGACGGGTCGGCGACCAGATTAAAATCCCCACAAATGATGACTCTACATTCCTTTAGGGACTGTACTTTTTAAAAAAGCTTGTTTAAGAAACGCATAGGCCGTACATTAGGGGCGTACACCCCCACTAGTGTATAAGTGACATTATTTATGGAACACACATGTATGATGTAACGTCCCTGTGGATCCACTACCATGGCCCTCGCCGCGTGTGCAACTGAGTTCCGTATCGCTAAAAGAACTCCCCTCTTTTTGCCTATACCATGGGAATGAATCAAGGTCAGAAAAGTTGGATGCTTTAACCTCCCAACGTCTGACTCCACTATATGTGTCTCTTGGGCACAAAAGGCACAGTTGGTTCTTTAGGCCCCTGACAGTTAAAGAACCAACTGTCAATACCATCGTAATAGGTGTATAGCTATACAAGGAAGATCACTCAGATGATGTAGAGGGAGGCACACATTACCACATTGCATTACAATCAGATGCATGGTGAAATTGGGACACGGCTCAAAGGAAAAATACAAACAGTTAACAGTGAACATAAACAACCGGCTGCCCAAGTATTGGGGCAGTAATGGAGTAGCACAAGGGTTAGAACACATAGCCCCTTATGATCTTCGTGAGGGGGAAACAGTCATGCCTACCACAAGAAGGATCAAAGAGGGTAGAACAAATCCCCGCTCCTGCTGAATACAAAGTATAGAAAAGAACCCTTCAACAGTGTTTCTTCCTACGGCGCCCTTCTACTCGATGCCACTCTCCCTCCTCCGGTAGATGTTGGTGCGGTTTCGTAGGAGGGACATCAGCCGCCATGATATTCCAAGTGACTAACACAGCTTTGCCCTCCTCCCCCGAACGTATAACCACCAAGGCTCCATTTCTCTGAACTAGCAATTTTACAGGGTACCCCCAGCGATAGGGAATGGAGTGTAATCTCAACGCTAGGGTAATGGGAGCTAGAGTGCGGCATAATTGCTAGGTGGCTATAGATAGATCTGCAAACAGCTTGACATGCTGGTAAGGGTCCGACAAGGCGTCCATCTTTCCTCCAGCCGCCAGGACGCCCTCTTTAGCATGATAGAAGTACAAGCGGGCCAAAACATCCCGTGGCGTATAATCAGGTAAGTGCTTTGGCTTGGCGATCCTGTGGGCCCGATCAATGATGAGATCTTGCTCAGTGCAGGCAGGCAAAAGCAGTTTAATCAGCCCTTTGATGTAGGCCTGAAGGTCCGTAGCCAGGACCGCCTCCGGCACTCTATGCTGTTTCAGATTGTTTCTGCGAGACCGGTCCTCGAGGTCCACCACATTCGCTCGGAGGTATGTAATTTCCTCCGACAGGGCATCGTGAGAGTCTATCAAGCTGTTATGCGACGCTGCGAATTTGCCCATCTTTTGTTCTACATGTTGAACTCTGTTGTCTAGTTCAGTGACAGATGCTTGAATAGGCAATTAGTTGCGACAGTGTCCGAGTGGTTAAAGGCCAAAAGCATGTCTTTTAATAAGATGCTGGACGCAGGTTTATCGTCCGTGGGGAATTTGCGAAGCACCTCTGTCAAGGTGCCGGTATCCTCCAAGCCATGGCCTTCAGAGACATCATGCTAATCTGCAGTGGGGCCTCGTAGCCTAGGCCTCTGCTTCGCCGGGCTTGTAGAAGGGGACCATTGCGCCGCAGGGTTGCCCTAAGACACGCCACTGCACACCATCTTGTCCCCCCCCAGTGTTACCCACGATCTCACCCGACTGGGCATGCTGCGGGGAACCTCGAGGGCTCTGTCATTGCGAGCTTCCACCTTCTGAGCCGCGGTGAGAGCTGGCGCTTGCGGAGGATATCGGGCTGGAGGCAGGCTCTGCATGCAGATCCCGTGTGACGGCACCATCTTTGTCCCAATCTTGGCCAAAGAAAAACTCTAGCTTGCCCTGCTTCTTCATGCTCCGTTTGCCCCTGGTCATCATCAGGCAAGGTTCAGGTACCGGCAGGCACCGAGGGTTGAGGTTGAACAGCAAAATAGCGGGTTCTGCTAGACTGGAACGCTTCGCTGGAGCGAGAGCTCTGTGATCGAGCGGCCATACTCCTCCGCTGCGCGGCCACGCCCCCTATCCATATTATTTTAGCGCTGAAATTCTTTTCTTTCTTTTTTGCAAAACCTATGCAAAACACACACACAGTATCAACTAATTTCTTGCAACAAATATTGTTGAAGTAACGAATCATAAAAATAGACATAGAAACAGGCAACAGCTACTGTAAACTGAAAAGTGAGGGCCAAGAACATGATGTATGTCAACCGTATGTATAGTCTAGTACAGAGGCCAGGACTGTGCATACAGAAATTCTGATATTGCACTAGTTAGAATTAATATTGCTCATGGTCCATAATACAGAGGTATAGCCAAAACTAAGCCAGGATAAGATGGGATCATAATAATAATAATGCAAAAGTAATAACAAGATCTACACAATGGTATGTGCCCATACTGGCCAGAGGTTTGTCCTCACTCCATACAAATCTGGTTAAAGAATAAGAAAAAGTGGAAACGAGGAACAATATAACTTTCCTGTGCTGACAAGTTAGAAGAGCATGAAGGAAAGACAGGGATGTGAAATACGTCGGTGCTGTTAGTACAGGATATCTCATGATACTAGAACTGGCGTGTGAACAATAGAAAGAATACATCAGAATCACAAAAACATTTATCCTGCCATTTGACAGGAATGTTTTGGAGATTCATGACGGTTAGGAAAGTGTGTGAATAAAAAAAAAAAACTTGCCAAAATTCGCCAACTGTAATGTGAACTAGACACAATTCAACACTAAATGACACAAAAATATCAGAAAATATTTTATGTGTTTTACAGATTGCAATTATATACCAGTAAACATCAAGTGAACAATTAACTTTTAATATGTAGGAAAAACATTGATAAAAATCTTCCAGTGTGAGAAATACATGTGTTAACAAGATGTCTCAAAATAAATCAGGGATCAACTACTAAATACACTCACTGACAAAAAGATTAATAGATACATACAAATGTATGTAATTATAATATTAGCGTGAAAGGATAAGTTTATTGTGGAAACCTTTACAATTAAAAGGAAGCTTTAGTACCCCTATTGGATCGCCTCTAGCCTGGACACAAGATGAGCTACGTTTGGGCAAGAAGGTATACAGGTTCTGTATGGTATCCAGCAGCACATTTGGCCACAGATGTTGCAGCTGGGCCTGTAGATCATGCACATTTGTAGGTTGCCGAAGCTGGCGTCCCAGCTGGTCTCATAAATGCTTTATTGCCCAAAAATCTGGTCACAGGGCAAGCCAAGGAAGTTTGTGAGGGCTTGCATTATCCAGCTGAAAAATGCCAGTTGGAAGCCCTGCCACGAAAGGCAACACATGTGGCTGCAGGATGTCCTGCACATATCACTGAGCTGTTAGTGTCCCTCGTAGCACAACTAGGGGTGATATCATATGTGATGGCTCCCCAGATCATCACACCAGCCGTTGAGGCAGTGTGTCAGCAAAGGAAGGATTGAAGCACTCACCACCAGGCATCCATACTCTAACCTGACCATTGTTGGATCCCAGATAGAACCTGGATTTGTCGCTTTGACAATACGGTTCCAATCAGTAGCAGTCCAGTTTTCTCATTCACGACATCACTGCAAACAAAGGTGATCACTTGTTCCCATACAGAGTAGGTGATTGGTGCATGGAAATGCAGCCCTTATCTCTACTGATGATCTGACAGTTATCACAACAATGTTCTCAATCGCCTGCTGTGCATTTACTGGAATGGAGCGAAGTTGTATTTTCCCACATAGCAAATCACCTAGAGAGCTTTGTGATAAAAGTTGGATCCAGCACAGTATCAGACTAGGGTTCTTCCTGGACCCACTATAGCTTCAGAGACTGAAGCTGAGACTTACTGCCAAAATAATAGTGCTACACACTGTGTCCTATGACTATAACACTACATTCTGTTCCCCATTGAAATAGCACCACACACACTGCCCTCTGAAGTGAGTAACATTTTTTAAAATTTTTAAATTTTATACCACACACAGTGCCTCTGAAAATAGTGCACCCTGATAATAGTGCCTCATAATGTGCACCCTGATAATAGTGCCTCTAACAGGAGGATACCTGCTTGTCCCACTTCCCACCCTGTCATTTAGGGATGCTGTTCTCAACTCTCAACAGCATTTGAAATTGCGGTTTATTGTTGCAATTACTGCAAAATTGCAACAAAATGCAGCATTTTTGCAAAAATGCAATTTACCACAATGTTTTTACCACAAAGAACAGCAAAACTGTCACCTTGAATACACTCCTGATATAGTAATATTGCCCCCTACTTCTGGCCTATGTAGGCTCCTGCCCTAGCATGCTGACCCCAGGGCTGTGTATAATGAAGAAACAGGGGAATGTACAGCCCCTATAATGACCACTACTATCACATGTAACAACAAAGGTAGCCATCCAGTATATGCAAGATAATTAAAAATCAATCTCGCAAAAGTATATAATATCAATGAAACCATGTTTATAGGCTGAGTAGGCTGAGACCAAAGTAACACACCAGACCTTGTTAGCATAGTAAAGCATGTCCTTTATGAAGTAATCCTTGGTTTTGCAACCCACAATGCAATGTCATATTACAGTAAACCTATTTACAGCTCCGTCCTTACCTTGTGAAATAATAGGAATGTTAAAAGAAACAGAAGTGGCCTCTTACAATGGTGGACAGTTGCGATTGACTTCCAGTTGTGACTCAGTCTTACTGGAAGTGATCATTAGTTACACAATTCATACGCTTTCTTTGTGCTAACCTCCAAAATATATCAAAAAGTTTATAGAAATAGGACCCTTAAAATGTAATACTTTATTTCTAATTAGATAAAAATATCTCCCAAGCCTAATATAGGAGGCTAACTCTGATGTACACAAATAACAGATAAATAAAAATAACATAACAAAATAACACACAACCACTATCATAGGGATCAATAGATTATTAAATTTAAAAGAACACCGGCTGACCAGGGAAGGGGGAACTATCCCTAAAAAAGCCATGGTCTATCCTCAGCCAGGGGACAACTCCTGATGGTGGGGTTTCCCTGTCCCCGTACCTGTCCTAGTAACCCTAAGAAAGCCCTACATGGTGGACCTATTTACCGGTTCACCTTGACACGTTTTCCCCAAGATGGGTTCATCAGGGAGTATGTATGGGTAAAGAACGGTCCAAGAACCATAGATACATTAAATGATATACACAAATACAAAAGTGTTCCCATTAGGCGTATTAGGACAAGGGAAGAGGATACATCCTACCATGTACAGGTCAAAGTAGTCAACTGGTAGAAGATGCTACATGGAGGATTCCCATGTCAGTCCTGATGCCCAGGAGGTGCCAAAGGTGCAGTAACCTCCTCAACACATTGAAGCTCTTAGGTTCTCACAATATTTGTATCATGTGAATAATATTCTTAAATATTAGAAACAATGTATAACACATCTCCCGATTCAGCGAAAGTGTTCAGGAACATGCAGCACAAAACTCTGCAACTTGATGCAAGCCCTACAGTTTAGGGGTTAATTATTTAGGGCTGTGACAGATCCTAAACGTGTAATCTTGATCTTCATTACCAACATCATTTTCAATATATTTTTGTTCATGCATATTTTAAGGGGGTAACAGGAGAAGGTTTTTCTTTTGTTATGATGTCACTGATACACACTTGGATACCAGTATGCTAAGAACGATCAGGCTACACTGGCTATTCGCATGGAGCAAAGTAACTCCATATGCAAGCGCTTGTTTCATGACCTACCATTGTAATTGTAGATAATTTTCAAGCTGCTTAACTGGATATTTTACTAGAAGCTAAGAACTTGGAGCGTAAATGAAAGGAGGTTTCAGTACTTTTCCCTCCAGTTACCTCAATAGTAGCACTGTTGTGATGATGGGAGCAAGCGAATAAGGAAAAAACAAAGCAGCTGTTTGTTTCAGGATCTCAAGGGATTACAGAAAGTCAGTGGATCTTTCTCAGCTTTCTCTTAAGGCAACTTCTTGAATTAGGAATCCTACTAATCTCTAGTCTGGCATGCGAACATGAAAGAAATTGTTAATGGAGAGAAGATGAAATGGTGATACCCCACCCCCAAGTCTACAGTGAGCAGCGACACTTGCAGAACACGTTCAGGTGAAGATACACTAGCTTGAATACAACATGCATGCATTTCCCTGTTCGGGGCTTCTTACCTGTTTTGGTCATGAAAGGGAGAATGTTCCGTTTGACCCAGCTGGCAACAATACACTTGAGGTGCAAAACTCAGATGTGGGTGCTGCTGTCATTAAACAGCCAAGTGCAAATGTGTCTAGTGGGCAGAACACAAAAATCGGCTGTGCTCCAGAAGACAACGTTAGTCAATGTTGTCATTCAGAGAGAAATGGCATTAAGAACTGTACTTTTAAGAGAGCTTCATATGATGACTCCAGAGTATCAAGATCTGAAGCGAACAGTGACTTAGTATCCGTCCACACTCACATTCCCAGGCCTACAATAATCACTGTGCCAACGGTAAGTGCTATTGGGTAATACTTTTATCACTATGATTGTTTACAAATTAGCAACACAACAATAATCTTACTGTAGATCAATGAAGAATAGATGAAATTCTGTGATGGTTGAAATATCCAGTAATGCAGAATACTAAATATAAAGTCCAAACAACGCAACCCTAGCTAATCACTGCATTGAAGTCATAGTGGCCCTAGGAAATATTATGAAAGCTTATTAATCCCAGAGGGAGGTCCTAGAGATAATACAGTTCAAAGCAAGAAAACAAGGGTCATAAGGCCCAATAAATTCCACTGGGGACTCCTACTGGTTACCACGGTCGACCATACTGGCATGTTACTCTTTAATAACAATCATTGATTTGCATGAAAGAGAATTTGATGAGGATAAGAGAATGAAAGGGTGAAAGATTAACGGGAGTAGGATAAGTAAGGCCATGTGCATTTTTGCTCAAGTGCTTTTACTAGCTCAAGTCTAGGATTGTGGATCTAGGTTTGTTTCAGATGATTGTTTGGGATAAGCTCCCATGTGTCTGTACATATGGAATAATCTATATCTGGCTATTATATGATTTTTATCTGGCATGTTTTAGCAGTCTCTATGTTTAATTTTCACTTTTGCTTTAGCTATTGGGCAGAGACTAGCTGCTATGGTGTCTGCCCATAGACTGCACAATGAGAAACAGGAGATTCTGCTCCTAACACTGTGTAGCACACCCTCAGAAACAGCAACTGTTTAGATGTGAACCCAGCAGTGAAATGAGTCAGTATAACACTTTTTAACCGGCAGTATGGTCCATGTGTCTCTCGTGCCTCTGCTTCTCTCCATCAGTTCATCCTAGCTACTACATACTGGCTCTTCATTACCATACTGTATGCTCTTATACTTCTGACTGTAGCTCGTAGTAGCTGGTAATATCTCAGTCACTAGCCTAGCTTTAGAATACTGTAGGTTTGAAAGTCCTGAAACCCTCTTCAGCTTCAGTACTTGGTGGCATGTGACACTTGGGATTCATCTCAACTCTAGTTGAATGAATCAGCATCCTTGGCAGTGTTGCATGAAGACAGTGGACTGTTAGGATCAACTGCCACCATACCATATTCAGGCTTTTTATGTAGTTGGGCATCAAAAGTGAAAATCCAAAATAATCTTTGGCTGCATGACAGATATATAAACTTGTTTAATTATCAGTATAAAAAAATATCTAGGGGTTTTATTGCTCTGTTGTGCCTTTTCATGGGGGTAAACTCTGGTGGTCTGCACACACCGGGGAGGGGGGCATCATTTATTTTTGTGTGTTCTCTTCAAACTACTGTGTATGAGCCATCTTAATAAATCTGAAGTGAACAAAAGGCTCATATGACAGGATTTAGGAAGGGCTAGGTTGTGACACCAGTTCTCTATGAGACAATAATAACCCATATTTCAAGTTTTTTGCATAAATCTTATACAATTTATAGCATGATATATATACTGCTGTCTTGACAGTTACTGAACTCTAACTATATATCTATCCACTGACTAAAATAAGAATAGATTGAGACTTTTCCACAATTTACTGTCTAATTTAGGAAAAGTACACTGTTTTAAGGAGACAATTTCCTTTTAGGAAAATACTACTCAGGCAAAACAGAATAACATGTGATAAAATAGTGAACTAAAGAATAGTCTGTACTCCACAAAAGAAGAAGCTCTGAAGGTAGCTACATAAAATAGCTACCTGTAATTTAGTCAACGTATGATTACAATTCCAAGGATAAAGTTACACTGATTATGTATAGCCATGAAAAGGAAGCTAGGACTTTTTTAAATAACAGACCATATGATAATGTTATTTTTTTGTTCTTTGTATGTTTCTAACTAAGGAAATGTAAGGGGTTTACAATTCACTTCATCTACAGTGGCCATATTCTGCTAGTTAGTTGCACATTACTTGACCTGTGATGTCAGCTTCTTTTCCTACTCTGATGACGTTCCATGCACAAGCCTGAGGGAGCAGGAGGGACAAGCCACACCCCTGCAAACACAGAGCTGATACTGGAGGAGTTTTCTCAGCAATGTCATTGGTAACGTACAGCTGGGACTTATAGTCCCACACATACAACATGAGAATCCCAGCAGTCAGACTGCAAACATGGCAGTGATTCTTTCATTCCCTTTGCAGAGTGTCAAGGAACCATGAACCAGACGTACAACAAGAGATACGTGGAAATAAGAAGGCTTTATTGCAAATCAAGCTGTAAGCAAAAGTCCAAACGGATGGCTAAACCGGAGCAGGGTCTTGCGAAGCCAGAGGTCAGGAACCAGAAGGGTAGTCAGACGAAGCCAGGATCAGGAACCAGAAGGGTAGTCAGACGAAGCCAGGATCAGGAACCAGCGGGGTAGTCAGACGAGGCCAGGATCAGGAGCCAGAAGCAGCAGCAGTCTTAGAAGCATGTGCACACAGGAGGACCAAGCAAGGAACTGAAGCCACAGACCTCCTATATATATGAGCTAGGCATCCAGCTCCTCCCAGTGGGAAGGAGAAGCCGCAGGGTGGGAGGCTACAAGAAACCCAGAAACCAAGATGGCCGCCAGCACATGTCAAACGAAGGAGACAGCAAGAAGGTAAGACCATGACACAGAGTAGGGGGAGGGAAAGGCAGTCTTTGTTGATACCCACAAATATTCATAAGGAAAACCCCAGAGATTGTTGTTACAAGCCCCTACAGCTCTGCAACTGCATGTAAACGAAGGGGCCATAACAGAACTAGGAACATGAGGAAATATCTTTTTTTTTTGCCTAGAACTTGCTTAGCTTATGTATACTGTATATTGCTGACCATCAGATTTACAGTGCTTTATTATTATTTTTTTTATATAACTTGGACAACCCCTTTAACTAACTAACACTGCCTTTCAGTCTGGCAAATGATGTTACTTTTTAATATTGCTATCCAAATCTGTTGCTTCTTAACTGTCAGATGGACAAAACATTAAGCTATTTGCAAAAATTAGTTATAAGTTATAACCAGAAGTCATACTGTAAAAAGGCTTTTCCGAAACTTAAATACTGATAACCTATCCTCATTGTATAGCGGCTATGCTTGGTATTGCAGCTCAGCCCCATTCACTTCTATGGGGCTGACCTGGGTATAGGCCACATGACCAATCAACAATTAATCACTTGGCCTACAGAAAGCTGTGAGAAGGCCACAGCGCTACAGCGAGTGATGGTGCCTTCTCAAACAGCTGATCAGTGGAGTTCCGAGGTGTCTGACCTCCACCGATCAGATACTGATGACCTACCCTGAGGATAAGTCGAGGAAAACCCCTTTAAATTCAACTGTATGGAAAACAGACTTGATTGCGCAATTTCTATGTAATCTGTGATTAACACCACAACCCTCTTGCTACAACCACAGTCCATATTATATTGCTTCCAGCTCACTCTTAATTGACCACCAGCGTGCACGGAACTAAACAGGTGAGACCTAAATGAATTGTATGAATAAAAGGAGGTTCCAGCACTCACTTTGTAGTTGTGTTGTTTCTTTGTCTTTATTTACAGCAGCAAAACATAAGGAGAAATCCATCCACGAATGGCAATCGTAAAGCGTTTCATACATACTGTTCTTAGTCATAACATTAATACGTGTGAGGATCGATAGATTTATAGATAGGTTTCTCCCCTACTGCCATCAAACAGCGGTGGGGGGGGGGGTCAAGTCCAACCCACCAATTCTCAGACCAAACACACATTTACCTGTTGTATGCATCACATGTAAATTTCAAAAACCAAACCCAACAAGTGAATAATTACAAACGTACATTCACAAATACATGTAAAATATAAATATATAAATATACAAAACATATAATAAAAAAATAGGATAATTACACAAAAAGTAAAAGGGCATGAAATTTAGAATAAAGAAGCACATAATGGCCCAATATTCCTCCATTGACAGTCCAATAATGATAATGTGTTATTTTATTGATAGAAATGCATAAGTTCTTTCCTCAAATTTAATCCTGATAGTTATATCTGGTGTTGAGCCTAAAACTCTAATAAGCTTCCCTCAAGAGGACGGTTTTCTTATGATATCCTCCCCTTGGAGGAAGTGTCACTTTCTCAATTGAAAACGCTCGAAAATACTTAGTGCTACGACCATGTGTTTGAATAAAATATCTTGCTGCATTCAAAATATTGGTAGAGAAAGGATTGGAGATATAAATAAGATGCTCCAATATCCTAGTTTTAAACTTTCTTGACGAACTGCCGACATACATTAAATCGCAAGCAATACATTGAATGATATACACAATGCCAACAGTATTGCAATTGATGTAATGTTTAATAGGGAATGTAGTGGAGTGGTCAGCATTATGAAAAATCGTAGTATAATTGCAGGTTTTACACAGGATGGCCCACACATTTGGTAAAGCCTTTATATTTGATCCATGTATCACCTGCTAATCTGCACTGCCGTATAAAAAGTGAAGGTGAAAGAATAATTGCCAAAATAGGTGGTCGCTTGGACACTATCCTATAGCCCCTTCGTAAAATATTGTGCAAGATATGATCTTCATAAAGAATGGGTAAGCATTTTTTAACAATCTCTTGTATCTGGCTAAATTGTCGACTGTATGTCAACACTAGTGTCAGCAATTTGGAACCATCACAATTGAAGGTGTACTGCAATTCCTGTGCGCACGCATGAACTCGCCCACAGGGATAGACTTAATAGTATAATCAGGATGATGGCTGTTTGCTTGTAAAATAATGTTACCTGTGATTTTTTTGCAATAAATTTCTGTTAAAATCAGCTTTCCAGAGAGACCAGTATGTCTAAGATCTAAAAAGCTGATAGTATACGAATCTTGAGTGAGAGTGAATCGCAGATTGTACGGATTGTTGTCTAGATATTGTTTCAGATCAGGTATAGCAGATACATCGCCTGCTCCATATAAGGAGCAGATCATCGCTGTACCTGCCATACCACTCGATCTGTTGAGAAAAGGCAGTACTGGCTCTCTAGCTGTATCGCTCCTGCCTATAAGACATAACAAGATTGGCCAAAGAGGGCGAGAATTTCGCCCCCATTGATACTCCTCTGGTTTGCACCAAAAATAAAGAATGAAACGAAAAATAGTTATGCATCAAAAGGAAGAGCGTTACCTCCAGGATATACTCAATTAGGTCGGAAACATAATTACTATATCTGTGTAGATGAAAATCAAGTGCTAACAAAGCAAGGTTTCGTTTCCGAGTCTCACCATTTCACCCGCTTGTTGCAAGTCGATTTTGTCCTGTATTATCATTAGACATTTTATGGATGATCTATCGTTCACCTCTGTTCCTGTTTCATAATGGCCTTTTTGCATTTACCAGATGTGACCAACAATCTCAAGATGTCTTTCATATGAAAAACAAAATGTTTGAACTTGAGAAACTTATGATACAAGAAACTAAACTATGGTGGGATCATACTACATTGGTCAAATATCTCAAGAAGATGATGATTCCTAAAGGATTAAGGATTAAAAAGATTCCTACCACAGTCTTTTTCGGACATCTTTGTTACGGAATAGAATGATATTCTATCCAATTGTTCCTTGCAACTAATGTCTTTCATTGTTAAATATGAAAGTGAGAAACTTTCTTCAATACAAGCTGACATACAAACATGCAAACAAACTTTGAGTTCATATGAGACTGCCCGAGATTATGCTGCTATGGAACAGAAAATTACCACAACAATAAGACAACTGAAAGAGAGCATTATTGACACCAAACATACTAAATTTCAGAGGGACCTCCATGATTATACAAATGATCAAATTTATGAGTGGGGGAGGAGAGATAATCTCCACTCCACCCCAAAATCAATATTAAAGCGTAATAAAAAACCTAAGAAAAATTCTGGGAAGCAATCAAGACCAGAAAGAGTCAGTTTCTCATCTGAACTTGATACACTGGATGTCACTGATGCTTCACAGGATTCTATTCAGGATTCAACAAGGGGGATTTGGAACAAATCAATCCAACCCCAAAAATGTCATATTACAAGGAAAAAAAAAATCCAGTTCCGGGATGGTTGCAAAAAACAAGTCAGAGACGCTGGACACAAGCGCAAAAAGACCGCACATGATGTCCAAGCGTCTGCAGAAGAAAAAAGTGTGTTTTCATTACGAGAGACTGTGCTGGATGTATTGAATCTTTCCAAAATTTCTCTTAGGCCTCCTTTACACAGGCGTCAGTTTTGACTGCGATTGCGTTGTTCAGTTTTTACCGCGCGAGTGCAATGCATTTTGCATGCGCGTGATAAAAAACTGAATGTGGTACCCAGACACGAACTTCTTCACTGAAGTTCGGGTTTGGGTTCGGTGTTGTATAGATTTTATTATTTTTCCTTATAACATTGTTATAAGGGAAAATAATAGCATTTTTAATACAGAATACTTAGTAGAATGTGCCTTGAGGGGTTAAAAAAATTAAAAAAATTTACTCACCTCATCCACTTGATCGCGCAGCCGGCATCGTCTTCTTTCTTCTTCTTTCAGGACCTGAAAAAGGACCTTTGATGACGTAATCGCGCTCACCATGTGGTGAGTGTGGTGACGTCAGCGCAGGTCCTGCTGAATGAAGATAGAAGTATCTTCTATCTTCATTCAGAAGGACCTGCGCTGACTTCACCTTGCTCACCACGTGGTGAGCGCAATTACGTGATCAAAGGTCCTTTTCCAGGTCCTGAAAGAAGAAGAAAGAAGACGATGCCAGCTGCGCGATCAAGTGGATGAGGTGAGTTAATATACATTTTTTTTAACTCCTCAAGGCACATTTTAGTATGCAGTCTGTATTAAGAATGCTATTATTTTCCCTTATAACAATGTTATAAGGGAAAATAATACAGTGAATAGACTTTAATCGCACCGCATCCGCACTTGCTTGTGATTTTCACGCAGCCCCATTCATTTCTATAGGGCCTGCGTTGTGCAATGCGTTGTGCAATGCGTTCACCTCACGCATTGCACCGCACGGAATTCTCGCCCATGTGAAAGGGGCCTTACTGAAGATCAAATGGAAGTTTTGACCTTAGGTCTTAATTTTGTGCCATCTGTTGATTTTGATTTGTTCACAATAATACTTGATATTAATAAATTCATCAAAAACCTCACAGTTACTAGACATTTTTACGATGACATAAGCAAAACTGAACATCCGGTGATTACAGATGAGATAAGTAATAATTATAGGAACATGTCGTTCAAGGAACAAATGTCTCTTGTCTGTCTCACAGATCTCCAATTAGAAAGCTGTGAAACTTCTGCAGGAATTAGGTGTCAGGATTTTAAAACCCTGAATCCGCAATTTTATCCCACTATGTCACGCACTCAGGGAATGGAGGTTGTAGAAAGGGAACTTCTATTTTTAAAGAAAAATCTCCCCAATAATAAATACAATAACCTTACACCCAAACAAACTAAAGCCCTTAATAAATTAAAGAAAATGTATTAAATAATTATTAAAATGGCGGACAAGAGGGGATCGGTGGTTGTTCTGGACAGGGATAGGTATTGTCAGCAGATGCTTGATATTCTATCGGATGTTTCCACTTACAAGAAGCTAGATAAGGACGCTTTGATTAAATACAAACAGGAGTATGCTCAAATGCTGCATAAAGGCAGGGAATTGGGGTTCATTAATCAGAAAGAAATTTATTTTTGAATGTGGAATCACCAGTAACTTTACCTAAGGTCCATAAGGGGTTAAGTCCTCCACTACTATGCCCTATTGTGTCAGGCATTGGTTCCTTGATGGAGAGACTAGGAGAGTGGTTGGATTCTTTGCTACAACCGCTAGTGAAAAGAGTACCAGGGTATATCAAGGATACTTCGGATGTGCTCAGATCCATGTATAATATGAAGTGGAAGGCAGGATACATGTGGCTGACTATTGATGTTATATCATTGTATCCCTCCATTCCACACAATGTGGCTTTGTTTGCACTTGAATTTCATCTACACAGATATAATAATTATGCTTCTGACCTAATTGAGTATATCCTGGAGGTAACGCTCTTCCTTTTGATGCATAACTATTTTTCGTTTGATTCTTTAATTTTGGTGCAAACCAGAGGAGTATCAATGGGGGGTGAAATTCTCGCCCTCTTTGGCCAATCTTGTTATGTCTTATAGGCAGGAGTGATACATCTACAGAGCCAGTAATCCCTTTTCTCAACAGATCGAGTGGTATGGCAGGTACAGCGATGATCTGCTCCTTATATGGAGCGGCGATGTATCTGCTATACCCGATCTGAAACAATATCTAGACAACAATCCGTACAATTTGCGATTCACTCTCACTCAAGATTCGTATACTATCAGCTTTTTAGATCTGAGACTTACTGGTCTCTCTGGAAAGCTGATTTTAACAGAAAATTATCGCAAACAAAATCACAGGTAACACTATTTTAGGAGCAAACAGCCATCATCCTGATCATACTATTAAGTCTATCTCTGTGGGTGAGTTCATGCGTGTGTGCAGGAATTGCAGTACACAAGCTGCGTCTTTTGAGGGAGTGTCAAATTAGTCACTCATGGCTTTTGAATAGGGGTTACCCTTTTTATATGCTATCCAAGCCATTGCGACTAATAAATCCAGACAGGAGTTATTATTTAAAAATAAAAGAAGGAATGATGAAATAAGATCCTTCAATTGTGATGGTTCCAAATTGCCGACACTAGTGTTGACATACAGTCGACAATTTAGCCAGATACAAGAGATTGTTAAAAAATGCTTACCCATTCTTTATGAAGATCAGACCTTGCACAATATTTTACAAAGGGGCTATAGGATAGTGTCCAGGCGACCACCTACTTTGGCTAATGTTCTTTCACCTTCACTTTTTATACGGCAGTGCAGATTAGCAGGTGATACATGGATCAAATATAAAGGCTTTACCAAATGTGGGGGCCATCCGTGTAAAACCTGCAATTATACACTGAATACAAAGATTTTTCATAATGCTGACCACTCCACTACATTCCCTATTAAACATAACATCAATTGCAATACTGTCGGCATTGTG
Organism: Bufo gargarizans; assembly: GCF_014858855.1. Classification (NCBI taxonomy): domain Eukaryota; kingdom Metazoa; phylum Chordata; class Amphibia; order Anura; family Bufonidae; genus Bufo; species Bufo gargarizans. The sequence continues at coordinate 231,038,354 of NC_058081.1, read as the reverse complement.
TATATAATTGCGATTTAATGTATGTCGGCAGTTCGTCGTGAAAGTTTAAAACTAGGATATTGGAGCATCTTATTTATATCTCCAATCCTTTCTCTAACAATATTTCGAACGCAGTATTCAAACACATGGTCGTAGTACTAAGTATTTTCGAGCGTTTGCAATTGAGAAAGTGACACTTCCTCCAAGAGGAGGAGATCATAAGAAAACCGTCCTCTTGAGGGAAGCTTATTGGAGTTTTAGGCTCAACACCAGATATCCATCAGGATTAAATTTGAGGAAAGAACTTATGCATTTCTATCAATGTAATAACACATTATCATTATTGGACTGTCAATGGAGGAATATTGGGCCATTATGTGCTTGTGAATGTACGTTTGTGATTATTCACTTGTTGGGTTTGGTTTTTGGAATATACATGTGATGCATACAACAGGTTAATGCGTGTTTGGTCTGAGAATTGGTGGGTTGGACTTGACCCCCCCACCGCTGTTTGATGGGAGGAGGGGAGAAATCTCTGGGTCCTCACACGCATTATTGTTACGACTAAGAACAGTATGTTCGAAACACGTTAACAATTGCCATTGGTGGATGGATTTATCCTTATGTCTTACTTGCTGCTGTAAATAAAGACAAAGAAACGACACAACTACAAAGTGAGTGCTGGAATATTATTTTATTCAAACAAATCATGCTACAACAGCTTGTCGTGAAACCATTAAAGAACATGTGCCCCCCCCCCCAACAACAACACTCCCCAGTGGAGAGCCTGGGGAAGCATCTGACTGCGGTGTTGGTCTCAGAAGTCAAAGAGGGCACCAGGCACAGAGAGCAGTGTGTATTATGATTTATACTTTCTGCACAGAGTCTACTAAGAGGAGAGGTCAGGATAGTAACACATCCGGGAGCTGACTCCTTAGACGACTATCACACAGTCAATGCTTGATGATCAGACAAAACCAGGAGCAAGTCAAAAACACAGAAATGGTGAAAATCTTTCCATTATTCCTTATCTACGTATGTGGTTTTAGCTCACAATCACTGATGGAAAACAATGAACAAACACTGACCAAAAACCGACTGTGTGAAAGCTGCCTTATCGGCTCAAGAGTTCAGGCTTACTGATGCTGCCTTCAGCCAGAGGGTGCGGACACTGAAAGCAGAGCGGGAAGGGGAGCCAATGTTGAGCTCTGTGCAGAATGCTATGCGCCAAATGGGATCTCTTGCAAAGTTTTTAATAAGTGTAATGATAGAACTTAACAGCAGCAGGCTAGACCGATTTACAGAGGTGAGAGTAGTGGCCCACACTCTTACCAGATCCAGCAGACTATGTGGAATCCTCTTGAGAGGGCAGATTGTCAGTCTTGCCTGGCCGCCCCCATAATCATGTTTGGTGAATAGAATAAAAAAAATTACAATCATTAAATAAACATAAAATAGATATGTGTCACTATCTGGTTTAACGGGCAGAAGCAAAAGTATATGTGAAACATTCCCTTTAAACTGTCCATCTCGATGAAATAACTGTCAGTAGACTGCACCATAAACATGCCAGAACTAGCAGCTTCTATCTTCTATGATAACAAAGGATTGGTCTTTTTGAAATCCAACCTGCCTAATCTTTTTTCCCTACCATTTCCCATCTAAGTAGAGTCAGGAAGCCCTCAAAAGTGTCAGTTGTCAGATCTGATGTTAAAATCCACCCCTCCCCAAAGGTCAACATTAGTGATGATCGAGCATGCTACGCAGCCAATAAACGTGCAGGTAAGTACTGGCATCACTGTAGCCATTTCGGCTGCTGGCATTACAGTGATTGGCTGGCCGGAACGCGTCATATAGAACCAGATGATGCATGTTCGGCTCATTCTTAGTCAGGGAGATGTAACGGTCACGTCCACACACACACACAGGGGGAAGGATAGTGAGTGTGACCACTGCGCTCCACCCTCACCCCTGGCCCTGCCTACTTGCCTCACGAGTCCTGATGACAGGGGACAACTGAACGACAGTCCCTTACTTAGGATATGTGCAAGGAAGACAGACAAGACAAAATACGGAACGTGAACGGACCGGGTCAGAACCAAGAGAGCTACGCAGTACAAAGGGTTAAGCAAAGAATGGTCAGGAGAAGCCGGGGTCAAATACCAGGAGAGTAGAGAAGTACCAGAGGAGTCCGCAAAGAGTAGTCAGGTGGGAGCCGAGGTCACAATACCAGGACGGATGCGCAGTACAGGAGGAGCAGGCAAAGGATCGTCAGGGAACAGGATCAGGTGAGTATTCAGTAGTCCAACAAATAGCCAGGAACCTAGAAATTAACAGGCAACCTGTGGCCAGCAGGCTGCCTGTATTTATAGTGGGGTGTGAGGGTCATGTGACGTGGCCAGCGTCACATGACCAACAGACCGACCAGTCGAGCACCGAGTGATCAGCTCGGCGCTAAAGGCAGACCTAAGAGCAGGGAGCCTCCCAGCTAGCGTTCCTGCCCTGGGAACGAGGTCAAACACAGATCCTCGCTCCCGAAGCTAAGCAGCAGGTCTGCGGCTGATGGGAGACCGAGTGCACCTTTGGCACCCCGTTACAGGAGAACTGTGCTGAGGAAGGGACAGACAGTGTAGAGAGTGATTTAAGAATATTTTTACCACCAAAACTTTTCAGAGACCCAAAAGTCCATTTAATGACTACTGAGTGTGTTGCAGCAATCTATATTTTTAGCGCAACCTGCGCTAAATTGCTAAAACTTAGCAGACCCAAAAGTCCTTCTAAGGATTATTGTCTGTGGCAGCAATATCTATTTTTAGGGCATCCTATGCTAAATAGCGTACAATAGTTAGGCCGCTGCAGACAGCGACATTAGAAGACATAACACTGGGTGATAGCCAGACCACCCTCAGTTTGTCTTCTCAGCACAAATTGATGATGAAGAGGAGGAGGAGGAGGAGGAGGAGGAGAAGGAGTAGGAGCAGGAGACAGTTTCCTCCGCTACAGTGGGTAGTACCATGGAAGTTTAATTCCATCTGTTCAGCGTGGGTGGGCAGAAGAGGAGGAAGGGGATGAGGAGATTGAGAGTGATCCTCCTGATGACGACAGCAAAGTCTTGCCTGTTGGTACTCTGGCACACATGGCTGACTTCATGTTAGGCTGCCTTTTCTGCAACCCACGCGTTATTCGCATTTTAGACAACATGGATTACTGGTTGTTCACCCTTGTCGACCCCTTGCTACAAAGAGAACTTCTCATCTCTCATTCCTCTGGTGGAGAGGATGAGCAAAACGGTGCAATGCCAGAAGATCCTTGTTGAAAAATTGCTCCAAAAATTTATATCTGACAACGCTGGTGGCAGAGTCCGTAGTTCCTTGGCCAACCGAGGAGGGGAGACAAGGGGAACACACAGCAGTTCCAACACAGGCAGGGCAACACTCTCTCAAAGCCTGGGACACTTTCATGACACCCCACCAGCACCCTCACCCTGATGCGTGGCATAGTGTCACAAGGAGGGAAACATTTTGGAAGATGGTGAAGAAGCACATAGCAGAACGTATCAGCATCTTCAATGATCCCTCAGTGCCTTACAACTACTGGGTGTCCAAGCTGGAGATGTGGCACAAACTGGTGCTCTACACCTTGGAGGTGCTGCCCTGCCCCCAGCGTCTTGTCTGAGGGTGTATTTAGTGCTGTTGGTGGCATATTAACTGATAAGCGTATCCTCTTGTCAACTGAAAATGCTGACAGGTTGACTCTTATAAAAATGAACAAGACCTGGATTGACCAGGACTTCTCGACTCCACCAGAGGAAAGCTGATGAACATAAAGGCACTTTAAATGTGTTGTTTATAGTTTACTGAATACACTGTATTCACATGCACCCCTTCCACCACAAACAAGGGTATATGGTTGAATCTTCCTTTTCTCATCCTCCTCTTCCATCATACCAACATGCTTATTCATTGCATATAATGCCCTTGCATATATGCCCTTCGCATATAATGTTCTACAGGGTCAGCTCAGCTGCAGGCCCTCGCATATAATTTTTTAGAGGGTCAGCTCACTAGCAGGCCCACACCGAAAATCTTTTACAGGGTCAGCTCACCAGCAGGCCCTCGCATATAATTTTTTTGAGGGTCAGCTCACCAGCAGGCACTCACCTACAACCTTTTAGAGGGTAAACTCACCAGCAGGCCCTCACCTACAATTTTTTACAGGGTCAGCTCACCAGCAGGCCCTCACCTAAAATCTTTTACAGGGTCAGCTCACCAACAGGCCCTCGCATATAATATTTTACAGTGTCAGCTCACCAGCAGGCCCTCACATATAATTTTTTACAGGGTCAGCTCACCAGCTGGCCTTCACCTACAATCTTTTACAGTGTCAGCTCACCAGCAGGCCCTCGCATATAATGTTTTACAGGGTCAGCTCACCAGCAGGCCCGCACCTAAAAATCTTTTACAGGGTCAGCTCACCAGCAGGTCCTCGCATATAATGTTTTACAGGGTCAGCTCACAGCAGGCCCTGGCATATATTTTTTTAGAGGGTCAGCTCACCAGCAGGTCTTCACCTACAATCTTTTACAAGATCACCTCACCTTAAGGACTTTGCATATGTTTTAGAGGGTTAGCTCACCAGCAGGCCCTCACCTACAATCTTTTGCAGGGTCAGCTCACCTGCAGGCCCACACCTACAATCTTTTACAGGGTCAGCTCACCTGCAGACCCACGCATATAATGTTTTACAGTGTCAGCTCACCTGCAGGCCCTGGCATATAATTTTTTAGAGGGTCAGCTCAGCAGCAGGTCCTCAATCATAATTTCTTCGATGGTCAGCTCAGCAGCAGACCCTCACCCATAATGTTTTAGAGGGTCAGCTCAGCAGCAGTCCCTCGCCCCTAATGTTTTAGATGGTCAGATCAGCAGGCCCTAGCTCCTAAAGTTTTTGAGGCTCACCAGCAGGCCATCAATCATAATTTTTCAAGGGTGTGTATGATGCCCTCCTTTATGTGTAACAAAGGGTGTATTGGAGTGCCGGTTCCTTGTAATTTTTGGCAGCTCTTTCACTAAGTGCATAGGCTTTATGAGTGTAGGAGTCCCACTACATAAACAATTGTACCACAATGAGAATGAGGCCCTCCTTTATGGAATATACAGGTTGTATTGGAGTGCCTCTTGCGTGTAATTTTTTGCAGAACTTGCACTTTATATACAAGTAAATATACAGGAAAGAATGTTTTCTAACAATTTTTCCTCTAAAATCGATTTTATCTTTGGTTTTGTTCGTATTATTGTCAGTCTGTAAAAGTGGCGTATTTCTCGGACAACATTGTTCCCAGCAGCGACCTGGGAGTCCATGATGCATTCAGACATCCTTCTCATGCTGTTCCCGAACCATTTCGGTGGTGTTTCCAAAAATTTCTGACCTTTTCCTATTAACCAGGCACCCTTTCCTCTTCAGAGCAGGGGGTCTCTGGTTTAATGCTCGGGTTCTCCCAGTGACTTCCATTATACTTGGGTGCTCGGTAGAGCACCCGAGAATCCCGATGTGTTCGGCCAGAGCACCCGAGCACATTGGTGCTCGATCAACACTAGTCAACATGCATTCATGTAGAATTACGATTTTGGAAGCCACAACCTAGCCATCAATGATGTCCTTGCTTAATCATATGAATGGGCAAAAATGTATCCTGTGAAAACAGATGAGGACATAGACCTCAGGGAAATCATCTCCCAATGAAAAAACAATATCATTCCAGTCTGGTGGCTTATCTGATACAATAGCATTAACACCAACCTCCTAGCATTCAGTAATGCAGATAATAGTCCCTATCTTCTCAGCTATGATGCATCTACTTGTTTTACATAGCACTGCGCACTTACCGTATTACCTCATGCCTGTGTTCTTGATAAAACCATCTGTGTGGCTTTTGAAGGTCAAATCAGGGATATGTAAAGCAGAGCTGGCTGAACATATCTCACACAGGATGAGCTCCAGTACATTGTAAAACATGTAATAACCACTAAGGTTTTTGCAAAATAATTGATTGTGAGCATTTTTTTGATCCTTTATTCTAATGCTCGAATGCATCTGCCATGAAGTGGGAATTAGATGAAACATGTATGTGTTATATTTAGGCTCTTTGCAGACATTAACAAATTCAATGCTAAATAAGTGACCTTCCTACAATTAGTGACTTTGGCCATTTCAGTGACACACATTGCTCACAGATGCATAAAATCAGGCTTGCAACCTGTAGAAGGGCTTATGTACAAAGCCATGTTACTGATCCAGATTCAACATCACCCCTAGCCTGTCACATTGCACCTCCATGTGCCTCGGATTTTATACAGAGGAACACAGAATATATGGATTCTTTAGAGTACAATACATACAGTATAGAAAAAGAGGAGTGTAGCAGCTCTCACCTGCCCTTCCTTTAGTTGTGAGCACGGACAGCCCGTGTCAGGTGCGGGCGACAATGAAGAAAAGAAGTTGAGAAAATCCAGCTCCACTTAAAAAGGAATAGGCGTTTATTCAGCTTGCGGTTAAAAATTCATCCGAGGATACAAAATAACAGTCTTGTCTAAGCTTTTCGGGCTACTAGAAACAATTCCAGCCCTTCTTCATGACACAGAAAAACATTGAGAGTGAGACCTCTTATAGGGGAGGGTGCACCTGTGTTCACTAATGTTCCCACAGGCCTGTAACCGCCCCCAGAAAGAGGTACCACACCTTCAAGTTAACTCTTCATATGAAAATCAATTTAAAGAAAAAAACGTAAATATATAACCATATGTAGGCATAGAGAAAATATATGTGGCCACATATATTTTCTCTATGCATACATATGGTTATATATTTACGTTTTTTTCTTTAAATTGATTTTCATATGAAGAGTTAACTTGAAGGTGTGGTACCTCTTTCTGGGGGCGGTTACAGGCCTGTGGGAACATTAGTGAACACAGGTGCACCCTCCCCTATAAGAGGTCTCACTCTCAATGTTTTTCTGTGTCATGAAGAAGGGCTGGAATTGTTTCTAGTAGCCCGAAAAGCTTAGACAAGACTGTTATTTTGTATCCTCGGATGAGTTTTTAACCGCAAGCTGAATAAACGCCTATTCCTTTTTAAGTGGAGCTGGATTTTCTCAACTTCTTTTCTTCAATACATACAGTATATATAACTAGAAAAAGTACCCGGCACTGCCTGAGTATGAACTGTTGGTCTGTTTGTGTGTTTATTGGATTTCTTCCAAAGTGTCACAGCTGAGGATGGGAAAAACCTCAGCCGTGCGGTATCAGAAGGCGGATGGTCAATGCCAGGCCAGGACAGTAATCAGGGAGCAGGTCACCTCCTACACATCCATAATTCTGACCTTGTCTCCTATCCGTATGAGCCAACCCTGAAGGTAGGAGCGCTCATACTCCAGAACCTGATATTCCTGCTAGCCCTCAGGGTGGCCCTGGACTAGGAGCAGGGTAAGACGACCTGTTCCTCCTAGACACGGAGGGACAGGAGTCTCACTGGCCAAACTACATAGAAAGGGGAACATGAACAGACATATGGCAATGACAGGTAAGTGATACAAATACCACACTTATCTGCCACAGACACACAACCTGGAACCCAAGTACAAGTGCTGCTGTCCAGAACAACACAAAAGACACAGCACACCACAGACATCACACGGGAACCCAGGAAACCATATGCTGCAATAACAAGGAGACCAAACAAACATCTTCTAAACACCATACGTGAACTTATGACCACAAGGGTGGCCCCCACTGGCAGATGGAATTACACAGGAGGCTGCTCCAGCTAGCCATGGCTGAAGTACCCCTCAGACTAGAGATATTCACTGAGGCTTTATAGGCCCAAGTAGCCACACCCAACAGACACACCCAGTGTTCACACACACAGAAGGGAATTAACCCTTCCAACACAAGGCAAGGGAAGACGGCCACTTAAAGGAGAAGTACACACATAAACCCATACTTCACCTGTTGCCGCGGGCAACGGCATGCGTGGCAATCATGTCCTGGGGATCAGCCATAGGGCTGAGACACTGCCACCACATGCACACAACACCACACATTGCCACGGGCAACAAGTGAAGGAAAGTGTCACTAAACACACCATAGGCCGTGACACAAAGTCGCCCAGGAGGCCAATCCATGCCCTCATTTATTTTTTGGGGGGAGAAATCGCTAGTAGCCCTATATATCCTTTTAGTTACACACTGTTTATTTTATTAACTTTTCCCCCTAACAGTGACCTCCACAGCACCCCACCCCCTTGACTGTGACCACCACAGCACCCACCCTGTTAACTCCTTAAGAGTGACCTTCCTCCCTTAACAATGACCTCCTGTCACTACCAGAGCTTTGAGACGTTCTCATAGCTCTCTTTCCACACCCCTGTGATGATGTCACTACTAGAGCTAGGAGGAGTTCTCTTCCCTGTTTCTCTGCCTCTGTGATGAGGTCTTTACTTTTGGTTTCCTTCCTCCCAGCTGTTCCTCCTGTGTTTGATTTCGCTGCCTTTAAATCACCCCTCCTCCTTTGTAGAGGTGCAGATTATACTCTTCATTTTGAGCTGTATCTCTCGCTTGAGTGTCTTCACCTGTGTTACTTCTCTTCACTGGATCTGTGTCCTGCTGATGCGAGTACTTCAGATATCGTCTGCTGACTTCGGATCTGTTTGCGCTGCGGCTGCAGCACCTCAGTTAAGTGTACAGACATTGTGTTTATCTGTTCTTTGCTGACTGGATCCGAGGCGACCCCGGTTTCGTCCATATACTGAGCAGGGCACCGGTGGCCGTGCCCCTTCCACTATTGTAGGGGTTTCAGTGGTCTTCAGCCTTAGGTACGCGGGCATGTCTCGATCTACCATTCGGATGCGGACATGCGCATAGCAGCGTAGGGAGAGCTTTCAGGGTCTGGCAGGGCTCACCCTTATTCCTCCCTAGAGTGGGTCCGTCAGTTGTTATTCTCTGTGTACACTCTTGTTGCTCATTTACAGCCGTGACATTATAATCCGCCAAACCGTCCTTTTTTGACATGGATCCGCTTTCTGACCTGGTTGACCGCATGCAGGGTCTTTCTTTGGAGGTAGCGGATCTCCGTCAATCTATGACTCAGCTTCAAGCATTGGGCTCTGCTCCGGGCCATGGAGTCTGTTGCGAGCCAAAGGTCTCACTTCCGGAGACGTTCTCCGGGGGCAGTGAGAATTTTGTTTGTTTCAGAGAGGCATGCAAACTCCATTTTTGCTTGTGTCCCCATTCCTCTGATAATGAGGAACAGAGGGTGAGGATTGTCATCTCCCTGCTCAGGGGTAATGCTCAGACTTGGGCTTTTTCGTTGCCATCGGGGGATCCCTCCCTTCGATCCGTAGAAAGATTTTTTTTAGCCCTGGGGCAGATATATGATGACCCGGATCGTGTTGCTCTGGCTGAATCTAACTTACGTTTGTTATGCCAGGACAAACTGTCTGCTGAGCTTTATTGTTCTGAATTTCGGAGATGGGCAGCTGATACAGGTTGGAATGATGCTGCACTCCGGAGTCAGTTCTCTCATGGTCTCTCAGAGAGATTGAAAGATGCGTTTGCTTTCCATGAGAGACCAACGTCCTTAGAGTCTGCCATGTCATTGGCGGTACGCCTTGACAGGCGTCTAAGAGAAAGGAACGAGACCTCTCTGTCCAGTCATTTTCAGGGTAAGGGCAGTGGTGCGGACTCATTTAGTGTGCAGGGGCCTCATCCTCTCTCGGTTCCCTCTGTGGAGGAGCCCATGCAGCTAGATCGACTTGCCCCAGATAAAGGAGGATTTAGTCCTCAGAGAATGGTGTGTTTTTGTTGTGGGGCATAGGTCATTTGGCTAACGTTTGTCCGTCTAGGAGATTCTTGAACTGTACTAAGAGTTATAATAAGAGAAAGACCTCAAAAAGTAAATCATCAAATTCTGCTTCATCTGCTACTTTGGGCAAAGTTGATGTAGGAATTGATGCTTTTCCTCGGACCTGCAGTTCCCGTTTTCTCCTTTCTGCCAGGGTAGCGCTAGGGAGCAAAGTCATTTCTTGTGAAATTTTTGTCAATAGTGGAGCGGCCGTCAATCTTATTGATACTCAATTTGTAGCCATGCATGGTTTTCAGGTTTGCACATTAGAAAAGGATATACCTGTTTTTGCTATTGACTCTGCTCCACTCTCACAGAGATCCCTGAAGGGCATTGTTCATAATATCCGGTTAGCGATAGGTGACACTCATGTGGAGGATATATCTTGTTTTGTCCTTAACGGATTGCCTTCTCCTCTAGTTTTGGGGTTACCCTGGCTTATTAGACATAACCCCACTATTGATTGGCAAGGAAGGCAAATAATTGAGTGGAGTGAGTTTTGTAGAGAGAATTGTCTCACAGCGATTTTTGCAGAGGTGTCTACTAAAACGGTGCCGTCATTTCTCTCTGAGTTCTCGGACGTGTTTTCCGAGAGCGGTGTTCAGGAGCTACCTCCTCACCGGGAGTTTGACTGTCCCATTAACCTCATTCCCGGCGCCAAACTGCCAAAAGCACGCCTCTACAACCTCTCACAACCGGAAAGAATCGCAATGCGAACTTATATTTCTGAGAGTCTCGATAAGGGGCATATTCGTCCCTCAAAATCTCCTGTTGCCGCAGTTTTTTTTTGTTAAAAAGAAAGATGGCTCTCTGAGACCTTGCCTAGATTTTAGGGAGCTGAACCGTATCACGATTCACGATCCCTATCCTCTTCCTCTGATCCCGGACCTCTTCAACCAAATTGTTGGGGCCAAGGTTTTTTCCAAGTTGGATTTGAGAGGCGCATACAACCTGGTCAGGGTCAGTGAGGGGGATGAATGGAAAACGGCCTTTAATACCCCTAATGGGCATTTTGAGAATCTCGTTATGCCTTTCGGCCTGATGAATGCTCCGGCCGTCTTTCAGCATTTTGTTAACAGTATTTTCTACCATTTAATGGGGAAATTTGTATTGGTGTATCTTGATGATATTTTGATTTTTTCCCCTGATGTTCAGACCCATCAGGATCATCTTTTTCAGGTTCTGCGGATTCTGCAGGAGAATAAATTGTACGCCAAGCCGGAGAAATGTGTTTTTATGGTATCGGAGATTCAATTTCTGGGTTTTTTCCTCTCTGCTTCTGGTTTTCGCATGGATCCGGAGAAGGTCCGTGCTGTGCTGGAGTGGGAGCTTCCTGAGAATCAGAAGGCATTGATGCGCTTTCTGGGTTTTGCGAACTATTACAGAAAGTTCATTTTGAATTATTCCTCTGTTGTCAAACCCCTCACTGACATGACAAAAAAGGGGGCAGATTTTTCCTCTTGGTCGGAGGAGGCGCTTGCAGCTTTTTCTAAGATTAAAAAGAGTTTTGCGTCTGCTCCCGTCTTGGTGCATCCCGATGTTTCCTTACCTTTTATTGTTGAGGTGGATGCTTCCGAGGTGGGTGTGGGTGCGGTTTTGTCCCAGGGCCCTTCTCCTGCCAAGTGGCGACCCTGTGCTTTTTTCTCTAAAAAGCTCTCCCCGGCAGAGAGAAACTATGATGTGGGGGATAGGGAGTTGTTGGCCATCAAGTTGGCTTTCGAGGAGTGGCGCCATTGGTTGGAGGGAGCCAGGCACCCTATCACCGTGTTTACCGACTATCAGAATCTGGCGTACTTGGAGTCAGCCAGGCGTATGAATCCGAGACAGGCCAGATTGTCTCTCTTCTTCTCCAGTTTCAATTTTGTTGTTACATTCTGCCCTGGGATCAAAAATTTGAAGGCTGATGCTCTCTCTCGCTGTTTTCTGGGAGGAGGAAACTCCGAGGACCCGGGTCCCATTTTGGCAGAGGGGGTGGTTGTTTCTGCCCTGTATTCTGATTTGGAGGCCGAGGTCCAGGCTGCCCAGACTGAGGTACCTCCCCGTTGTCCTCCTGGGAAGTTGTTTGTGCCTCCTGAGTTACGTCACAAACTCTTCAAGGAACATCATGATACCGTTCTTGCTGGTCACCCGGGAGTAGAGCCACGGTAGATCTCATTGCTCGGAGATTTTGGTGGCCGGCTCTCCGTAAGTCAGTGGAGGGTTTTGTGGCTGCTTGTGAGACGTGCGCTCGCGCTAAGGTCCCTTGTTCTCGGCCTTCAGGTCCCCTTCTCCCGTTACCCATACCTTCCCGTCCTTGGACACACCTCTCCATGGACTTTATCACGGATCTTCCTCGTTCCTCAGGGAAGTCGGTGATCCTGGTGGTGGTGGACCGTTTTAGCAAGATGGCTCATTTCGTACCCTTCCCTGGTTTACCCAGTGCTAAAACGTTGGCGCAGTCGACCATATTGTTAAATTACATGGCATTCCCTCGGATATTGTTTCCGATAGAAGCACGCAGTTTGTGTCCAGATTCTGGAAGGCTTTCTGTTCTCGTCTGGGGGTTCGGCTGTCCTTCTCTTCTGCTTTTCACCCACAGTCGAATGGTCAGACTGAGCGCGTCAACCAGAATCTGGAGACATATTTGCGCTGTTTTGTGGCAGAGAACCAGGAGGATTGGTGTTCATTTCTCCCTCTTGCTGAGTTTGCTCTGAACAACCGTTGTCAGGAATCTTCTGATAAGTCACCATTCTTCGGTGCATATGGGTTCCATCCGCAGTTTGGGACATTCTCGGGAGGCGCTCCCTCTGGTTTGCCTGAGGAGGAGAGATTTTCCTCGTCTTTGTCTACCATTTGGCAAAAGATTCAGAGTAATCTTAGAAAGATGAGTGAGAAATATAAGCGTGTGGCTGATAAGAGACGTATGCCTGGTCCGGACCTGAATGTGGGTGATCTAGTGTGGTTGTCTACAAAAAATATTAAACTGAAGGTTCCCTCCTGGAAATTGGGTCCCAAGGCCCTTATAAAATCTTGTCAGTCGTCAATCCTGTTGCCTTCCGTCTTGATCTTCCACGGGTTTGGAAGATACATAATGTATTTCACAGGGCTCTTTTAAAACCATATGTCCAGCCCACGGTACCCTCCTCTTTGCCTCCTCCTCCGATTTTGGTTGATGGCAATCTGGAGTTTGAGGTTTCCAGAATTGTGGACTCTCGCATTGTCCGCGGTTCTCTTCAGTACCTCGTTCATTGGAGGGGTTATGGTCCTGAGGAGAGGATGTGGGTTCCGGTGTCGGACATTAAAGCCACTCGCCTCGTCAGGGCATTTCATAGGGCTCATCCTGAGAAGGTGGGTCCTGGGTGTCCGGAGTACACCCGTAGGGGGGGGGGGGGGTACTGTCACTACCAGAGCTTTGAGACGTTCTCATAGCTCTGTTTCCACACCCCTGTGATGATGTCACTACTAGAGCTAGGAGGAGTTCTCTTCCCTGTTTCTCCGCCTCTGTGATGAGGTCTTTACTTTTGGTTTCCTTCCTCCCAGCTGTTCCTCCTGTGTTTGATTTCGCTGCCTTTAAATCACCCCTCCTCCTTTGTAGAGGTGCGGATTATACTCTTCATTTTGAGCTGTATCTCTCGCTTGAGTGTCTTCACCTGTGTTACTTCTCTTCACTGGATCTGTGTCCTGCTGATGCGAGTACTTCAGATATCGTCTGCTGACTTCGGATCTGTTTGCGCTGCGGCTGCAGCACCTCAGTTAAGTGTACAGACATTGTGTTTATCTGTTCTTTGCTGACTGGATCCGAGGCGACCCCGGTTCCGTCCATATACTGAGCAGGGCACCGGTGGCCGTTCCCCTTCCACTATTGTAGGGGTTTCAGTGGTCTTCAGCCTTAGGTACGCGGGCATGTCTCGATCTACCATTCGGATGCGGACATGCGCATAGCAGCGTAGGAAGAGATTTCAGGGTCTGGCAGGGCTCACCCTTATTCCTCCCTAGAGTGGGTCCGTCAGTTGTTATTCTCTGTGTACACTCTTGTTGCTCATTTACAGCCGTGACACCTCCATAGCACCCCACCCCCTTGACAGTGACCCCCAACAGAGCCCTGTCCCCTAACTGTGACTACCACAGCAGCTGCCCCTTTATCAGTGACCTCCACAGCACCACACCCCCTTAACAGAGACCTCTACAGAGCCTCATCCCTATAACAGTGACCTCCACAGAGACACATCCCCTTAATAGTGACCTTCACAGCAAGCCACCCCTTAAAAGTTGACCCCCATAGAGCCCTTCCCCCCTTAACTGTGACCTTAACAGCACCCCACCCCCTTAATTGTGACCTCCCCTCCTTAACTGTCACCTCCACAGCACCCCACCCCTTAACAGTGACCTCCACAGCACCCCACCCCCTTAATAGTGACCTCCACAGCGCACTGTCCCCTTAATTGTAACCTCTACAGAGCCCTGTCCCCTTAACAGTGACTTCCACAGTGCCCTACCCACTTAGATTTGACCTCCACAGCATCCTGTCCCCTTTACAGTGACCTACACAGAACTCCACACCCTTGTGACTAGAGATGAGTGAATAAAAAAAAATTTGATTCAGCCAGTTCGCCGAATATTTTGAAAAAATTTGGTTCAATCCGAATTTATTCACGGTGAATCGTATTTAAAAAATGGCTATTTCCTGGCTTCAGAGAGTCTGCTCTGGTAGTGAAATAATACTGTGAGTCAGTATGACATGCAGATGACAGGCGTTGCTCTTAGAATCACGCACACTTCACTTATTTGGGCAGTCACGGGGCCCAAAATGACCTCAAGTATGACCTCAGCCTTTCAGGTCGATGTTAGCGCCAAGAAGAAGTGCACTCCTTTTACACCATCATCAGCTGATTACACATAGATGTCTACAGAACCAGTTCTATTAAACGCTTATACAAGTAGAGCCCCCCCGACAGAGTGGAGAGGGTGTCAACAGTAAGTTTGTGTTGACGTCACTGATTATTTTGATTATTTTGCCCTTCCGTCAGTACAATAACCCCCAAAAAACGGATCCTGTCTGTTGAGCATCCGCCTTCACTCGGTCAGCAATCCATCAGTATTTTTAATGCCCAAAAAAACTGGCGTTGATCCAAAACAGAGATGACCCAGTCAACCATTCAAGAACTGCTGGGTTGCTGGTCAAGACATGACCGCTAGCTGACACTGGGAGCTCAGGCCTCTCAAAGTGACCCCTGCTGCCTCGCCCCCTTACTCTGCTGCGACCTCTGCCTGATCCAGAAACATTTAGGCCTCTGCCTGTGCAGGGCCTGGCACTTCTCTGTCTGACACACTGTTCGATCAAATAAATAAATAAAAAGGAAATAAAACCACCCCAAAAAACTCTGCAATTTTCTCACTTAGCCACACAATGGCTAATAAGCCCTTTTTCCCCACTAATACACACAAAAAAGGGGTCTAGAACATATAACTGCACCACTGAACGGCAAATAGAACCTTATTTTTTTCCACTTATACATGCCATAGAAGGCTTTAGAACATATTACTGCACCGCTGAACGGCAAATATATTTTTATTTTACTACTATTACACAACAAAAAGGGCTTTAGAACATGTAACTGCTTGTCAACTTCGATTCGCTTATCTCTACTTGCGACCTCCTCTGCTTAACTGTGATCACCACAGAGCCCCACCTCTTAACAGTGACCTCCACAGTGCCCCGCCCCCTTAAAAGTGACCTCCACAGTACCTTGCCCCTTAACAGTGACTTCCACAGTGCCCTTCTCCCTTAGGTGTGACCTCCACAGCACCCTGCCCACTTAACAGGGACCTACACAGCACCACACCCCCTTAACAGTGACCTCCCCCTTTAACAGTGACCTCCACAGCACCCCACCTGTTCTTAACAATTACCTACAAAGTGTCCTGCCCCTTAACAGTGACCTTCATAGAGCCCCGTCTGACCTCTAAAGAGACCTGCCCCCTTAACAGTGACCTCTCCTATTTAACAGTGATCTCCTCAGTGCCCTGCCCCCCTTAACAGTGATCCTCATCTCCTTAAGAAGTGCCCCATCCTCTAAATAGTGACCTCCACAGCACCACACCCCCTTAACAGTGACCATTACTGCGTCCCATCCCCCTTAACAATGACTTCCACAGTGCCCTGCCCCTTAACAGTTAAGAAAAATAAGTTGTTATGGAAATGAGCTGTTAAGTAAAACAGTATGTTGAAGGACCTGTGAGCTTCTATTGGCTAATAAGGGCCATCTGTGTATGGCAGTTAGGCCTCATGCACACGACCGTTGTGTGCATCCGTGGCCGTTGTGCCGTTTTCCGTTTTTTTTCACGGACCCATTGACTTTCAATGGGTCCGTGGAAAAATCTGAAAATGCACCGTTTGGCAGCCGCATCCGTGAGCCGTGTTTCCTGGCCGTGAAAAAAATATGACCTGTCCTATTTTTTTCACGGCCAACGGTTCACGGGCCCATTCAAGTCAATGGGTCCGTGAAAGAACACGGATGCACACAAGATTGGCATCCGTGTCCGTGATCCGTGGCCGTAGGTTTTAGTTTCATACAGACGGATCCGATGATCCGTCTGCATAAAAGCTTTTTCAGAGCTGAGTTTTCACTTCGTGAAAACTCAGATCCGACAGTATATTCTAACACAGAGGCGTTCCCATGGTGATGGGACGCTTCTAGTTAGAATACACTACAAACTGTGTACAAGACTGCCCCCTGCTGCCTGGCAGCACCCGATCTCTTACAGGGGGATATGATAGTACAATTAACCCCATCAGGTGCGGCACCTGAAGGGGTTAATTGTACTATCATATCTATCATATCCCCCTGTAAGAGATCAGGGCTGCCAGGCAGCAGGGGGCAGACCCCCCCCCTCCCCAGTTTGAATATCATTGTGCGGCCCCCCCCTCCCCTGTTGTTAACTCGTTGGTGGCCAGTGTGCGTACCCCCCTCCCTCCCTCCCTCTATTGTTTTAATACATTGGGGCCAGTGTGCGCGCGCCCCCCCAACCCCCCCCTCCCTCCCTCTATTGTTTTAATACATTGGGGCCAGTGTGCGCACCCCCCCAACCCCCCCCCCTCCCTCCCTCCCTCTATTGTAATAATAGCATTGGGGCCAGTGTGCGCACACCCCCCCCCCCTCCCGATCATCGGTGGCAGCGGAGTAGAAGATTTTCATACTTACCTGGCTGCTGGCTGCTGCGATGTCTGCGTCCGGCCGGGAGCTCCTCCTACTGGTAAGTGACAGCAATGCGCCGCACAGACCTGTCACTTACCAGTAGGAGGAGCTCCCGGCCGGACACAGAGATCGCAGCAGCCAGCAGCCAGGTAAGTATGAATCTTCTACTCCGCTGGCACCGATGGGGGGGGGGGGGGGGGCACACTGGCCCCAATGCTATTATTACAATAGAGGGAGGGAGGGGGGGGGGGTTGGGGGGGCGCGCACACTGGCCCCAATGCTATTATTACAATAGAGGGAGGGAGGGGTTGGGGGGCGCGCACACTGGCCCCAATGCTATTATTACAATAGAGGGAGGGAGGGAGGGGGGTGCGCACACTGGCCACCAACGAGTTAACAACAGGGGAGGGGGGGGCCCACTGGCCACCAATGAGTTAAAAACAGGGGGGGGGGTCTGCCCCCTGCTGCCTGGCAGCACCTGCCAGGCAGCAGGGGACAGTCATGTACACAGTTTTTTTGTATATTCTAACCTGAAGCGTCTCCATCACCATGGGAACGTCTCTGTGTTAGAATATACTGTCGGAAATGAGTTTCACGATGTAGCTCATATCCGACAGTATATTCTAACATAGAGGCGTTCCCATGGTGATGGGGACGCTACAAGTTAAAATATACCATCGGATTGGAGAAAACTCCAATCCGATGGTATAACAGAACTCCAGACTTTACATTGAAAGTCAATGGGGACGGATCCGTTTGAAATGGCACCATATTGTGTCAACATCAAACGGATCCGTCCCCATTGACTTGCATTGTAATTCAGGACGGATCCGTTTGGCTCCGCACGGCCAGGCGGACACCAAAATGACTTTTTTTTCATGTCCGTGGATCCTCCAAAAATCAAGGAAGACCCACGGACGGAAAAATGGTCACGGATCACGGACCCACGGACCCCGTTTTTGCGGGCCGTGAAAAAAAACTGTCGTGTGCATGAGGCCTTAGGATATGAGTGAACCTGCGAGCTTATATTGGCTAATACATTTTTTTGCATTATATAAAAAACTAAAACGGTACATTCTAGAGAGCTGAGACCTTTGCCAAAACCTTCCCAGACACCCAATGTACCTGTGTGCCAAATTTGGTGTCAGGTGTTTGGATGCCTATAGATGACATATGGAAAGACATTTATTTTTATAATATAGATGTCTATATATATACAGTGCATAAGTGCAGAAACAGAATGGGTTGTAATTAGTGCAGACTTGGAGTGGAAGGGCACAGTATTTAGAAGTATTATTGGGGGCCTCAGTGCCCAGACTCCCACTAATTACAATTTGTAACACCACACAGATTCTATGAGATGGCAGAAGTTATTTTAAAGACAAGAGACTTTTATGAAAGACTTGAAGCATTCACATATAAATATTCGCTTAAAAAACATGAATAACTCTGTAAGTACATTGCATTGCTTATCTTACAGACTGTACTATGATCACAAGCTTAATTTGCAATTTTTGTGGTTGTTATTGGAAACAGTCAACAAGCCTGACTAGAGACATACAGTATGCAATAGCTTTGCCAAGTGTCTATAATATCTTTACATCAGATTGCTCTACAGCACTTAGCAGAAGTAGTATTTAAACTGGTAGACCTAGACATGGAAGATTTCAGCTCTGAAGTGTGAAAAATGCAGCTCGGTACTACTATTGCTACTTACTTATTTATGTACTAATATTTACAAGACAATAGGTGGAGATTTATAATCAGGGAAATTTTTAGATTCTGTTTTGCAGGAGTCTACATTGCCACAATTTGTGCTTTTTTCTGATTTGCCAAATCTTGTACAATTTCTTTAAAAATTTGGCGCATTTTTAAAGGGGTTGTTTATGAATGGGGCAGGGGTTGACAAAGACCTGTAAAGGAAAGCTTACTTACCTATTTCATGCCACTGACTCCCCGCTGCTTCTCCACCCGGTTTGACATCACCATAGCCAATCACTGGCTGTGGCAGAGACTGAATGCCCTTGTGTCATGTGACCATTTGTTATAACCTAAGGGTAGCTGGTCACCACTGCGGCCAGTGATTGGCTTTAGGTAATGTCAAACTGGATGTTTTCAGCGAGGAAGCCCAAAGGAGCATCACAAGCTGGGAGGAGAAGGAGCAGGGAGCCGGCACCGAGAAGTAGGTAAGTAAGCTTCCCTTTCCAGGTCTGGTCAAGGTGGTTCTTGCACAACCTCTTTAACGCTAACACTTCTGTCTTGAGATGTTTCTCCCCTTTACTGGAGACTGAGACAATATTTGAAACTTTTTGAAAAACTTTAGTTGATGAAGCTGGCTTAAAACAGCTTGACAGAGTAACCACGGCCTCTTTCCCATCCACTTTTCAAAATGATTGAGTGATGTAAAAATGCTTAATGTTTCAGCAAAAATTTCAAAGCCCTATTTTGCAGGTTTTTGAAGCCATAATTCTGGAGTACAGGGCTTAATCGAGTTCCTTCCTAAAGCCTCATTCACACGTCAGTGTTTTGGTCAGTGATTTCCATTTTGGGCCAAAACCAGGTGCGACTCTAAACACAGAACAGGAGCAGATCTTTCCCTTAAATCCGTATACAGCAGGTCCACAATACACGGGGCACCGGCCATGTGAAACCCGCATCACAGATGCGGACCCATTCACTTGAATAGGTCCGCAAATCCGGAGATGCGGTGCAGAGTGCTTCCGTGATGTTTCCTGCCGTGCCTCCGCACCGCAAAAAAGTAGTGCATGCACTACTTTTTTGCGGTGTGGACCATCAGATGCGGTCCGTGATCCGCATGTGGCTGCCCCACGGTCGGTGCCTGTGCATTGCGGACCTCAATTTTTGGGCCCGGCCAGCACACTGCTCCGAGCATGTCATTCACTCACAGTGAGGGAATTTGGCAGCAGGAGCGCGTCCTTCACTCACTGCGCCTGCGCCGAATAGTAAACGGGACGGCGCAGGCGCAGGATTTACTGGGCAATCGCAAGTCAATCAAAAGGGACCTGGGCGTGCCAAAGGGTGCGTAGACCGAGCCTCTAAATGCTGAAGCAACGCCCTCATAGCACCTAGAGGCTAATTAGCATATTTTAAAAGTGCTTATTTTAAGAAAACGGAGGCAGGCAGACACTTAGCAAGCCCACTGTTATGTACTGCTGACATTAGCCCATCGCTAATGTAAGTCAGCTACATAACGTCATTTATGATGACAGAAACCCTTTAAGAGCCTTAGCTGATTCTTACAATTCTGTTACATTATTGGTATTAAGATAGTATCAGTGTTAAATGTGTTTTATATTTCTAAATGAAACTGTCCATAGACATTTTACATAGTTGTAAAAAATAGAAATGTCCACACAATTACCATATCATTCCATTCAAAACCACAAATTCATAAATAAAAATTTGCAAACCAAGATTAGAGCTGGAAAACTTTGCATGTATCCACGTCACTTGTCAATAATATGCAAGTGTGGGGACTGCATCAAGGAAACAAATGATCGCTCGTCTACTGAACATGGCATCGTTATATTGTCAAATTCTTCTGTGTAGACCAGTCACTGACTGTGATGATTGCTCAATGATATTAATATATTGTGCTTACAACATAATATAAAGTGGCTTCTCTTTGAATAATTCTTAAAATGAAACATTTGCATTTGTTTTTATTTAATATATCAATGAAGGTGACAGAAAAGGATTGGGACTAAAAAGCAGCTCTGACACACAAGCCGCACCAGCTCACATCCAAAGTTTTGCAGGTTTTCACATTAGAGTATGGCCTCGTGCACACGACCGTTGTTGTGTTCCGTTCCGCAAAATGGGGTTCCGTGATCCTTTTCCGTTTTTATTTCCGTGTGTCTTCCTTTATTTTTGGAGGATCACCAGACATGAAGGAAAGTAAAAAAAAAGTCTAAGTCAAGTTTGCCTCGCAAATGATAGGAAAAAAACGGACGCGGATGACAATCTTGTGTGCCTCCGCGTTTTTTCAAGGACCCATTGACTTGAATAGGTCCGCAAACCATTTTCCGTGAAAAAAATAGGACAGGTTATATTTTTTTGACGGACTGGAACCACGGATCACGGACGCGGATGTCAAACGGTGCATTAGCCGAGTTTTCAATGGATCCATTGAAAGTCAATGGGTCTGCAGAAAATCACGAAAAACGGAACAACGGACACGGAATGAAACAACGGTCGTGTGCATGAGGCCTATATCAGTTGTGTCAAACCATATGTTACAGTTGTGTTAAATGATAACTGTTCCACAGAAGCCCAAATGATTTCAAATATTAGTTCTGTAAAATCAAAATTTTGAAGGTCATTGATTTTTATATATTTGATCTCAGGTATCTCAGGGGAAACCTAAATATGCTACCTAACTCGGAACACCTGGATGTTCGGGTTCGAGAAGTTCGGCCGAACATCCCGGAAATGTTCGGGTTCGGGATCCGAACCCGATCCGAACTTCGTCCCGAACCCGAACCCCATTGAAGTCAATGGGGACCCGAACTTTTCGGCACTAAAAAGGCTGTAAAACAGCCCAGGAAAGAGCTAGAGGGCTGCAAAAGGCAGCAACATGTAGGTAAATCCCCTGCAAACAAATGTGGATAGGGAAATGAATTAAAATAAAAATTAAATAAATAAAAATTAACCAAAATCAATTGGAGAGAGGTTCCATAGCAGAGAATCTGGCTTCCCGTCACCCACCACTGGAACAGTCCATTCTCAGATATTTAGGCCCCGGCACCCAGGCAGAGGAGAGAGGTCCCGTAACAGAGAATCTGTCTTCATGTCAGCAGAGAATTAGTCTGCATGTCATAGCAGAGAATGAGGCTTCACGTCAGCCACCACTGCAACAGTCCATTGGCATATATTTAGGCCCAGCACCCAGGCAGAGGAGGGAGGTCCCGTAACAGAGAATCTGTCTTCATGTCAGCAGAGAATTAGTCTGCATGTCATAGCAGAGAATGAGGCTTCACGTCAGCCACCACTGCAACAGTCCATTGGCATATATTTAGGCCCAGCACACACACAGGCAGAGGAGAGAGGTCCCGTAACAGACAATCTGGCTTCATGTCAGCAGAGAATTAGTCTGCATGTCATAGCAGAGAATGAGGCTTCACGTCACCCACCACTGCAACAGTCCATTGGCATATATTTAGGCCCAGCACACACACAGGCAGAGGAGAGAGGTCCCGTAACAGAGAATCTGTCTTCATGTCAGCAGAGAATTAGTCTGCATGTCATAGCAGAGAATGAGGCTTCACGTCAGCCACCACTGCAACAGTCCATTGGCATATATTTAGGCCCAGCACACACACAGGCAGAGGAGAGAGGTCCCGTAACAGAGAATCTGTCTTCATGTCAGCAGAGAATCAGTCTTCATATCATAGCAGAGAATCAGGCTTCACGTCACCCACCACTGTAAGAGTCAATTTTCATAAATTTAGGCCCAGAACCCAGGCAGAGGAGAAAGGTCCCGTAACAGACAATCTGGCTTCATGTCAGCAGAGAATCAGTCTTCATATCATAGCAGAGAATCAGGCTTCACGTCACCCACCACTGTAAGAGTCAATTTTCATAAATTTAGGCCCAGAACCCAGGCAGAGGAGAAAGGTCCCGTAACAGACAATCTGGCTTCATGTCAGCAGAGAATCAGTCTTCATATCATAGCAGAGAATCAGGCTTCACGTCACCCACCACTGTAAGAGTCAATTTTCATAAATTTAGGCCCAGAACCCAGGCAGAGGAGAAAGGTCCCGTAACAGACAATCTGGCTTCATGTCAGCAGAGAATCAGTCTTCATATCATAGCAGAGAATCAGGCTTCACGTCACCCACCACTGTAAGAGTCAATTTTCATAAATTTAGGCCCAGAACCCAGGCAGAGGAGAAAGGTCCCGTAACAGACAATCTGGCTTCATGTCAGCAGAGAATCAGTCTTCATATCATAGCAGAGAATCAGGCTTCACGTCACCCACCACTGTAAGAGTCAATTTTCATAAATTTAGGCCCAGAACCCAGGCAGAGGAGAAAGGTCCCGTAACAGACAATCTGGCTTCATGTCAGCAGAGAATCAGTCTTCATATCATAGCAGAGAATCAGGCTTCACGTCACCCACCACTGTAAGAGTCAATTTTCATAAATTTAGGCCCAGAACCCAGGCAGAGGAGAAAGGTCCCGTAACAGACAATCTGGCTTCATGTCAGCAGAGAATCAGTCTTCATATCATAGCAGAGAATCAGGCTTCACGTCACCCACCACTGTAAGAGTCAATTTTCATAAATTTAGGCCCAGAACCCAGGTAGAGGAGAAAGGTCCCGTAACAGACAATCTGGCTTCATGACAGCAGAGAATCAGTCTGCATGTCATAGCAGAGAATCAGGCTTCACGTCAGCCACCACTGCAACAGTCCATTGTCATAAATTTAGGCCCAGCACCCAGGCAGAGGAGAGAGGTCCCGTAACAGAGGATCTGGCTTCATGTCAGCAGAGAATCAGTCTGCATGTCATAGCAGAGAATGAGGCTTCACGTCAGCCACCACTGCAACAGTCCATTGGCATATATTTAGGCCCAGCACACACACAGGCAGAGGAGAGAGGTCCCGTAACAGACAATCTGGCTTCATGTCAGCAGAGAATTAGTCTGCATGTCATAGCAGAGAATGAGGCTTCACGTCACCCACCACTGCAACAGTCCATTGGCATATATTCAGGCCCAGCACCCAGGCAGAGGAGAGAGGTCCCGTAACAGAGGATCTGGCTTCATGTCAGCAGAGAATCAGTCTGCATGTCATAGCAGAGAATCAGGCTTCACGTCAGCCACCACTGCAACAGTCCATTGTCATAAATTTAGGCCCAGCACCCAGGCAGAGGAGAGAGGTCCCGTAACAGAGGATCTGGCTTCATGTCAGCAGAGAATCAGTCTGCATGTCATAGCAGAGAATCAGGCTTCACGTCAGCCACCACTGCAACAGTCCATTGTCATAAATTTAGGCCCAGCACCCAGGCAGAGGAGAGAGGTCCCGTAACAGACAATCTGGCTTCATGTCAGCAGAGAATTAGTCTGCATGTCATAGCAGAGAATCAGGCTTCATGTCAGCCACCACTGCAACAGTCCATTGGCATATATTTAGGCCTAGCACACAGGCAGAGGAGAGGTTCATTCAACTTTGGGTAGCATCGCAATATAATGGTAAAATGAAAATAAAAATAGGATTGAATGAGGAAGTGCCCTGGAGTCCAATAATATATGGTTATGGGGAGGTAGTTAATGTCTAATCTGGACAAGGGACGGACAGGTCCTGTGGGATCCATGCCTGGTTCATTTTTATGAACGTCAGCTTGTCCACATTGGCTGTAGACAGGCGGCTGCGTTTGTCTGTAATGACGCCCCCTGCCGTGCTGAATACACGTTCAGACAAAACGCTGGCTGCCGGGCAGGCCAGCACCTCCAAGGCATAAAAGGCTAGCTCTGGCCACGTGGACAATTTAGAGACCCAGAAGTTGAATGGGGCCGAACCATCAGTCAGTACGTGGAGGGGTGTGCACACGTACTGTTCCACCATGTTAGTGAAATGTTGCCTCCTGCTAACACGTTGCGTATCAGGTGGTGGTGCAGTTAGCTGTGGCGTGTTGACAAAAGTTTTCCACATCTCTGCCATGCTAACCCTGCCCTCAGAGGAGCTGGCCGTGACACAGCTGCCTTGGCGACCTCTTGCTCCTCCTCTGCCTTGGCCTTGGGCTTCCACTTGTTCCCCTGTGACATTTGGGAATGCTCTCAGTAGCGCGTCTACCAACGTGCGCTTGTACTCGCGCATCTTCCTATCACGCTCCAGTGCAGGAAGTAAGGTGGGCACATTGTCTTTGTAGCGTGGATCCAGCAGGGTGGCAACCCAGTAGTCCGCACAGGTTAAAATGTGGGCAACTCTGCTGTCGTTGCGCAGGCACTGCAGCATGTAGTCGCTCATGTGTGCCAGGCTGCCCAGGGGTAAGGACAAGCTGTCCTCTGTGGGAGGCGTATCGTCATCGTCCTGCCTTTCCCCCCAGCCACGCACCAGTGATGGACCCGAGCTGCGTTGGGTGCCACCCCGCTGTGACCATGCTTCATCCTCATCCTCCTCCACCTCCTCCTCATCCTCGTCCTCCTCGTCCTCCAGTAGTGGGCCCTGGCTGGCCACATTTGTACCTGGCCTCTGCTGTTGCAAAAAACCTCCCTCTGAGTCACTTCGAAGAGACTGGCCTGAAAGTGCTAAAAATGACCCCTCTTCCTCATCCTCCTCCTCCTCCTCCTGGGCCACCTCCTGTTCCATCATCGCCCTAAGTGTTTTCTCAAGGAGACATAGAAGTGGTATTGTAACGCTGATAACGGTGTCATCGCCACTGGCCATGTTGGTGGAGTACTCGAAACAGCGCAACAGGGCACACAGGTCTCGCATGGAGGCCCAGTCATTGGTGGTGAAGTGGTGCTGTTCTGTAGTGCGACTGACCCGTGCGTGCTGCAGCTGAAACTCCACTATGGCCTGCTGCTGCTCGCACAGTCTGTCCAGCATGTGCAAGGTGGAGTTCCACCTGGTGGGCACGTCGCATATGAGGCGGTGAGCGGGAAGGCCGAAGTTACGCTGTAGCGCAGACAGGCGAGCAGCGGCAGGATGTGAACGCCGGAAGCGCGAACAGACGGCCCGCACTTTATGCAGCAGCTCTGACATGTCGGGGTAGTTGTGAATGAACTTCTGCACCACCAAATTCAGCACATGCGCCAAGCAAGGGATGTGCGTCAAATTGGCTAGTCCCAGAGCTGCAACGAGATTTCGCCCATTATCACACACCACCAGGCCGGGCTTGAGGCTCACCGGCAGCAACCACTCGTCGGTCTGTTGTTCTATACCCCGCCACAACTCCTGTGCGGTGTGGGGCCTGTCCCCCAAACATATGAGTTTCAGAATGGCCTGCTGACGTTTACCCCGGGCTGTGCTGAAGTTGGTGGTGAAGGTGTGTGGCTGACTGGATGAGCAGGTGGAAGAAGAGGAGGAGGAAGCCGAGAAGGAGGAGGTGGCAACAGGAGGCAAAGAATGTTGCCCTGCGATCCTTGGCGGCGGAAGGACGTGCGCCAAACAGCTCTCCGCCTGGGGCCCAGCTGCCACTACATTTACCCAGTGTGCAGTTAGGGAGATATTGCGTCCCTGGCCGTGCTTACTGGTCCACGTATCTGTGGTTAGGTGGACCTTGCCACAGATGGCGTTGCGCAGTGCACACTTGATTTTATCGGATACTTGGTTGTGCAGGGAAGGCACGGCTCTCTTGGAGAAGTAGTGCCGGCTGGGAACAACATACTGTGGGACAGCAAGCGACATGAGCTGTTTGAAGCTGTCTGTGTCCACCAGCCTAAATGACAGCATTTCATAGGCCAGTAGTTTAGAAATGCTGGCATTCAGGGCCAGGGATCGAGGGTGGCTAGGTGGGAATTTACGCTTTCTATCAAATGTTTGTGAGATGGAGAGCTGAACGCTGGCGTGTGACATGGTTGAGACGCTTGGTGACGGAGGTGGTGGTGGTGGTGTTGGTGGTACATCCCCTGTTTGCTGGGCGGCAGGTGCCAACGTTCCTCCAGAGGCGGAGGAAGAGGCCGAGGCGGCAGCAGCAGAATAGGCCGAGGCGGCAGCAGCAGAAGAGGTAGCAGGGGGAGCCTGAGTGACTTCCTTGGTTTTAAGGTGTTTACTCCACTGCAGTTCATGCTTTGCATGCAGGTGCCTGGTCATGCAGGTTGTGCTCAGGTTCAGAACGTTAATGCCTCGCTTCAGGCTCTGATGGCACAGCGTGCAAACCACTCGGGTCTTGTCGTCAGCACATTGTTTGAAGAAGTGCCATGCCAGGGAACTCCTTGAAGCTGCCTTTGGGGTGCTCGGTCCCAGATGGCGGCGGTCAGTAGCAGGCGGAGTCTCTTGGCGGCGGGTGTTCTGCTTTTGCCCACTGCTCCCTCTTTTGCTACGCTGTTGGCTCGGTCTCACCACTGCCTCTTCCTCCGAACTGTGAAAGTCAGTGGCACGACCTTCATTCCATGTGGGGTCTAGGACCTCATCGTCCCCTGCATCGTCTTCCACCCAGTCTTGATCCCTGACCTCCTGTTCAGTCTGCACACTGCAGAAAGACGCAGCAGTTGGCACCTGTGTTTCGTCATCATCAGAGACATGCTGAGGTGGTATTCCCATGTCCTCATCATCAGGAAACATAAGTGGTTGTGCGTCAGTGCATTCTATGTCTTTCACCGCTGGGGAAGGGCTAGGTGGATGCCCTTGGGAAACCCTGCCAGCGGAGTCTTCAAACAGCATAAGAGACTGCTGCATAACTTGAGGCTGAGACAGTTTCCCTGGTATGCATGGGGGTGATGTGACAGACTGATGGGGTTGGTTTTCAGGCGCCATCTGTGCGCTTTCTGCAGAAGACTGGGTGGGAGATAATGTGAACGTGCTGGATCCACTGTCGGCCACCCAATTGACTAATGCCTGTACCTGCTCAGGCCTTACCATCCTTAGAACGGCATTGGGCCCCACCATATATCGCTGTAAATTCTGGCGGCTACTGGGACCTGAGGTAGTTGGTACACTAGGACGTGTGGATGTGGCAGAACGGCCACGTCCTCTCCCAGCACCAGAGGGTCCACTAACACCACCACGACCATGTCCACGTCCGCGTCCCTTACTAGATGTTTTTCTCATTGTTATGGTTCACCACAACAACAAATATATTATTTGGCCCAATGTATTGTATTCAAATTCAGCGGGATATAAATTTGAGGCCTAGTATTTAGGCGCTGGGTGACCGGTATGGATTTAGTGACAGAATTAGACTTGGAAATGCACAGAAGCGTGTGTGTGAAGTTATTCTGAATGACCCAATGTGCACCTTGAATATTATATACCCTTTTTGGGATAGATTTCAAATAGCTCTGATATAGCAGGAACCACTAAATTATGAAATTGCTAAATTGGGAATTGTACTTCAACCCAGAACAAAAAATGTGCTTTGACGGGCACTAAATAACTTTCCCAGCTACAACAGGACAGCGGTAACGAGAGATTTAGAGGGATTTAAATTTGAGGCCTAGTATTTAGGCGCTGGGTGACAGGTATGGGTTTAGTGACAGAATTAGACTTGGAAATACACAGTAGCGGGTGTGTGTGAAGTTATTCTGAATGACCCAATGTGCACCTTCAATATTATATACCCTTTTTGGGATAGATTTCAAATAGCTCTGATATAGCAGGAACCACTAAATTATGAAATTGCTAAATTGGGAATTGTACTTCAACCCAGAACAAAAAATGTGCTTTGACGGACACTAAATATCTTGCCCAGCAACAACAGTACAGCGGTGGGTAACGAGAGATTTAGAGGGATTTAAATTTGAGGCCTAGTATTTAGGCGCTGGGTCACCGGTATGGATTTAGTGACAGAATTAGACTTGGAAATGCACAGAAGCGTGTGTGTGAAGTTATTCTGAATGACCCAATGTGCACCTTCAATATTATATACCCTTTTTGGGATAGATTTCAAATAGCTCTGATATAGCAGAAACCACTAAATTATGAAATTGCTAAATTGGGAATTGTACTTCAACCCAGAACAAAAAATGTGCTTTGACGGACACTAAATATCTTGCCCAGCAACAACAGTACAGCGGTGGGTAACGAGAGATTTAGAGGGATTTAAATTTGAGGCCTAGTATTTAGGCGCTGGGTCACCGGTATGGATTTAGTGACAGAATTAGACTTGGAAATGCACAGAAGCGTGTGTGTGAAGTTATTCTGAATGACCCTATGTGCACCTTCAATATTATATACCCTTTTAGGGATAGATTTCAAATAGCTCTGATATAGCAGAAACCACTAAATTATGAAATTGCTAAATTGGGAATTGTACTTCAACCCAGAACAAAAAATGTGCTTTGACGGACACTAAATATCTTGCCCAGCAACAACAGTACAGCGGTGGGTAACGAGAGATTTAGAGGGATTTAAATTTGAGGCCTAGTATTTAGGCGCTGGGTCACCGGTATGGATTTAGTGACAGAATTAGACTTGGAAATGCACAGAAGCGTGTGTGTGAAGTTATTCTGAATGACCCTATGTGCACCTTCAATATTATATACCCTTTTAGGGATAGATTTCAAATAGCTCTGATATAGCAGAAACCACTAAATTATGAAATTGCTAAATTGGGAATTGTACTTCAACCCAGAACAAAAAATGTGCTTTGACGGACACTAAATATCTTGCCCAGCAACAACAGTACAGCGGTGGGTAACGAGAGATTTAGAGGGATTTAAATTTGAGGCCTAGTATTTAGGCGCTGGGTCACCGGTATGGATTTAGTGACAGAATTAGACTTGGAAATGCACAGAAGCGTGTGTGTGAAGTTATTCTGAATGACCCTATGTGCACCTTCAATATTATATACCCTTTTAGGGATAGATTTCAAATAGCTCTGATATAGCAGAAACCACTAAATTATGAAATTGCTAAATTGGGAATTGTACTTCAACCCAGAACAAAAAATGTGCTTTGACGGACACTAAATATCTTGCCCAGCAACAACAGTACAGCGGTGGGTAACGAGAGATTTAGAGGGATTTAAATTTGAGGCCTAGTATTTAGGCGCTGGGTCACCGGTATGGATTTAGTGACAGAATTAGACTTGGAAATGCACAGAAGCGTGTGTGTGAAGTTATTCTGAATGACCCTATGTGCACCTTCAATATTATATACCCTTTTAGGGATAGATTTCAAATAGCTCTGATATAGCAGAAACCACTAAATTATGAAATTGCTAAATTGGGAATTGTACTTCAACCCAGAACAAAAAATGTGCTTTGACGGACACTAAATATCTTGCCCAGCAACAACAGTACAGCGGTGGGTAACGAGAGATTTAGAGGGATTTAAATTTGAGGCCTAGTATTTAGGCGCTGGGTCACCGGTATGGATTTAGTGACAGAATTAGACTTGGAAATGCACAGAAGCGTGTGTGTGAAGTTATTCTGAATGACCCTATGTGCACCTTCAATATTATATACCCTTTTAGGGATAGATTTCAAATAGCTCTGATATAGCAGAAACCACTAAATTATGAAATTGCTAAATTGGGAATTGTACTTCAACCCAGAACAAAAAATGTGCTTTGACGGACACTAAATATCTTGCCCAGCAACAACAGTACAGCGGTGGGTAACGAGAGATTTAGAGGGATTTAAATTTGAGGCCTAGTATTTAGGCGCTGGGTGACAGGTATGGGTTTAGTGACAGAATTAGACTTGGAAATACACAGTAGCGGGTGTGTGTGAAGTTATTCTGAATGACCCAATGTGCACCTTCAATATTATATACCCTTTTTGGGATAGATTTCAAATAGCTCTGATATAGCAGGAACCACTAAATTATGAAATTGCTAAATTGGGAATTGTATTTCAACCCAGAACAAGAAATGTGCTTGAACGGACACTAAATAACTCGCCCAGCTACAGCACTAGGGACAGATTTAGCTGGATATAAATTTGAGGCCTAGTATTTAGGCGCTGGGTGACCGGTATGGATTTAGTGACAGAATTAGACTGGGATATGGCCAAAAAATAAACAGACTATTGCTGGTTAAATGCACTTGGTGTGACAGCTTCACCCTGATGTAGGCTTTAGCCAAAAAACAACCACACCATTGAGGGTTAAATGCACTTGGTGACAGGCGCAGCTTGCCCCTGATTTTGTATATGGCCAAAAAATGAACAGACTATTGCTGGTTAAATGCACTTGGTGTGACAGCTTCACCCTGATGTAGGCTTTAGCCAAAAAACAACCACACCATTGAGGGTTAAATGCACTTGGTGACAGGCGCAGCTTGCCCCTGATTTTGTATATGGCCAAAAAATGAACAGACTATTGCTGGTTAAATGCACTTGGTGTCACAGCTTCACCCTGATGTAGGCTTTAGCCAAAAAACAACCACACCATTGAGGGTTAAATGCACTTGGTGACAGGCGCAGCTTGCCCCTGATTTTGTATATGGCCAAAAAATGAACAGACTATTGCTGGATAAATGCACTTGGTGTGACAGCTTCACCCTGATGTAGGCTTTAGCCAAAAAACAACCACACCATTGAGGGTTAAATGCACTTGGTCGCAGCTTGTGCTGGCGCACCACAAGACACAAAATGGCCGCCGATCACCCCAGAAAAATGAGACTGACAAACGGTCTGTGCAGCCTAAAAACAGTGAGCAATTGAGGATCAGCAGCTCAATGATCCACAGCTGCAGATCGATCAGTTAATCAAGTCCTTTGGAGGAGTTAATCTGCCTAATCTCGCCCTACTGTCGCAGCCGCAACCTCTCCCTACGCTAATCAGAGCAGAGTGACGGGCGGCGCTATGTGACTCCAGCTTAAATAGAGGCTGGGTCACATGGTGCTCTGGCCAATCACAGCCATGCCAATAGTAGGCATGGCTGTGATGGCCTCTTGGGGCAAGTAGTATGACGCTTGTTGATTGGCTGCTTTGCAGCCTTTCAAAAAGCGCCAAGAAAGCGTCACAAAAGCGCGAAGAAAGCGACGAACACCGAACCCGAACCCGGACTTTTACGAAAATGTCCGGGTTCGGGTCCGTGTCACGGACACCCCAAAATTCGGTACGAACCCGAACTATACAGTTCGAGTTCGCTCATCCCTACTAACAAACAATTAAACTGTAATGAACGATCCCAGTAACTACTGTATCCTTTTAATTCAAACCTCCACAGACTCCAAAATTCATTCAAGCCCATTCCCAGTACAACGGAATTCATATTAGGCTACTTTCACACTTGCGCTTTCCCTTTCTGCTATTGAGATCCGTCATAGGATCTCATTAGCGGGGCAAAACGCTACCATTTTGTCCCCATTCATTGTCAATGGGGACAAAACTAAACTGAACTAAACAGAGTGCAGCAGAATGCATTCTGTACCGTTTGGCTGCGTCCCCATCGCGGACAAAATAGAAAATGGATCCGTCCCCCATTGACTTTCAATGGTGTTCATGACAGATCCGTCTTGGCTATTTTAAAGATAATACAACCGGATAAGTTCATAATGGATGCAGACGGTTGTATTATCATGACGGAAGAGTTTTTGGTGATCCATGACAGATCCAGCAAAAATGCTGGTGTGAAAGTAGCCTTACTTAGCAAATACTTATTAAAATGAATCATTAAAGAAGCCCTGAGCCCTTAAAACTGTACTGTTCTTTGGCCTGTTAAGAACATGATGCAAATGGTAGTATAGGTAATCTCATCGGTGGCTGTAGATATGAATCGGTGGCTGTAGATGGACTCTTCTGGTCCTCAGCTGTGTTATGTGACACTCTGACTCTCCAAATAATAAAGCATCTTATTGTTCATTCCTATGACTACCCCAATGTCAGTCTCATAGGGATGAATAAAGAAACGGACTTCTTGTCCTCACATAAGATGCTGTCATTTGGAGAGTCAGTGTCACAGAAGGAAAGCAGATAATTTATATAATTTACACTACAGTTTAAATAATGTAACTTTCTAATGGGCCAGAGAATACACATTTTTGTGGACGTGCTTCTCTAATGTTAGTAAAAAAGTGAAATAGATACATGTACACTATATTTGTGATTAAACTATACAACAGAGTAGCTAGTAATTATTCAAAAATAAAGAAAAACAAAACAAAAGGCATAAAAGATGCAATATACAGGGAGTGCAGAAAATATTTTTGAGGATTAATTTTATTATTGAACAACAACCATGTTCTCAATGAACCCAAAAAAACTCATTAATATCAAAGCTGAATATTTTTGGAAGTAGTTTTTAGTTTGTTTTTAGTTTTAGCTATTTTAGGGGGATATCTGTGTGTGCAGGTGACTATTACTGTGCATAATTATTAGGCAACTTAACAAAAAACAAATATATACCCATTTCAATTATTTATTTTTACCAGTGAAACCAATATAACATCTCAACATTCACAAATATACATTTCTGACATTCAAAAACAAAACAAAAACAAATCAGTGACCAATATAGCCACCTTTCTTTGCAAGGACACTCAAAAGCCTGCCATCCATGGATTCTGTCAGTGTTTTGATCTGTTCACCATCAACATTGCATGCAGCAGCAACCACAGCCTCCCAGACACTGTTCAGAGAGGTGTACTGTTTTCCCTCCTTGTAAATCTCACATTTGATGATGGACCACAGGTTCTCAATGGGGTTCAGATCAGGTGAACAAGGAGGCCATGCCATTAGATTTTCTTCTTTTATACCCTTTCTTGCCAGCCACGCTGTGGAGTACTTGGACTCCATGAAAATCATGTTTTTCTTGAAGGATGCAGACTTCTTCCTGTACCACTGCTTGAAGAAGGTGTCTTCCAGAAACTGGCAGTAGGACTGGGAGTTGAGCTTGACTCCATCCTCAACCCGAAAAGGCCCACAAGCTCATCTTTGATGATACCAGCCCAGACCAGTACTCCACCTCCACCTTGCTGGCGTCTGAGTCAGACTGGAGCTCTCTGCCCTTTACCAATCCAGCCACGGGCCCATCCATCTGGCCCATCAAGACTCACTCTCATTTCATCAGTCCATAAAACCTTAGAAAAATCAGTCTTGAGATATTTCTTGGCCCAGTCTTGACGTTTCAGCTTGTGTGTCTTGTTCAGTGGTGGTCGTCTTTCAGCTTTTTTTACCTTGGCCATGTCTCTGAGTATTGCACACCTTGTGCTTTTGGGCACTCCAGTGATGTTGCAGCTCTGAAATATGGCCAAACTGGTGGCAAGTGGCATCTTGGCAGCTGCACGCTTGACTTTTCTCAGTTCATGGGCAGTTATTTTGCGCCTTGGTTTTTCCACACGCTTCTTGCGACCCTGTTGACTATTTTGAATGAAACGCTTGATTGTTCGATGATCACGCTTCAGAAGCTTTGCAATCTTAAGAGCATCCCTTGCTGCAAGATATCTCACTATTTTTGACTTTTCTGAGCCTGTCAAGTCCTTCTTTTAACCCATTTTGCCAAAGGAAAGGAAGTTGCCTAATAATTATGCACACCTGATATAGGGTGTTGATGTCATTAGACCACACCCCTTCTCATTACAGAGATGCACATCACCTAATATGCTTAATTGGTAGTAGGCTTTCGAGCCTATACAGCTTGGAGTAAGACAACATGCATAAAGAGGAGGATGTGGTCAAAATTCTCATTTGCCTAATAATTCTGCACTCCCTGTATCAATGTACAATACATCCTTATAGTACTCCACAATTCATATAATACATTAAAACAAAGGTACCAAGACACATTCAGAAATGGATAGCCTGTCAGCTTACAAAGAGAAGAGGAGCATCAGACCTATATTCACTTCGAAAATACAATATTCAAATTATATATCGGCTGCCGTATTATCACCGTAAAGTTATATTCTCAAGCAGCAAATTTATTGCAGAAATTTATGCAACTCTTATGTGAATGGGGCTTGGATGATGAAAAACAATTCCATTTGGAATAAATAGATATCCTTCCTTTTAAATGGGCCAAGAACAGGGGCGGTCATCAAGAACCAGTCAACATTTAGTTCATCTTGTGATTGCATCTTTCATGTATCACATCAAATCATCGTTACTTGGCAGCAGATCGTGCTGATTAAATAGGGATATGCTGCCAGCAAACAATGATTTTGTATGAAGATGAACGATCGTATGAGTCATTGATTGTCCCCAAGAGGCAGGGGTGCACCTAGCCTTTCTGCTGCCTGAGATGAAGACTGAAACGCACCCCAATCCCCCAATGCCAATTTCTTAACCTAACCTCTTCCCTCCAGCCCTACTGTTAACCCCTTCATTCCCGATGATGTACCTGTACGTCATCGGGCTGGTCTTTAAACATGGCGCCCGATCGCTTTCACTGTGGGCGCCATAGCCGCTGGTGGCCGCCTGCTTCTAATCCTGACCATGGCATCTGGTCAGGCGCGTGCTTTCGATTATGCTCCAGCTACCCAGTGTGGCGATCGGTGGAGCCGGAGCATGTGTGCAGCAGCCCCTGTCTTTGTGAATGACATGAGGCTGCTGCATATTATTTCCTATGGAGCCCTTGCCTGTAATAGGGCTCCATAGGAAAGTAGTAAAATCATCATAGATTGCAATGCAAGTGCATTGGAGTCTATCATACTAGCAATCAGATGATTGATCACCCCCCTTTTCTCAAAATAAAAATAAAAGAACTAAAAAAAATTAAAAAAAATACACATCATGGGTGCTGCGATGTGAGAAAACGCCCATAGTATAAAATATATTCCCCATAAGGCAAACAGAAAAACGGAAAAAAGCATCCAAATCGCCGTTTTTGGTCGCTCTATTTGCTACAAAAAAATTCAATGATCATAAAGTCATACACACCTCAGATGGGTATCAATGAAAATTTCTGATCACCCCGCAAAAAATGAGCCCCCATAAGGCTCCATACACATAATTACAAACAAGTTATAGGGGTCAAAATATGGCGACAAAAAAATCATGGCTGGATTCGTACTGACCTGTAGAATAAAAGTAACTGGTCAGTTTTATCGCACATAGAATGTAAATAAAAAACCTGTAAAACTGTGGTGGAATTGCTTTTTCTTTGCAATTTCAGCCCATTTGGAATTTTTTTTCCCGCTCCCCACTACATCATATGCCATATTAAATGGTGGTGTTGGAAATTACAACTTGTCCCACATAAAGAAAGCCCTCATATGGCTATATGAACAGACAAATAAAAAAGTTATGGCTCTGGGGAGGCAGGGAGCGCAAAACGAAAAAAATAAAATAATACTCTTGGGGTGAAAGGTTTAAAGACATACTTGGAAAACATTACATACAGAGCTACAAAGCATACAGGGTAATACAGCACCACATACTCTGCCCATTGTGCTTCCCAATACTATACTGCAGAAACAGATAATACCCCTTGTGCTGCCCCCCTCTTGCCCCTACCTGGTGCTGCTGAGGCCTCACCTCAGCTCATTGGTGGTGCATCTCTGCCAAGAGGAGACGATTGCTGTGTGAGATGGCCGCACATGCTCAGTTTCATCCTTTAACTGCCTCCTGAGCTGTGATAGGGAGAGCTGAGACACGCCTCCTGATCTGTGATAGGGAGAGCTGAGACACGCCTCCTGAGCTGTGATAGGGTGAGCTGAGACACGCCTCTTGAGCTGTGATAGGGAGAGCTGAGACATGCCTCCTGAGCTGTGATAGGGAGAGCTGAGACACGCCTCCTGAGCTGTGATAGGGAGAGCTGAGACACGCCTCCTGAGCTGTGATAGGGAGAGAGCTCAAGTAGAAAAAACACCCCCCCCCCCTTAGCTGTAGCAGAAAAGACACTCCCCTTAAGCTGCCAGCTTGATATAAATTTGGCAGAGAAATTGAAGCAATGAATGGGAAGATCTCAGGATCCATGTGAGATACAGGGCTGGTTCTACCTTTGTTATAAAGAGATTGTCATGTACTATATGATGTCCAATTTTCATTTTTAACATTAATCATGGGATAACCCTTTTAATAAGGCCATTTGCACTGAAATCTTCACTATTTAGTTGAAATTATAGTTAACTGAGACAATCCATGCAGCATTTTCTATAGGCACAAATGTAAGTGTTCAATTAGCCAACAGCTATGAATGCCATAATAAATTAGAAACAGTGCTTAACAGTTTCCTTTGTTAAAAAATGATCAGAAACCATAATAGATGATATCCAGGAAAAAACTACTATTCCCAGAACTGAACATGTCAATGTCATTAACCACAAATGCAAAAACTTGCATTAGTTAAAACATCTTCAGAGGTTCTAACAATGTCTGTTAGCCCAGTGCTCCATGCCTCCGCTGCTGCCCCTACAGGCAGTCACGAGCATCGGGCTCCTTCACTTCCTCCTGCTGCCACGTGCTGACAAGCACGGGCAGGGGGTAGCTCAACTGTTGTATACGCCCCATGCTGGGAATCCCTTCCTTGCCTGCTTGGGTGCAGCCATGTAGTATCTGGCATCCACCTTCCAGCTCTGAGCGGTGATTGCGCTCTGTCTCAGAGTCCTGTACTGTTTGTTAGGGCATCCGCAGGGGTGTCTCTCCTCTTTTTTTGAGGCAGCATGCGCATGCCCTCTATCTTTCCTAGCCTATGACTGGTCTGCAATGTGTATTTAAAGGAGCCTCCTTCAACTGGGAGGTGCCTGAGCAATTAGGTTCCTAGCTAGTCTAGTTTCCTGTTTGAGCTAAGGTGTTCTGCTGTTTCTTGTCATTCTGTGTACTGGACTTTGGATTACATTTTACAGACTTTGCCTGATTGCCGCCTGCCCTGACTTCTGCCTTCGTACCCTGACTATGCACCCGTCAGCCTTTGGCCTCCCACCATCCACTGGGAGTATTGTGTCACCTGGAGGTCAGTCCAGTGGGTTCACACTCAGGTACTGAGTGTTCCAATTCCCCTCTGAGGTAGCACCTGGTACTCCCCTCAAGAAAGTCTCTCCTCACCATCAGAGGTATCGTGTGAAGAACAAGGGTTGTGCTCAGACATCGCCCTCAGAGGGAGTTGGTCACGTGGGACAGCAGATTCTAACAATGTCCATGTGATTTCATCTGCATAACAAGTTTTTAGACCACAAGGAAAAAGGTATATCTTTGAGTGGGGACTTGGGAAAATACATCAATTTGTAGTTGAAATTTTAATTTTTCTTCTCAGAAGTTTGATGTTTTTTCCTGATACTGGTAGAACTTGTTTTTAGACTTTGGCTGGCAGCATTAACAAGGAACAAATGTTACATAATACATGACTTATCATTAAACAGGGCAAGTAAACATTGTATGAAATGAACACAGTTGTGGTGGCAGCCTGCTGAGGAGGTATCAGAAGACGTGGGCAGAATGAAACTACTCCTCAAAATGAATTTTATAGTATAGCAGACAAGACTGCCCTAAAACAACATGTATAAGTTATAATAGTATATACATTTTTATTAGTAAGCTACCATATTGGAATGACATTTTATTGCAGCTATTTGGTCTGTTTTACCTCTATATGAGCAAACCCAGTTTGATTCTTTTATGGGGCTAAGGGGCTATTTAACCTGGACCTACTGGTGATATTCCTAGTACAGTCCCATAAGGAAGCATAGGATGTAAATAGATATACGCATTTATTATATACTCCATAATATGGTATAGATAAGTCTTACTAAACGCAAACCTGTCATGAATACTAACTTTGTACTGCAGAACCAGTTATGAATGTAACATAGTAACATAGTACATAAGGCTGAAAAAAGACATTTGTCCATCCAGTTCGGCCTGTCATCCTGCAAGTTGATCCAGAGGAAGGCAAAAAAATAAAACTGTGAGGTAGAAGCTAATTTTCCCCACTTTAGGGGAATAAAAATTCCTTACCGACTCCAATCAGGCAATCAGACTAACTCCCTGGATCAACGACCCCTCTCTAGTAGAACAATTGTAATATTTTACTCATTTGCATCTATTATATTGTTGTCATACAGAACATTTTCTTGAGATGATATCTAGTGGGGATTTTATCAAAGATGTTTTGGTAGTTTTTGTGGTTGAAAAAAAAAATCATACATTTTTGTGCAAGCATTTTGTGTGATTTTCTTTTAGCTTTTGCACCATGCTTGCCACTTTTCTGAAAACTGGGCATGGGTTGGGCTTAGCAAGAATGGGTGTAGCAAATTTACTTTTATTAACACCCAAAACTTGCATAATTTATAGCTCAAATATATGCCATGCATGGAGGGCCAGATATGTGTCTAATTTATTAAGATTAATGCAAAGCTGGTCATGACTGGCGTATGAAACTCCAGTCTTGATAAATTAGCTAACAAACTCCCCCCCCAGTTTTGGGAATATATATCATAACTATATAAACAAGCTCATAAAATCTTGTTCTGGTACATATTACACGTTGTTTATCCTTGGAGCACCATCTTTAATCACATGTACTCAATTGTAAGAAAATACTGTACATTATTTTTCATCTATCTATCTATCTATCTATCTATCTATAAAAAAAGAAAGTCCAAGGCAGCACTAACCGTTACTTCAGTCTGGAGTGCCAGCAGTACAGACGTAACCAACCGTCCAAATGTATATAAAAAAAAAAAAACGAATAAAAAATAAATAAAAAAAAAACGGCAGCACTTCCAGTGCGGTGAAAGAAAAATGAAGTCCTTTATTTACCTGTGCGAGGTTTCAGTCCACTTGCTGGGACCGTTATCAAGCAAGTGGACTGAGATGTCGCACGGGTAAATAAAGGACTTCATTTTTCTTTCACCACATTGGAGGTGCTGCATTTTTTTTTCTATCTATCTATCTATCTATCTATTTGTTTGGTCTATCTATCACCTCTAGAGCTCTCTTTTTTTATGTATTTTATAAGATGACTTACAAATTTCCCAGCGTGCTGTAGGAGGTTGACACCCATCATGTATTTCAGGTTTAATAACAGGTGGCAGGCAGTGGTTTAGTATACACAGGATTGCAGCTACATTAAGAGCAAAAGTAATGACATCTTACTAACAATAGAAAGGAGGCTACACTGGTGCTGATACAGTTTACTGTTTCTGTGCAAATCTACAGTGTAGCTATCTATGTTCGGGAAAAGACCATTACTATCATTTTAAAGAAGACTACTTTAAGAGGAACCATATACTGTACACATAGGATTGCACTAGCTCTGAAATCAGTATGCCAATGTTTTCAATAAACCATAGCAGGATATATACAGAAATAGAATTCAAATAATCCTACAAGTGGCTCGTAAAAATTGATTCAAGCTTGCCTTTTGCATTTTGATGAACTGAATAATGTGTCCAAATGACAACCTTCAGGATGATTTGCTTTACATGTCTTGCACTTTCTTATTATACAACCTCAATTCCAAAAAAGGTTGGGACACTGTGTAAAATGTAG
The DNA here is from genome assembly GCF_014858855.1 of Bufo gargarizans. NCBI lineage: Eukaryota > Metazoa > Chordata > Amphibia > Anura > Bufonidae > Bufo > Bufo gargarizans. The sequence continues at coordinate 230,998,307 of NC_058081.1, read as the reverse complement.
ATAAATGTAAATAAAAACAATGCAATGATTTTCAAATCTCATAGACCCATAATTTATTTACAGTATATCATAGAACACTTATCAGATGTTAAAAGTGAGATATGTTACTATTTCATAAAACAATGAATTAATTTAGAACTTGATGGCAACAAAACATCTAAAATGAAGATGGGACAGGAGCAACAAAAGGCTGGAAAAGTAAGTGGTACTAATAAAAAACAGTTGGAGGAGCAATTGGGTACTAAGTTACATGCACATGACTGGGTGTAAAAGATGTGCAGAGGTTCATTAATCTGTGAAAAACTGTGGAGTGGATTTCAGAAAAATGTTCCTCAACGTAAAATTGTGAAGGCTTTGAATATCCCACCATCTATAGCGCATAATATCATCAAAAGATTCCAAATATCTGGGGAAATCTATGTTTGCAATGGACAAGGCCAATGGTCAATATTGGATACTCGTGATTTATGGTCCCTCAGACAGTGCTGCATTAAAAAACAGGCGTGATTCTGTACTGCAAATCACTGCATGGGCTCGGGACCACTTCCATAAATCATTGTCCGTGCAGTCTACACATACAAGTTAAATTTATATAATTCAAAGAAGAAACCATATGTTAACAAGATCCAGAAATGCCACCACCTTCTCTGAGCCAAAGTTCATTTAAAATGGACTGAGGCAAAATGGAAAACTGTTCTGTAGTCAGATGGACGCCGTGTTCTGCGGACTCGAGTAGAGGGACCATCCAGCTTGTTATCAGTGAACAGCTCAAAAGCCTGCATCTCTGATGGTATGAAATTAGTGCCTATGTCATGGGCAGCTTACACATGTGGAAAGGCACTATTAATGCTGAACAGTATATAGAGGTTTTAGAACAACTTATGCTTCCATCCAGATGCCTCAGGAAGGCCCTGCATATTTCAGCAACAAAATGCTAAACCACATACTGCATCCATCACAACAGCATGGTGTGCAATAGCCTGCCTGTAGTTCAGCTCTTTCATCAATCGAAACCATTTGGTGCATCATGAAATAAAAAATCGGGCGAAGAAGACCCAGGACTGTCCTTCATCGGACAACACTCCTCCCCAAAACTCCAGCAATTGATCTTCTCACTTCCCAGATGTTTAGGGGCTGTTGTTAAAGGGGTTTTCTCACTTTAGAAAGTGGCATTTATTATGTAGAGGAAGTTAATACAAGGCACTTACTAATGTATTGTGATTCTCAATATTGCTTCCTTTGCTGGCTGGATTCATTTTTACATCACATTATACACTGCTTGTTTCCATGGTTATGACCTCCCTGTATTCCAGCAGCGGTGGTCGTGGTTGCACACTATGGGAAAAAGCACTGGTCTCTCTGGTGGGAGCGCACATAGGATGGTGCTTTTTCCTATAGTGTGCAAGCACGACCACCACTGATGGATTGCAGGGTGGTCGTAACAATGCAAACGAGCAGTGTATAATGTGATGGATAAATACATTCAGCCAGCAAAGGAAGAAACATGGACAATCACAGTACATTAGGAAGTGTATTGTATTAACTGAATCTACATAATAGATTCCACTTGCTGAAGTGAGACAACCCCTTTAAGAGGAATGTTACACAATGGTAGACATGACCCTGTCCCAACTTTTTTGAGATGCATTGTTGCCATCAAGTTCTAAATGAGAATTTTCATAAAATGGTAAAATGTCTCACCGTCAACATGTGTTATATGTTCTATGTTCTACTGTGAATAAAATATGGGTCTATGATATTTACAAATCATTGCATTGTTTTTTTATTTAAATTTTACAAAGGATCCCAACTTTTTGGGAATTTGGGTTGTATATTGTATCCATCTATAAATATCTAGTTGCAAATGTTTATAAATGATTATTGGGCATTACCAAGGTCAGACTGGCAGAATATTCTCTGGTGGGCATACGCTGTGACACAATACTGGGCCCCAAAGTTCCAGTAGAAGACCATCCCATTTGAAGGCAATCCTTTGCTACTAGGGTCTGTTTCTCATTACAAACACAACACTAGGCATTACCTTTTTACTTTCTATGAATAAACTGTATGCATGTAAATCCACTTAGAACTTAGTGTAAAATATATGATAACTGCTGAACACTGAAGAATGTCCTGGCTGGATAAATGTAGCATTGCCCTACTAATGCTTGTGGCTAGCAATAACCTCTAATACAAAACCTCCAAGTCTCAGATAACTCATAGCAGAAACCCATTTAATTCCAGACGTACATTAGTTGTATTACGGAACTTGATTAGATTCTACATAAAGTAAATAGACCAATATTTCTTCATGGACAGAGCATCTGAAGTACGATATATGATATATTCCCCTGTGTGCTATTAATATCCTTGTGCATTTATATAACATATTCTTCACTAAGAATGGCAAATGCTGTATATTAGTGTATTATTTGCAGCCCCTACTAACATTATATATACATGTTGCTAAGGGTATCCCCTGAATTGTGAGAACAGGTGCCCCCCCTGGCCACTGCATCCTGGCAGAGAATGAATGGAGAGGTGACCGTTCGCTGCAATGGCCAGAGGCTACCTCAACAGGCAGGTCAGGGATTAGGAGACATGGCATATTCCTTTAATAGAGAGGGGTCCCATGTTCACAAGCCACTCTTTATTTGGAGGACCATGCAAATCCGTGTATATTACATGGATATAATACTAATCTCCACTGTGATAGGGCTGCAGGGGAACCGAAGCAGGTGCTGCTAGATACCCTTACAGATCATACTGTATGCCCTAACAGCAGGACACCCTGTGACAATTTATCACCAGGGGATACCTTTCACAAATGGTGATTGTCTAAATCAGGATAACTATTCAACCACAAGAGAGCAAGAGGGAAACAGAAGGCCTTGTTTGACCAATAAATTGATCCTTGAGAGACCGATTTGTGACAATTTGATGCTGCTGCCCTAATGTAAACTCTTTCTATTTAAATAGTTTTTATTAAACATTTTTAATTTACAAAAGGAATACAAATAAAACATGTTATACATCGGTAGTCATAATCAGATGGAGATCATGGTAGTACAGGCAAAAGTTGACTTAACACTTCTCAAATATCATTACATGGCAAAAAATTATATTTCTTTTCTTGTTCTGTACTGTAAAGGAAAATCACAGAAAATAATGCTGCTCCCAGTTACCTCTGTGTGCATCAAGCAGCCAATGAGAGGAGGAGCACACACAGCTATATGTACCACCTTAGGCCTCATGCACACGGCCATTGTGCGGCCGTTTCGTGCATTGGGAACCGCAATTTGCAGTCCCCAATGCACAGGCAACATCCGTGCAGCAGGCCGGGAAGGATCAAGACCCATTGAACTTGAATGGGTCCGTGATCCGTCCACAATGTAAAAAAATAGAACATGTTCTATTTTTTTGCGGTACGGAGGCACGGACAGAAACAACACGGAAGCACTATGGGCAATACGGTCACGGCCAGGCAATGGTCGTGTGCATGAGGCCTTAGTCAAGGTTGCCTGTGAAATAGATGGGGCAAAAGTGCACAAGAATGCTACTCCCCAGATAATGCCCTAAGATTCCTCCCTCCAGGGGATCACCAGGGCTGAACGCCCAGAAGGTATTCCAGGAAGTGGTTAAAGCGAAAATATTGTTACCAGTAGCTATTTCCTTGGGTTCTAGTAAAGGTTTTGGTAAGGCATTTATTGATTCAGGGTCCGCCTCTAATTTTATTGACCATCATTTTGTTATTTCCATGGGGTACCCATATTGTCTCTTTCTGACCCTATCCATATTATTGCTATTGACTCCGCTCCTTCGGGGGGGCGGTACTGTAGAATTTTACTCCGGAGATAACCTTGACTGTAGAGGGTTGTCATACGGAAAATTGTTCTTTTTTTATTAAAAAATGTACCTGTGGAGGTAGTTTTGGGCATTCCTTGGCTCCAGAATCATAACCCAGTCATCAACTGGTCCACAGGTGAATTATAGAAATGGGGACCTAAATGTGATTCATGCTGTCTACCCGTTATTCAGGCTGGGATCAATACTGTGTCAGAAACCCTTCCCCCTTATATCAGTGACTTTGTCAATGTTTTTTTCATGTCCGATGCTGAGTTCCTTCCCCCTCATAGACCATATGATTGTGCCATTGAGCTGATTCCAGAATCCAAGAACCCTAGAGGTCGTATTTATAATTTGTCCGGTCCTGAACGGAATGCTATGAGAGATTATTTGAAGGAGAGTTTACAAAAAGGTCATATTAGACCCTCGTTGTCTCCTATGGGGGCAGGATTTTTCTTAGTTGAGAAAAAAGATAGGGGATTAAGACCTTGTATATTGACTACAGAGAGTTAAACAAAATTACTTCCGGACCTGTTTTATTAGGTTCTTGGAGCTCAGTGGTTCACTAAACTGGATCTCAGGGGGCCTACAATCTTATTCGAATTAAGGAGGGGGATGAGTGGAAAACAGCCTTTAATACCCCTGAGGGTTATTATGAATATTTAGTGATGCCTTTGGGGTTAAGTAATGCCCCAGCAGGTTTTCCAACATTTTGTCAATTATATTTTTAGACTATTCATTGGAAAATTCATGATTATGTATTTGGATGACATTTTGATTTATTCACCTGGAATTCTTATATTCGCCACATTAGACAGGTACTGGAGGTTCTTTGTAAGAATCAACTATTCGCTAAACAGAAAAAGTGTATCTTTGGGGTACAATAAATTTTATTTTTGGGATATATTCTCACACCCCAATCCTTTAAGATGGATCCGGGAAAGGTGCAGGCTATTCTGGAATGGGTGAGACCCTTCTCCCTTAAAGCATTACAACGTTTTCTGGGTTTCTCTTATTATTATCGAAAATGTATTTAAAAATGTTCTGTTATTGCTAAGCCTCTCACCGACCTAACCAAGAAGGGGGCAGATCTACTGAATTGGTCGCCGGAAGCCATTAAAGCTTTTGAAACAAACACTCAAGAGGTGTTTTGTTAACACCCCAATATTGATTCAATCTGACCAAGAGAGGCCTTTTGTAGTCGAGGTTGATGCCTCTAAGAATGGGGTAGGAGCAGTGCTCTCCCAGGGGCCAGCAACTCTCACTAATCTGAGGCCCTGTGCATTCTTTTCTCGTAACTTCTCTCCTTCTGAGAGAAATTATGATATTGGTAACTGAGAGTTACTTGCTATTAAATGGGCCCTGCATGTATCTAAGCTAGAGACCGCCGCCAAGTTGTACGCCGTCAGTTAGGACGGGTCGTGCAAGTAGGTAGGGACAGAAGTGTGGGTGGAAATCAGGGAGGCGCTCTTCCTTTCCTACGTAACACATCCTATCATACTTGCAGGTGACATTTATCGAATGGATTACTTCTCCTAATTCCGGAGCTGACTATTGTTAATGCAAATTATTTCACTGGTTCCTTAACACACAATTTTTTTAGCATTTGGAAAAAATTGTTTTTCAAATGGTTTTAATGCATTTCATCTAATGGGTCCTTTTACAAACTTTTTTGTGTTTTATTTTTTTATTTTGTGACATTTAGTACATGTTTTTTCTGTCCTTTTTGAAGACCTATAGAGAAGTCTATGTAAATGCCCCATGTATAAGGCTATACCCTGAGAATGATAGGTTATTATATGCCACTAACCTCCAAAACGACATGACAAACCAAATGCTGTGTATGTAAACAATATTTTACTATAAACATTAAAGTAACAGCTGTCTGTACATTTTTCTGCACTAAAAATACTGAGAAAAACACCAGTGAAAATGTATGGAAAACAAGTTAAAATGCTGTGTGTGAATTCAGCCTATAAAAGGAGTTATACACTGACCCAAACAGCTCAGCTAATGATTTCCGGCGTGTTGCTCCGGCAGGGATTCAATGTTCAGTGTACGAAAATTCTGGCAACACAAGAGTGTTCTTCAATGCTTCTTTATTTTCTCATACAAAAGATATATATATTGTATTATGTAGAGAGAATCTAAATCGCACATCCTCATTCCTATACTTCTAATATGACAACTGTTTACAATTTGCAGCATCTCTTTTGATAAAACATGGCTATACAGCACTAGTATCAATCATTTGCTGTGCACTATTAAGAGGCATTAGTATACAGTTTGATCAAAGAGCATAGGCCTACCACATCTCAGTTGGAGTTCCTGAGAAGCTGTGAACAGGTGATCCCTTTGCACCAGTTCACATGCGGCGCTGGACGGTGGCCGCCGCTGCTTCTGTGCCGTGCTGGTGGAGTGATGGGATCCGAGGCCTAGGTGGCTCTGCCTCACGGTGGGGCCGCGGTGTGGCTGCCGGATCCCGTTGCCTGCTGGAGCGGTGTGGAGGCGCGGTGGTCACCGCACGGCACCGCGCTATGGTTAGAGTAGGTCCCCACTTAAAAAGAGGCAACCTTGTCGCGGTAAGTGGGCCTATGCTCTTTGATCAAACTGTATACTAATGCCTCTTAATAGTGCACAGCAAATGATGGATACTAGTGCTGTATAGCCATGTTTTATCAAAAGAAATGCTGCAAATTGTAAACAGTTGTCATATCAGTAGTATAGGAATGAGGATGTGCGATTTAGATTCTCTCTACATAATACAAAAGATATATATATATATACACATACAGGGCACGTTTCAGCCCATCCAAGCCTTTGTCAACCGCTTGACAAAGGCTTGGGTGGGCCGAAAGGTATTCTGTATATATATATATATATATATATATATACATACAGGGAGTGCAGAATTATTAGGCAAGTTGTATTTTTGAGGATTAATTTTATTATTGAACAACAACCATGTTCTCAATGAACCCAAAAAACTCATTAATATCAAAGCTGAATATTTTTGGAAGTAGTTTTTAGTTTGTTTTTAGTTTTAGCTATTTTAGGGGGATATCTGTGTGTGCAGGTTACTATTACTGTGCATAATTATTAGGCAACTTAACAAAAAACAAATATATACCCATTTCAATTATTTATTTTTACCAGTGAAACCAATATAACATCTCAACATTCACAAATATACATTTCTGACATTCAAAAACAAAACAAAAACAAATCAGTGACCAATATAGCCACCTTTCTTTGCAAGGACACTCAAAAGCCTGCCATCCATGGATTCTGTCAGTGTTTTGATCTGTTCACCATCAACATTGCGTGCAGCAGCAACCACAGCCTCCCAGACACTGTTCAGAGAGGTGTACTGTTTTCCCTCCTTGTAAATCTTACATTTGATGATGGACCACAGGTTCTCAATGGGGTTCAGATCAGGTGAACAAGGAGGCCATGTCATTAGATTTTCTTCTTTTATACCCTTTCTTGCCAGCCACGCTGTGGAGTACTTGGACGCGTGTGATGGAGCATTGTCCTGCATGAAAATCATGTTTTTCTTGAAGGATGCAGACTTCTTCCTGTACCACTGCTTGAAGAAGGTGTATTCCAGAAACTGGCAGTAGGACTGGGAGTTGAGCTTGACTCCATCCTCAACCCGAAAAGGCCCCACAAGCTCATCTTTGATGATACCAGACCAAACCAGTACTCCACCTCCACCTTGCTGGCGTCTGAGTCGGACTGGAGCTCTCTGCCCTTTACCAATGCAGCCACGGGCCCATCCATCTGGCCCATCAAGACTCACTCTCATTTCATCAGTCCATAAAACCTTAGAAAAATCAGTCTTGAGATATTTCTTGGCCCAGTCTTGACGTTTCAGCTTGTGTGTCTTGTTCAGTGGTGGTCGTCTTTCAGCCTTTCTTACCTTGGCCATGTCTCTGAGTATTGCACACCTTGTGCTTTTGGGCACTCCAGTGATGTTGCAGCTCTGAAATATGGCCAAACTGGTGGCAAGTGGCATCTTGGCAGCTGCACGCTTGACTTTTCTCAGTTCATGGGCAGTTATTTTGCGCCTTGGTTTTTCCACACGCTTCTTGCGACCCTGTTGACTATTTTGAATGAAACGCTTGATTGTTCGATGATAACGCTTCAGAAGCTTTGCAATTTTAAGAGTGCTGCATCCCTCTGCAAGATATCTCACTATTTTTGACTTTTCTGAGCCTGTCAAGTCCTTCTTTTGACCCATTTTGCCAAAGGAAAGGAAGTTGCCTAATAATTATGCACACCTGATATAGGGTGTTGATGTCATTAGACCACACCCCTTCTCATTACAGAGATGCACATCACCTAATATGCTTAATTGGTAGTAGGCTTTCGAGCCTATACAGCTTGGAGTAAGACAACATGCATAAAGAGGATGATGTGGTCAAAATAATAATTTGCCTAATAATTCTGCACTCCCTGTATATATATAGACTTAAAGTTACTTTTATTTAACCAGCAAGTCATTTTTTTGATGGGAAATGACATAGGTGTCTCCCAAAAGATAATAAGATGATGTACAAGAGGCATTATTTTGAAAAAAAAAACACAATTTCTCAACTTTTATTTACATTTGAGCAAAAAATGATGCAAAAAAGATGCACTGTGGAAAATCTCAGAGGACGTGGTCGGAAGCCAAAAGTGAAAACTGTGCACCATCCTAGTGAATCTGGGCTCTGCTGGTGGCAATGTCTCAAGGCAGACAATCCAACGGACACTGCACAATGCAGACCAAGGAGGACGCCACTTCTCCAGATAAGGCACACAAAAGCTCACTTGGCCCTTGCAAAAGTTCATCTGGACAAAGAAGAAGACTTCTGGTCTTCTGTGTTATGGTCAGATGAAACAAAAATTGAATTGTTTGGTCACAATGATGTTTCCTTCATTTGGCGTAAAAAAGGAGAAGCCTTCAACCCAAAGAACACCATCCCCACTGTCAAACATGGTGGTGGGAACCTAATGCTTTGGGGGTGTCTTTCAGCCAATGGACCAGGGAACCTAATCACAGTGAACAGCACCATGAAAAAAGAGCAATACATGAGGATTCTCAACGACAACATCAGGCAGTCTGCAGAGAAACTTGGGCTTGAGCACTAGTGGACATTTCAGCATGACAATGACCCAAAACACACAGCAAAAGTGGTGATTAAATGCTTAACAGACAACATTAACGTTTTGGAGTGGCCCAGCCAGAGCCCAGACTTGAATCCAATTGAGAATCTGTGGAGGGAGCTAAAGATCAGGGTGATGGCAAGAAGACCCTCCAACCTGAAAGATTTGGAGCTCATTGCTAAAGATAAATGGGCAAAAATACCTGTGGAGACCTGCAAAAAGCTGGTCTGCAATTATAGGAAGCGTTTGATTGTTGTAATAGCCAATAAAGGCTTTTCTATTGATTATTGAGAAGGGTATGAATAATTTTGGACTGGACACTTTTTGCTCAAATGCAAATAAAAGCTGAGAAATGTTTTTTTCCCACAAAAATGCCTCTTGTACATCGTCTTATTATCTTTTGGGAGACACCTTTGTCATTTCCTATCCAAAAATTACTTGCTGGTTGAATAAAATCACTTTAAGTCAAAATTTGCCAGGGGTATGAATAATTATGGGCAGGACTGTATATATATCTTTTGTATGAGAAAATAAAGAAGCATTGAAGAACACTTGTATTAAATGAGTTAAGGCATGATTAATGTAAAAAGAATGAATTTATAGTACATGACAATCTATTTCTAACATATTAAAACCAGCCCTGTACCTCACATGGATCCAGAGCTGTCCCCATCCATTGCTCTAATTGTTCTGCTACATTTATTTCAGTCTGCCAGCTCAGAGAATGTCCTTTCTCAGGGGGCATATCCTTTCTCCTATAGTTTACTCCCTGTAACTGTCACAGCTTCTAACAGAAGACGTGGCTGGTGCGACCACCTTAATGAGGTGGACAAGAAATAAGTTAAAAAACAAACAGCGTCAAGACTGTCCCCTATCCCCGCTTCTGTTTAATATAGCAATAGAGCCACTTGCAAGATACTTAGAACAAACTGACGTATACGAAGGGATCACATTTTTTCCCAGGAGGTGAAAATATCTATTTTTGCTGATGATATCATTCTATTCTTAGCAGATCTCCAAAAGGACGTAGGCAAAATATTTAAGGTAATAGAGGACTTTGGAAAATCATCAGGATTTAAAGTCAATACTAGCAAGTGTGAACTACTATACATAGGTTCCCCAGACCTGAGACGACCAAAAGACCTACAAGGATTTCCAATTGCAATAGCAAAACAGTACATCACCTACTTAGGAATTAAAATCGGGCACTCGTCACATTCCCTATATAATCTGAACTATACGCCCCTAATAAAACAGATTACTCAAGATTTGAGCAGATGGCAAAGCTTACCCCTTTCACTCTTAGGTAGATGTCATTTGATAAAAATGGTCAGTTTTCCTAAATTACTATACCCCATGCAGACGTTACCTATATTAATACGGCATAAAGATGTCAAAATTTTAAATGGGGCCTTTCACAAAATGTATTTGGTCAAATAAGAGAGCGAGAGTGGCTTTAAAAAGTTTATCCCTACCAGTGGAAAAGGGAGGAACGAACTTTCCAGATATAAGACGATACAACTTGGCGAGCCTCTTCTGCCACTGTAAAGATTGGTTGGCTAGGTCATCACACTACTCTAATTTTCCATTAGAAGGCGAGTTAGCGCAGGGATATGATCTGGGGTCGCTTTTACACTCCAAACTTGCATCTTTACCCATAGATATTAAGACCGCGGTGACAATGAGAGATACAATTGTGGCCTGAAAGGAGGTGAGGAAGCTATATAACCTACCATTTTTAGCATCTAAATTCATGCCGCTTTGGAATCATCCTGATTTTGAAATAGGAAAACAGAACAAGTTATTCGGTTATTGGAAGGATAAGGGACTCAGGGTATTTCGTCAACTCTTGCATGATAAAGATCCTAGATATCTGACACTCCCGGAATTACAGGAAAAATTTGGAATATCAAAGGGTCACGAATTGCAGCATATTCAACTTATACATTTCTGTAAAAACAGATTGCGAGATGTAGGCCGAGAATACACTGCAAACAGCTTTGATATATTACTTAAGCAGTTGGGGACCAGACTAACGTTATCTGAAATCTACAAGCACTTGAGGGACAGAGAGAATGATAAAACTTATATTCAATTATACAAGGGATGGAGACAATTGCTGGGAGAGAGGGATTGGAAAGATAAGATCATGCATGGTTGGTTGAGAACAAGGAAAGCAGTGGCCTGCGAGGGATGGAGAGAGTCCCAATTTAAGTTGATACATGCAATTTATGCCTTCAATATTCCTTCATTAGCTAATACTATGACCAGACTGACCAATTGTCCTAAATGTGGTATGCCTAAAGCTGGCCTAGACCACTGTATATGGCTCTGCCCAAAGGTCCGATTGTACTGGGAATGGGTCTTGTCCTGGATCAAAGACACATGGCAAATAGATCTGCCTTTTGAGCCTGGAGTGTTGTTATTACATATTTTTCCAGACAGTGTCAGGATCCCTGGGTTAGTGGACGGGGTATTACTTGTAGCTGTAAGAAACTTTTTACGAAATTGGCTGGATTCACGTATACCGTCTGAGAAAGAATTCCTAAGTCAAATGAGGCACTTTCTGCTTATGGACCAGTTAGAGGCAGAGGCACACAAGAATATAAAGTCTACTAGATTCCTAGATTTTTATGTCCAGACATTTACCTGCAGATGATATTAAATCCCTTATGGCAAATTTCCAACATACAGAGTGGTATTTGTTGAGAGATCTGAAAGGAACTTTGGGAAAATTGAAAGTAGGATAGAGACATAAATATATAACAGCATCTGCACAGGTATAAATGTCATAGATTGGTGGGTAGTATCCAGATGAAAGAAGTTGAGGGGAGGGGTGGGAAGGATTTTTGAGGGGCTATTAAATCCTGTATTTTCTATTTTTGCTGAATGGATGTCATTTTAGCAAATGTACAATGTTGATTACTGAACATGTCAAAATTCTATTTTGTATATGACTACTCTCAAATGAAACTTTCAATAAAATGTTGAATAAAAACAAAAAAAATCAAACAGCAGGTGGCGATATACAGATACATTTGATTGAAAAGCTCAGTGGTTATGATAAATTCAAAATTACATACAATTACAAAAGTGTTCAGATCCAGGTGATGGTTTGAAAAATGCAGAATATTTTCTGTGGCACACCCCTTAAAGGAAATATTCATACAGGTGAAACTCGAAAAATTAGAATATCGTGCAAAGTCCATTTATTTCAGTAATGCAACTTAAAAGGTGAAACTAACATATGAGAGAGACTCATTACATGCAAAGCGAGATATTTCAAGACTGTATTTGTTGTAATTTGAATGATTATGGCTTACAGTTTATGAAAACCCCAAAGTCACAATTTTAAGGTCCCCTTTGCTCAGGGGGTATGGATTAATTTGCTGACTAGAGTGTGACACTTTGAGCCTAGAATATTGAACCTTTTCACAAAATTCTAATTTTAAGCTGCATTAATGCAATTCCTTTTGATTTGCATTACTGAAATATATGGACTTTTGAACGATATTCAAATTTTTTGAGTTTCACCTGTATGTAGCAGATTTGTTGCAGAAATGTGTTGCAACTGTTTTACTTGTATGAATGTAGCTAGGACTTTTTTGTAAGTCCCCTTCAGATGAATGGGCAAAGCATGGATATTTCGGCAAGTCTGTCACAAGTGAATATACCTTGCAGAAATATACAATAGTGAATTTCTCTTGTGGTTAAATGTATAGAAATATTTCCTATGTGGCTAAATGTAAATCTGCTAGATGTGTGTAATGACAAGGAAGCATTCATAACGTTTGTATCATAACGTTTGTATGACTGGAATTATATATTCACATCTATGCCTACTCTGAAGTGAACCTCCACTTAAAGGGTTATTACCGCTTTGTATGGCATATCACTAGATTTTCTCCCTGTACTGTAGTGCAATGGCTATTCAAGAAAATGGGGCCAGACAGATGGGAGTGCCGCTGTTCAAGGAAAACGTCAGGGAAGGGACGCAGGTCTTGAGTCATGGCTGTTGCTCTTTGACTCACCGAGGTCAGACCCTCAACAATCATATAGTGATCCTAGTGTTTTACCATCATTTTACAAGATGAGAATACTCCTTTAAAACTCTGAAAAGCCTTCTCAGAAACTGATGAAAAAAGCTATCTATTCACTACTGATAGAATTGTTGCCCCCAACTAAATAAAACAATGTAAGTAAAAATAAATGGGGGCATTCATGATGACCTTTGTACCAGTTTTCTGGGATAAAAAAAAATCAAGGATCATTTGCACAAACATTTTGCCATTATTTAGCTTTTAATGCCACTTGAAACTCTGGTGGGCTAAGCAGGAGGGGGTTTGGCCTCCCATAGCTCAACGGATTTGACCTAAATTGCAGTGCGGCTGTATCCTAGCTCATGGCTGGTGTACATTTGCTTTTCTAGTGCGGGGACTGCAGAAAAAGTATCAAAGAAGTCTTCCAGGGGTATAGCTGAAGGCTTATGGGCCCTGGTGCATGGGTTCAACTATGGGCTCCCCTTCCCTCAATGCTTTGTGGCCACGGTCAGGGAACCACATAGCCATTGTGCTGCCTGAGAAAAAATTTAAACAGAACCTCCCCATGCCAAATTCTCGACCTAACCCCTTCCCTCCAGCCAGAGGTTTACCTGGACCACCATGCACTTTCTATAATACTGGTGTCTTCTTATGCAGCACAAGGGTCTTTGGGCCTCCTCAGGATCCTGTACCCGGTAGCGACTACTACCTCTGCACCCCCTATAGCTATGCCCCTGAAGTCTGCCTACTGCAGCACATTTTTATTAAGACTGTGGTATGTGTATAAACAAATCCCCCCCCCCCCCATTGTTAACAGGTGTCAGCTATAATACTATATAGCTGCTTTTACCTATTTGATGAAAGTGTTTTTTACAATTGTTATTTTCAAGGGTAAAATACATAGGATTTAGGACAAAAACGAGATACAAAGCATACACCATAATAAATTAGCAGTGATAGGATTAATTTCCAGCAAAGCCGCTAGATAAAAGCACTAGGGAGCGAAAAGAATATGCATTATATCTTCCATTGGGTGACGGTCTCTTCTTGCTCTAATTGTATTCAGGAGCCAGTGTTGTTTACAGTACATTACTCAGAAAAAAGTCCATTATTGAGAATAAATTATTTCCAGTTAGCCCTCTCCGTTCTACAACGATGAGCTGTCTGATTTATTTAGCACTGCGTAGAAACAAGAGACATTGAATGTTGCACATATTATTCGGATATAAATTATGGATAATGAGAATATTCAGGCTTTCAACATTGTTCAGCATCATCAAAGCCATTTAATAGCAACTGAGGGCTTCTTAAAAGTGTTAGATATTTGTTGTTCATGAAATATAAATGAAGTTATGGAACCCAATGCTCCATAACTAATATTATCACACAATGCTTTCAGACCCTGCATTATTTAATGTATGTCTTATCTCGTGAACCACATGGCACTTGAACTTGATGTAATCTTATTACACAAGTGTCAAATGTAAGGGGATTGTTGTTACAATTCACCTGCCGCTCACACATATGTAGGTGAGCGACAGCAGAACGATAAAGACCAGAAATGGATTTATTGTTTGTAGGTATAACAAATAAATGACTACAATAGTAGTAGTTGTAGTATAGTAACTCTTTGTGCTATTTACAGTACAGTGACACAAAGCAATGATACAAAGGAACAATATCAAAATGTTACGTATTTAGCATTTACAGATTTACCTCATCACCCATTTAAAAGGGTTTATCCCATGAAAGTATTAATATGCAATAAATGGGGGATTCAAATAAAGTATTATTGCACTATATATGCGCCAGCCCACAGTTTACCTCCTCCTGCATTCACAGGTGGACTAATATGCTGAGCAGCCCGTCCCCTTCCTCATCTCTCAGTGCTGGCATAGTGATCTCACAGTGAAGCAGGTGAACCTTTCATTCATTCGTCCATACTTCCAAATTAATAGATCTATATCTCTCTGTAGACAGTGGAGAAGGAAATTGCATTGTACACCATAGTAATATTCCGGTGTTGGGTGTGAGGGACTATTTTCCATGCAGGGGAGGAAGGGATTAACAAGAGCTGATTACAATGCCGCTCTGGGGTTGTAGGTGCTTGATTGTCATATGTGACGAGCTGCTGTCCACCCACAGAAAGGGAAGAAAGAAGTTCTCCAGATAATCAGAGTAAAAAAGAGGAACAAAAAGCTGAAAATTACACTGGAGAGTATCATTTTTTCTGCACTGATATAGTTAAAATAATAGTGTACATTACTCCAGATATTTTTTTTAATTAATGTGATAACTCTTTTAAGAGGAAAATAATAGGACAGTAAATGCATTTGGTTGTTAGTACTGTTATGTATGACCTATATATTCATTTTCTATATTTACTCTATTTGCATACCATATACATGTATAGCTTGATCATGTTATAGACTTTTTGTGATTATATTTGCAGATGTAGTAATTATATATATATATATATCTGTAAATATCTGTTTATGTAGGTATATAATTCATAGGCATAGCTATAGCAGCCATAGCACTTTCTATGGGGCCTAGAGGTTGGGGGGATCAATCAGGTACAAGTACATTGAAGAAGATTCATCAAGACTGGCACTTTCTGTGCCAATTTTGATATGCCCAGGGCTGCTGGAGGATACGCCTAATTTATGACGAGGCACAGGCCTCGTCATAAATTTGGCACATCCTCTGGCAGTCTATGTGCCTAAACATAACATGCCGGCCTGTACATAACTTTGGTGTATCTACCACCGATTCTAAATGTAAGACAGCTTCCTTGTCTTACAAATAGACCATTTTCTATGGCTAAACCAGGCGTAGAAAATTAGGAAGGGCCTGTCCACTTCCCCGTCCACGTTACTTCCCTTTTTCAGGCTTGGCATGAGCGATGAAGAAGTCGCAGATTTTGCCGCAAAAGTGGCATATATCTGTTCTTACATGACTGCCTTAGTTTATGATTTTTGAATGCCACTTTTCTGGCGCAGGCAGATGATAATTTTCACCATTGTACCTTTTTGTGAGGAATAACAATATGGTGGCTTTTTTCAATAATGCGGGTTCTCTGATATGTGGTGCTATTATACATACCTTTGATTATACCTACTTAAGCTGGTGGGGCCCCATCTTATTTTGCTATGAATTATAGTTACGCCCTTGATAGAATGCTTTGTAACCATTCCTTATACAGGTTGTACATTATTTCCATGTAAGGCTCCATTCACACATCTGCAATTCCATTCCGCATTTTGCGGAACGGAATTGCGGACCTATCCATTTCTATGGGGCCGCACGATGTGCGGCCGCGATCCGGAATTGCGGACCCGCGCTTCCGGGTCCGCAATTCCGATCCTGAAAAAAATAGCGGACAAGAATAGGCATATTCTCTTAGTGCCGGCAATGTGCGGTCCACAAAATGCGGAACGCACATTGCCGCTGTCCATGTTTTGTGGATCCGCAAAACACACACGGATGTGTGAATGGACCCTTACAGTAAGTAGTTCATACTATTTACAATGGGAGGATTTTAATATTAATATAAATTTTGAGAATCTTTATTTGTATAGTGCCAACTTATTCCACAGCACTTTACAATTTAGAGGGTACCTGTACCTGGCATTACAAAGTAGCTAACTAATGGATTGAATTGTGACCACATTTGCAAATTGGTGAAACTTTCAGATGCACTTATAGGTATCTCAAATCTTGAGAATTGTTCAAAATGACATGCAGATTTTTTCTCAAAGGGAATCTATCACCAGCAAATTTACCATTAAAGGGGTATTCCCATCTAAGACATTGATGGCATTTCTCTAGGATATGCCAGCAATGTCAGATAGATGCAGGTTCCACCTCTGGGACCCATTCCTATCTCTAGAACAGGGCCCTGGTTGTGTACATAGGAATGTCCCATCAATGTCCCAAATGGGAACACCACTTTAAACTAGGCACAATGCCCTGTATAGCTAACTCAGCTGAATGTAATGATACTCTTCACTTACTGATCAGTTGATTCATTCTGGAGAAAAAGTGCTTTTTAATCCATAAAGAAATATGTAGTTAGGTGCACCGAGGATGATCCTAAGCCACTTTGTGCACGTTTGCTCCACTTACTTCATCTGTAAGCCCTTCCCTTCTCCTTCTTGCCAGAGCAGTGAACCCCTGAAGAGCTGGTGCAGAGGATGGGAGTGGTAGTGATGAGGTGTTGTGTCAAGGTGTACTCCCTCAGGCCACTGCTACCTGGGCAGTAGAAAGGTGGTTTGAAGAGTCAGGGCAAAAGTAAGCGAATAAAAGTCTCTCTTTACTTAGCACAGAAGATAATACTGCTGGATGAGCCAAAACTTAAGTACAAAGTGCAGATGAGGAGGTATGGTAGCCAGTTGTATGGTAATTATATGGTACTAGCAGGCGCTTATTGATATTGGTGTCCACTGTGAGATACAAGCTTTGAGTTAGTCTGGTCTGGAGCTGGTTCTTCTAGGTGATGGGTGTCTGAGCTGTAGTCCCTCCCTTGCAGCAGGGTCTGTAAAGCATTGATTTTGATGATCACTTTTGCTTATTTCGGAGCAATGTTCTTGATTCTGATGATCGGATGATCTCTCTGGAGTGATGTTCTCACTGGAGAATGGATACAGTCCATAGGAGTAGATGCTCTGGCATGTGCTTCCTTCTTACTTGCTGTCTGTACGCCAACTCCCCCTCCTTGCAAGAAGTCAGACCAGCCCACTCAAACCAAGAGGGGAGGAATAGGGTGGTTAACCCTATACCTGCCAACCATACCTTGTCTGCTGGAATGAATGGCATAAACAATGCATAACATATACAGTACATATAAAACATTTGCAGACACCCCAGGTCTGTGGTACTGCACCCGGCAAAATTACTAGGCACGAGAAGCAGGTAGAGGATACAGGAGGAGCAGGGATGCACAGCGCTTTACTGCTCATTTGCATATGGATTAAAAGTACTTTTTCTCCAGAACGAAGCATCAAATTGCTAAGTGAAAGGTATGATTACAATTAGTTGAGCTATGATGTATTGTGCCTAGTTTTTTCAGTGAATTTTCTGGTGTCCTGGCTTCCCTGTGCTAGTTCTGTTTGTTGTACTGTAGTGGCAGTAGAAGCTACAACATATTCGTTTGTTATCCACCAGAAATAATCACTAAGACTTCCCTCTCTGTCTTGCCTCCTAAATATGTGAAGAATGGCCAAGGAGAGGAGTCTATCAGTAAACCAGTTGGACCAGTTTCTGGCAGAGAGGCTTTATCAGGTAAGACACAGCGAGCGCCTCTTATCCGCTGTTTCCTTTCTGCCATTTGTCAATTGTGGGATTGGCTCTGTTACTGACAATTTTTAAAAGACTGGTATATCTTCATACAGCCGTTAAAGACATGCGCTTGACAGGTGACATATAGCAGGCCTTGACAAGACAATTACATCATACAAGTGCTTTCTTTAATAGCTCACAACTAATGTGATAGGAATTAATTTGTTTCTTTGAACTAAATTCCCACATCAGTATACTGAGGCATGAGAGAGCGTTGTATAAAGCACAAATGGTACTCCCAAAGTACAGGCAGTATTACAGAGCCTGTCTAGTATTCCTAAAGCTTCTCATACAATAACTAAATATCCCCTGATGCTGCAGTCCCATTTACAAATGCCTCTTAATAAATTAGACGCCTCTCACGGCAGTGCAGGGAAATCATGACTCGCGATAAAAAGTGCCTTTTTTTGCTCTTTTGCATTTTTACTTATTTTTTTTGCACCTGCATTTTTTGGAAAATATGAAACACAGGATACACAATTGTTTTTATTTTTTGCTCCTGTTTTTGTAAATTTTTTGCTTCCTTTCAAAAACACTGCATGCATTTTTTCAGGCATTTTAGCATAACCTTCTCTATAGGGGAAAAATGCCATGAAGACAACACTAGTGGTAAGACATACTGACCCAGATTTACTAATCCTGTATGTGGTGTAGATTAGACAGACTGCCTAGACTTGCACCAGATTTATCACAGTGGCTCAGGTTGGATGAGAGATGTGGTTGTCTAGTTTTATACCAAATGTTGGTTGGCTTATTTTGAGACAGAATTTTAAACCAGAATTGTGGTAGAATTTTGTAGGAAAAGGGCACCTCTTAGGTCCCACCTATTCCCACAAAACACCACCCCTTTCTTATAACTACCACCACCATCTTTAGCAAGCCAGAAAGAAATAGCACCTACAAGTCATACACGTCACAAGTGTAATGGTAAAATGTAGGACTTTGTTGAAAAATATTAACAACAGACATAATATCAGATAAAAGGTGGCAATTACTTACAAGAATGAACTGCACACTGTGGTAATCATACATGTGCTATCACCACTAGGTGCCATATAAGGGCTGATTCACCTCACTGGCCCGACCACTGCTCCCCTGGTCCAAACTGACTGCATCATAGTGATTTATGGTGCAATCAGTTCCTATCTGATTGCAGGTCTAATGTACTGTACACTTTTTCTAGTCCTATGCATTTATCCCACTGACACATTACACATACCTAATCTAAGCTTTCTGGACACAGCTAAATTTTAAATACATGTACATTACAAAAGTGTATAAATTCCTAGTCTGCAATCAAAACCTGGAATAATAATGCAGGTAGTGTACATAGCAGTTTCCATTAGAACAGATACACTCTGCAAACCCTGTTTACTGTAAGCAGTCTTCACAGAGTATATCCACATTAGCACCCGTTTAGAGTCTTTAAGTAGAAGATTTAAAGGGGTTCTCCGGGATTTTAAAATTGATGACCTATTCTCAGGATAGGTCATCCATATTAGATCGGTGGGGGAACGACACCCGGCACCCCCCCGCCGTTCAGTTGTATGATGAGACGGTGCGTGCAGTGTGCAAGTGCCGTCTCCAGTCTCTCCTCCTGCTGCTTCTATGTCTATGGCAAAGCAGCAGTGAGCAGAAAGAGAGAAGGCAGACAGTATGTGAACACCGCGTTCCATCTTCTCATACAGCTTGATTAGCGGGGGTGCCAGGTTTCGGACCCCGTCCCCCACCAATCTGATATTGATGACCTATAGGTCATCGATATTAAAAGCTCAGAGAACCCCTTTAATGTTGAGAAGTTGGCACTTGACTTTGAATTCACTTTCAACTAACACAGAGACCATAGTAATCTGAAATCTTCCCGTTCATTTTATATTGTGTTAATCCTGGTACAAAGTAGATCATTCTTGTTCACACCCAACGATGGTGAGGGTGTCCCCATCAATCTGAAATTGCTGACCTATCCAAGTCCCAGAAAATCCCTCCTTCACATACAATTTTTTCAGCACTTATAAATGTTGTAAAAAAATCAGGAATTTCAATAGCTTTTAATAATGTTGTATGCAAGTGTTACAGAATTTGTCATCTTCCTCCCATCTCACTCAACTTCCTCAATAGACCTATCAAGATCAATGGCTGCACTCTCTCCCTGGTCAACCAAGTCTGCTACCTTGGAGGAACCTTTGATTCTGCCCTTTAAACCACACACCTAAGCCCTTTTAACCTCCAACTCAAAAATATCTCTTGGATCAACCAGGAGTCTGTAAAAATGCTTATACATGCCCTCTTCATCTCCTGACTAAACTATTGCAACATCTTCCTCTGTGGTCCCACAACCCTCCAATCTATCCTCAACTCTGCTGCCTGATCAATCCACCTCTCCTCACTTACTCCTCTGCCAGTCCCTTCACTGGCTCCCCATTGCCCAATGAATTTAATTTAAAATACCAAAAAAATACATATAAGGCCATCCACAACCTGTCCCCTCTGTTTATCTCTGAACTGCTTTCCCCATACATCCCCACATGTAATTTCCAGTCCTCACAAGATCTCCTTCTCTTTCTTCTTATCACCTTTTCCCACAAGCAGCTCCAATATTTTTCCCATACAGCCCCTAACTCTCTTTGCCAATATCAGACTATAACCTACAGTGGAAACAGTCAAAAGAAACAAAAAAAAACACCTCTTCGGACAAGCCTACAACCTACAGCATGGGTGTCAAACATGCGGCCCGCGGGCCGCATGCGGCCCGCAATGAATATCTTTGCGGCCCGGCAAGTATTTCTGAACATGAGCTCGCTGCTATCGGCGCGCTCATGTTCTCTCAGCAGCACGGGGAGAAGGAAGCTGTCCTCCCTCCCCCTGTGCTGCTGCCGCTGCCACCAATGAGAGGAGAGGGGGGGGAGAGGAGGGGCGGGCGCACTGCGCCACCAATGAGAATAAAGGGGGGGGGGAGGAGGGGCGGGCGCACTGCGCCACCAATGAGAATAAAGGGGGGGGGAGGAGGGGGGGGCGCACTGCGCCACCAATGATTGGACTATTTCCACACAGAGCGGCGCCCAGCACTCACCATTAGTCCTGGGCGCCGCTCCGTTCGCCCGCAGTGCCCCATTACTGTCTCCTCTCCTGCTCCACATGCTGCTTACTATCGGAGCGATGGGAGGAGACATCAGCTTCACTAGTGGGCGTTCCTTCTCCCTGCGCTGCGATTGTACAGCGCTACAGCCAGGAAGAAGGAACGCCCACTAGTGAAGCTGATGTCTCCTCCCATCGCTCCGATAGTAATCAGCAGCATGTGGAGCAGGAGACAGTAATGGAGCACTGCAGTCGAACGAGCGGCGCCCAGGACTAATGGTGAGTGCTGAGACATCGCTGGGCGCCGCTCTGTGTGGCCTGATAGTGAAAGAAGTTTAACACAATACAGGAGGCGGGTGCCGGCAGCAGAATCGCATTGCCGGCACCCTGCCCCTGACAGGGAGCTGCGATCAGAGGCAGTTAACCCCTTAGGTGCCGCACCTGAGGGGTTAACTGCTGATCTGCCAGTACCCGCCTCCTGTATAAAGGGGTAATTTATCATTGGTGGTGCAGTGTGCCCCCCCCCCCCCCTCAACCCCCCCATCCCATTAAAATCATCGGTGGCACAGTGCGCCAGCCCCTCTCAACCCCCCCAGTATTGAAATCATTGGTGGCAGTGGCCACAGGGACCTCTCCCCTCCCCCTCATTGGTGGTGCAGTGGCAGCTTCTGATCGGAGCCCCAGCTGTGTAAGCCTGGGGCTCCGATCAGTTACCATGGCAGCCAGGACGCTACAGAAGCCCTGGTTGCCATGGTAACATCCCTGATGCTGTGTGCACAAGGCAAAGAGCAGCAGGGACAGTGTGAAGTCCTATTCACCCTGATAGAGCTGAATAGGACAAGGGATGAAAGATCCCAGGTTCTCGCCCCTAAGGGTACTTTCACACTTGCGTTCAGAGCGGATCCGTCTGAGACGGATCCGCTCATATAATGCAGACGGTGGATCCGTTCAGAACGGATCCGTCTGCATTATATTGTAAAAAAAATTCTAACTGTGAAAGTAGCCTGAACGGATCCGTCCAGACTTTTACATTGAAAGTCAATGGGGGACGGATCCGTTTGAAGATTGAGCCATATTGTGTCATCTTCAAACGGATCCGTCCCCATTGACTTCCATTGTAAGTCTGGACGGATCCGCACGCCTCCGCACGGCCAGGCGTTTTTTTTTTATGCGGCCCACATAAACTTAAATTTTGTTTTTTTGGCCCATGTTAGCCTTTGAGTTTGACATGCTTGACCTACAGTAACATTGCTGCCACTATACTGCTGTATGACTAACTTTACCCTTACCTGCTGTATGCTGTCCCCATCCCTCGCTAGAAGGGTCCTGTCTCCTTCTGTACCAGTTTGTCTTGTTCATGCTTAGTGCAAATGGAAGAAAGTTTTATTCTCTGATGAGAAAAATTTAACCTTGATGGTACTGATGGTTTCCAATGTTACTGGCATGACAAGCAGATCCCACCTGAGATGTTTTCTACGTGCCACAGTGGAGAGGGTGGCATAATGGTCAGGGGTGCTTTTTCCTTCAATGGAACAATGGAGCTTCAGGAAGTGCAGGGGCGTCAAACGGCCGCTGGCTATGTCCAAATGTTGCAGAGAGCATTCCTCATGACTGAGGGCCCTCGTCTGTGTGGTAACGACTGGGTTTTTCAACAGGACAACGCTACAGTACGCAATGCCCGCAGGACAGGGGACTTCTTCCAGGAGAATAACATCACTCTTTTGGCCCATCCTGTGTGTTCCCCTGATCTAAATCCAATTGAGAACCTTTGGGGATGGATGGCAAGGGAAGTATACAAAAATGGACAACCGTTCCATACAGTAGATGGCCTTCGTGTGGCCGTCTTCGCCACTTGAAGAAGTGTTCCTACTCACCTCATGGAAACGATTGCATCTAGCATGCCGAAACGAATTTTGGAAGTGATAAACAATAACGGTGGAGCTACTCATTACTGAGTTCATGTTTGGAAGTTGGATTTCCGTTTTAGGGGGGTTTATATTTTTTTGGGAGGTGTGGTCCTAAACTTTTGATCAGCTGAAAAACCGCCTGTTTCAGTTTATTCGTTGTTTTCATTAAATTGAATGCTCAAAAAATGTTTTGTCTCACTCCCATTTCTTCTTGCTGCATGTTGAAGCTCTACTTGGAACCTTGTTAAGATCCAGCCATGCTAAATATGATGTTTTGCCATTTTTCAAGTGGTCTTAAACTTTTGATCAGGACTGTACAAAATAATAATTATTATAGTGTTCTTTTTTATTATAAAAATAACAATTAAAAAAAAAAAACACCATTACTTATAGACTTTAAGAAATATCCGGACATAGCATCTTTGACTTCAAAATCCATCACAAATGCCAAAGAAAACACCTTAAATAAGGCTGCAAAATGATGTGTATGAACCAAGCCTTGAAGAGAACTTTCCATTGATATTAAAATCAGAGACAGACTTATTTAATAATATAGTCTCTTAAATGATTTATCATGTTTAAAGGGCTTTTAATATTTATGTCCTATCCTCAGGATAGGCCATCAATATCAGATCGAGGGGGTCCGACACCCACCGATCAGCTGTATGAAGAGAAGGCACATGCAGTG
This sequence comes from Bufo gargarizans, assembly GCF_014858855.1. NCBI lineage: Eukaryota > Metazoa > Chordata > Amphibia > Anura > Bufonidae > Bufo > Bufo gargarizans. The sequence continues at coordinate 230,974,260 of NC_058081.1, read as the reverse complement.
CGTGCGTGCCGTCTCCTGTTTCTCTTCCTGCTCGCTGTCTACATAGCAGCGGCAAGCAGAAAGTGAGAAAAGAGACGGCACGTGCGCACGGCGTGTGCCTTCTCTTCATACAGCTGATTGGTGGGTGTCGGACCCCCTCGATCTGATATTGATGGAGGATAGGTCATCAATATTAAAAGCCTGGAATACCCCTTTAAGTATCCTACTGCTCTGTTTTATGAAATTTTAATGATATAGTGTGGAGTCAAAGGGGTAAAACTTCATAAAGGGCTCAGGCCTATCACTTTTCTTGTTGCTGAGTAGTGGATATAAAATCATAGGACAACCCAATGAACTGTCAGTATGTAGGGGAAGCTGATACATGATGTATTGTAAGAGGGCTGGACTTCTGGTAAGCACATAGAGGAGGTTGATAATGTAAAAAACTCACTGAAAAAAGTGGCCTAAACGGGTGAAAATGCTCCAAACCCATACACTGTAGTGTGTCTATAACCGGGGGAGCAATTCCTCCGCATGCGGTCCGCAGATAACGGCAATCCCCAGCAAAACATGCGTACAATGGAGGATGCCGGTGCGGACCGCATGCACCACAAGAACATCTTATACAAAATGATACATTGTGCAGATGAATATACATACAAATATCACTGCAAAAAATGCACCAAAATGATACGAATATGACAATACTAGCTAATTCCTCAGGCCGATGTTAAAAGCTGAGAACTTTGCCAATATCTTCCAGTCAGGAACATATCGGAGCCCCTCATGCACCACGTCACGGTGTCTCAGCACGCATGGGGTCCTACCACTAAACTGCCCGTGGTGTGTGAACAGGGTCTGAACCAACTCACAGCCAGGCTCTCACATGCCTCCATAGTGGTGTCACCAATGCACTGTGAGGTAGGATAAAGCTGTGAGCCGCACCCACAACAGACCATGTGACACAGAAGCCACACCCACAACAGACCATGTGACACAGAAGCTACCAGGTGCAAAAGAATGTTACCAACAATATAAAGTGGCACATTCCATACACATAAGGACAAAAACTCACTGAAAAAAGTGGCCTAAACGGGTGAAAATGCTCCAAACCCATACACTGTAGCGTGTCTATAACCGGGGGAGCAATTCCTCCGCATGCGGTCCGCAGATAACGGCAATCCCCAGCAAAACATGCGTACAATGGAGGATGCCGGTGCGGACCGCATGCACCACAAGAACATCTTATACAAAATGATACATTGTGCAGATGAATATACATACAAATATCACTGCAAAAAATGCACCAAAATGATACGAATATGACAATACTAGCCAATTCCTCAGGCCGATGTTAAAAGCTGAGAACTTTGCCAATATCTTCCAGTCAGGAACATATCGGAGCCCCTCATGCACCACGTCACGGTGTCTCAGCACGCATGGGGTCCTACCACTAAACTGCCCGTGGTGTGTGAACAGGGTCTGAACCAACTCACAGCCAGACTCACACATGCCTCCATAGTGGTATCACCAATGCACTGTGAGGTAAGATAAAGCTGTGAGTGCACCCTGTGCATTTTTTTAAGTGATTTCTTTTTTTTTTTGAGGTTGATAATGTACCATTATAGAAATATTTATGAGCTGTCATTTCAATTAAGATTCACCAGTAAATCTTTAGAAGGATCACAGTCTATGTTATAGGAAGACGATAATCCTCACATGAGGTAGGTTATAATGTCATTCTTAAAGGATGGGTTGAAAACATGAAAAACTAGCTCTTCGTTGTAAATATCTCCTTCCTTCTCTCCTCCAGGCAAGGAGTGATCTGATTGATTATAAGCATTGGCAACTGGACAGCTGATTTATGGGAACTGGTTCCTCCCATGTGTAGGAGGGAGCTGATAGTGCAGAATGACATTTCATTTTCTTGGTTCTTGTAATGGGATCTGTGTCCCATATGAAATGTGAAATTCACTTAGGGACCGCTAAGTGGAAAGCATGAAGTTATCTTGCTCCAAGTCTTATAAAGGAGAACAATGCTTTGTTTTATTAAATAAGATAGGAATATTTAGTGATATTGTTTGAAATGCTTCTCTGTTGAATAGAGAAATGTGAGGTAATGGCTGCTTTATTTTATATAGAGTCTCATAGAATCTGTCATTTGAACAGATTAGGCTTAGGGCTATTGTACCGGCAAACAAGAGCAGCAGAGTGGGTAAGAGATGCGGCAGCTGTGCCCAGTGGAGGGAGAGAAGCAGCAGTGGGCACAGACCACAGACATCACATAGAGATTTTGGAGTGCTGGGTCAGATGTATGATTGTGTCACAGAAGGCCAGGCTTTCTGTTATCCAATTATTTTCTTTACTGTCAGTGAGCGATCGTTGCCTCATATAAACATGGCCGCCTATCAGCCGATAAACAGGCAAATGGGTGTATGTCGGCCGATGTCATGTTTTATGCTGACATAAGAATTATTGGCTGTCGACAGTAGGCTACTTTTACACTAGCATTTTTGCTGAATCCGGCAGGGCTCCGTTACTGATAATACAACCGTCTGCATCCGTTATGAACGGATCCAGTTGTATTATCTTTAACAAAGCCAAGACGGATCCATCATGAACACCGCATGCTGCGGTTTTCTCTCCGGTATGAGAACGGAACAGAATGCATTTTCGAGCATTCAGTTCCGTTCAGTTACAGTTTAGTCCCCATTGACAATGAATGGGGACAAAACAGAAGCGTTTTTTTTACGGTATTGAGACCCTATGACGGATCTCAATACCGGAAAATATTAACCCTAGTGTGAAAGTAGCCTTAGTGCAAACAAGGATGTGCTGCCTAACAGTAAAGAAAACGTATGCGCCCAAATAATCAAACTCACTAGTGTTGAGCGAATCGGGCTTCAGTTCAGAAATCCGAAGTCGATTCGTTCTAAAACCTCCGTACAGCATTAAAAAAATGTATTGCCTCCGGTTTCACCTGAAGTTGAATTAATTCGGTATTAATTTCTACATCTTTAAAAACATTTCAAATTTACAATCTGAAGTCGGGTTTGGTACCAAGGTACAAGCCGGGATTCCGAGTTTGAAATGTTTTTAAAGATGTAAAAATGAATACCAAATTAATTCACTAAAGTGTCGCACGGCTTTGGGTGAAACTGATTTTGCCACCACAGAGGCAATACATTTTAATGCTATACAGAGAGGAGTGTTAGAACGAATTGACTTTGAATCTATCATCCAAAGCTCGAGTCGCTCAACACGAACACTCACCATTGGTCACATACAGTACCAATAATTGCTCCATGTAAATGGAGCTAAACGCGCACTGATCAAAGCTCGTTGCGGGCAGAAAATCTGCAAGCGTAAATGGGGCTTTTGTCTGAATCGCTATGATTTGTATTTAAATATGCTTCTATAGGTATCTTTATTAATTGTCATTGCCACTGGATATGGACTCCTGCTTGACCACAGTGTTGACTTAATAGGAAACCAGTTTGGGGTTTACACCGTTCTTAGTAAATGACTCTCTATCCTATACATGTAAGTAAAGATTTAATCAATTCTACCCGAATCGGAAGTGCTCCAGTGGCCTGAAAAGTTGTGTATGACACTCTGAGGTCTCCTAGAACTCTCCCTCTCCCTGCCCAAAATTCATCCGAATTGAATCACCAAAATTTTGGATTCAGATGCAATTTTTTTTTTCAAAATTCTGGTCCAGATTAGTTTAGAAACTATTCGCTCATCTCTAGCCACTATTTTTCCATCTTTTAAAGTGGTTGTTACAGTTTTAGCAAATAAGGGTTATTGATTGTGTAATTTCCCAGTAATTTTCAATATACTGTAATAATTCCTCATGGTTTTGAACATCTCTGCTTGTTGTAATTCAGTACCAAGTGTTCTTGTTTGTTTAGTTCTAGGATGCAAATCTGTCCTGGCCAGTGTGATAGACATACATTACAGTTATCAGAGCTGCGGCATTGAATGATGTGTCTCCATCACATGACCAGGAAAGGATTGTATCCACTGGAAGTAAACAATAAAAGGATCCTACTGAATGACAGCAATCAGTGATCTTGAAAACTGCAAGCAATTGATACAAAAAACTGCATTGGAAAATGACTTTATTTTTCATTATACAGATACATTTTTCTGTGTTCTTCCACAATTTTTTTTATTTTTTTTTGTAAAACGATGCCTGAAGCCACCCTAGAGGCCCCATGTTGGAACAGATTACATAGATCCCATTTAGTTCATGGCTATTGTTTAGTGACACCCATCAGACAGGAGGAAAAGATTTGTGTTTACGGATTCTCTCAAAGGACGTATTATTTTCATCTGTGCCATGAAATCATATAGGTGCGTTATCACTGGTTCTAATTAGACTTTCATTAATTTTACACCAGCTGGTGTTTGTAAAATGACTTCAATGCACTCCTGCTGTACCCTGGCACCTGCCCTTTATTAAACATGCCTCCTACTAGCACTAAGATTGCAATCACTGGCAGCCAATTAGCAGTGATACAGTCAGGTTATTTGTTTTAATTGAGAACTTGAACATTTGGCTAATACTACACTGTGTGCAACCTCCCTCTTCTGGAAGCCCAGGGGCAATTACTTTGCAGTATGCAATAACGCTTGTGATGACAACTCAACTAGGTCACATGTTCCTCTACAGACCCCCGCTGACCTCCGGCTTGAGTGATAACAAAATGCATATGATGTCTGGTAATCTTCTATCCTGTGCACTGCTGAGAATATTAATGTGTAGCTGACAGTAGGTTCGCAGGAGTGAGGAGGTAGGATTCACAGTATAGACACATAAGGGGAGGTTTATCATGAGGGTAATATTTGAAGTCAGTTTTGCTTGAGTCTGCCTTGGCGTGCTTTACAGCAAAGCCAGAATTCTGGAGTGCAGGTGTAAAAAATTCTCCCCACTATTTCTTGATAAAGGTGTTGTCCAGTTTAGGGATGACAGAAGATAACCTTTAGATCAAGCTGCATTGGAGAATGGGTAAGGGCACGGCTGAGGCCATTCATTGGTTGCAGTGGTCATGTCTTGTTGACATGACATTACCGCTGCAGCTAGGTAAATGGAGCTTGGCCTGCAGAACCGATGTAGTGGGCAGCATCTGACAGGTAATACTTGCCCGTTCTTCATTGCAGCTTGATCCGGAGGTTTGTCTGGTTTCAGGATGAAATGTACAAAAAGTGAAAGTACAGAGAGGATGGACAAGGCATTGCTGTGTGGATATGTTAAGGTAGCAGAGTGCATACAAGTGCTGCTGCTAATTAGCACCCCCCCCCCCTTATCATCCTCTCTGTACTTTCACTTTGCTTCATTACTACACACAGATGATATGTTATCAGTTGTATGGAAGATTGTAATTCATGACAGCAGGAATAGTGAGGAGAGCTGAGAACAGCTCTATAGCTTACTGCTTTCAGCTGTGTTATTAGGACTATTAGGACAGGTTCTGTGTGTGCTAACAGGGCAGTGGCCATTATATTCCCCCTGATGATTGCTCCCTACAGAATAAAAGCCATTATATTATTATTTGGAAATGTGTAAGTAAGGCCTCATGCACACGACCGTTGTTTTGGTCCGCATCCGAGCTGCAGTTTTTGCGGCTCGGATGCCGACCCATTCACTTCAATGGGGCCGCAAAAGATGCGGACAGCACTCCGTGTGTTGTCCGCATCCGTTGCTCCGTTCCGTAGCCCCTCAACAAAAAATATAAGATGTCCTATTCTTGTCCGTTTTGCGGACAAGAATAGGCATTTCTACAATGGGCGGACCGCAAAAAACGGGACGGTCGTGTGCATGAGGCCTAATACTTAGGTATTTTTGCTAATTTTATTTTAATAATCCCTTTAAAGACCTATCCCCATGCAAATAAATGCTTATGTACAACCTCTAGTTGTATGCAGCAATAATTCAACACCTACAGATGTTCATGGGAACCTAATGTACCTCTATATGCCGCTGATCTATTATGTAGAATCCATCAGAAGCCATACTACAGAACTATATTAGTACATCCATAATATATAATCATTTGTAAAATCATTATATAGTAGTACATCGAGTGCCTACAGCATATCCTGTTAGGATAAAGCAATCTGAAACAAAAAAATACGCTACATACCTTGATGTATTTGTCATCAATTGCATTACAGGCGATGCTGGAAGTGATCTCTGTTTTCTGGTCTCCTGAGCTAAGAGATGTATCTATCAATGTCGACACTATAAGTGTAGTAGCAACACAATTACAAACTGTGACAAAAACAGCAGTTCTCAGCTGCAAGTTTTAATTATTTCTCTCCTATCTATAATACTTTTAATGAAGAAAATTAAAAGTGAGTTTTTAAATGAGTAAAAGGCAAATGGAAAGAAGGCACCTAATGGTCTATAACCAACAGTAATAAATGACTATATGATATGCCACCATTGTGCCAGGGTCACTTCCAAGTTTACATCTTTCATGCAATTTCTTAATACAAATGAGGTGGGTCTCTCATTCACCTTCGAATATTATCCTGATACGCTTACTTTCTTGGATGTGAAGGTGACCAAACAAATCGACAAATTGGCCACTACTCTCTACAGGAAGTCCACTGCAACTAATAGACTATTGCATTGGGACAGCTTCCATCCAAGAAATTTAAAGAAGGGGATACCCCGAGGTCAGTTTTTGAGAGTCAGGAGAAATTGTTCGGAGATGGAACATTTCCATCATGAATCCAGGAGGTTGCAGGATAGTTTTAAGGCTAGCGGGTACCCACAAAAGGTATTGAGAGACGCATTTCAAAAAGTAAGGGACTACAACAGAAGCTCTCTCTTAGGCTACTTTCACACTTGCGGCAGGACGGATCCGACAGGCTGTTCACCATGTCGGATCCGTCCTGCGGCTATTTCGCCGTGCCGCCGCTCCGTCCCCATTGACTATAATGGGGACGGGGGTGGAGCTCCGGCGCAGCACGGCGGTGCACGGAGAAAGGGCGCCGGACTAAAATTACTGCATGTCAGGCTTTTTAGTCCGGCGGCTTTCTCCGTGCACCGCCGTGCTGCGCCGGAGCTCCGCCCCGTCCCCATTATAGTCAATGGGGACGGAGCGGCGGTCCGCGGGCACGGCGAAATAGCCGCAGGACGGATCCGACATGGTGAACAGCCCGTCGGATCCGTCCTGCCGCAAGTGTGAAAGTAGCCTTAGTTCCAAAGAGATCCGTCTCGGAAAAGGAGGTCATCAGAATTATCTCCACGTTTGATGTGAATAACGGACGGATTAGAGAGATACTTAAAAAATATTGGCCCATTTTACTTATGGATCCGTATGTGGCTGATGCTCTACCACCTAGGCCCGGTATCACATTCAGGCGGGGGAGGTTCCTTTAGAGATAGATTGCTCCATAGCCATTTCACACGCCCAACACCGACAGGGACGTGGTTAGATCACAAACCACTGAGGATCTTTAAATGTGGCTCATGTGCAGCATGTCGTTACATTAATAGGACTAAAAATGTGACCTAACCAGAATTTTGTAGTAAGAGATTTCATTAATTGCCGTAGCAAGGGAGTGATATATGTATGCCAATGTACATGCCCCCTTGACTACATAGGGAAACCTTTAGAGAATTTCGTCTGAGAATTCTAAAACACATTAATGATATTAAAAAACAAAATAATACCCCGGTGGCAGATCACGTCCGGGAATGCCATAATGGTGACCCTAAATCCATCTCCTTTTTGGTTGTAGAATTGGTACGTCCATCCCCTAGAAAGGGTGACTGGGACTGACTGATCCTCCAAAAGGAGACGGAATGGATATATAGATTTCGGTCCCAGTCACCCGGGGGTCTTAATGAGAGATTGACATTCTCTTGCTTCATTTGACCCTGAATTTTACTTGTCCCTGCAAGTAGCCCCACCTCCTGTACCACTGGAATAATGTCATAATAAAGTTTGTATCTTATCAGCTATTTTAATTAATCTGTATCATGCCCTTTTGGACATATTCCTCACTGGGTTGACAAATCCTTTCAGAATCTAATAGGAATTAATTATATCTTATGAACATGATCATAACCACCTCCCGTTAATCATATCTTGATCCTATGTATATGAATGCTCCCAGTGGTTGCTGTTCCCCCCCCCCCCCCCTATATGTGCATTGAACTTTATTTATCACTATACATCCTAGTATCTGCATTACTAGTATGTCTTATACCTTATAATATGTAGGTACTCTACTTTATCCAATTGCACATTAGTATTCTGTATGAGTTGAGTATTACTTCATTGTATTTTGTGTTTTATTCTGTGTTATCTGAAGTAGCTGCAGGAGCAATTACAGCTATGCTTTCCACCCTGGAACACGTATTTATTCTGGGGGATGGTCTGGCACGCTTCCCGTGCCATGGTCTAAGCCTTGCAGCGCACACCTGTAATACTTGATTGGCGTGCGCTCTGATGACTAGGAAAGGGAACGTAACCACCCGTCGAGCACACGCTGTGCAGCGCACACCTGTAATACTTGATTGGCGTGTGCTCCGATGACAAGGAGAGGGGGTGTAACCGCCCATCGAGCACACGCCCTCTGTCTTTGCGTTGACATGCGCTTCATGTTGTCTCTGCTATGTATGTGCCGGCGGAGTGGGTGTGGCTTGTTGTTCGGGTCTAGTCACATGTGGCTTGCTTGTCCATGTGCCTCGCTGGAACAGAGGCTTGGCACGCAATAAGTTTGTTGGGAGTAAAGGTGTGTTGAGGGGTGGGTCTGCTCTATCTGGCAGCCCTGTTAATGGTCCTGTTAGGTGTGCAATAGGCAGTGCTTGTAATGGACATATTATCTCACCTATGAGGGCACTCTTATCTTGTGGAGTCCACCTATTGTGCCTGGATGGAGGCTTTACAAGCATTGCTCTTGATTGACATATCAGTGCACCTATGAGGGCACCCCCCTTTTATTTATTTATTTATTGGTTTTTCAGTGATATTTCACTTCCAAGTACCTCTGTTTTTACCAGGCACATTTCAACGCTGTGCTCCATGTTCCTAAATGTATCAGCAAGAATCGGGGGGAATAGCAGCAATTTCACGTTGGATGTTTTTGTTCAAATATTCCACAGTGCCAGGCTTGTTCCGATAAGACTTTTTCTTTTGTCATACCCCAATGCAAGAAGTCTAGTGTTGTCAGATCTAGTGGTGGCCAAAGCCCCTTTGAAATTGCCCTGTTGCGGATAAAGGGTTAGATTCCTGCCATGCTACTCACCAAAGTGTGAAAAATGGGGTAGGGGGCACGCTGCAATAGAACAGAGTGCAATGGCGGTTTTGAAACAACTGACTTACAAGCAAACCCCAAGAAATTGCACATTCACTGTATAAAAGCAATGAAAGAATTTTATTAGGCTACAAAAGAAGTGCTGGTACAGAATGAGACCAGGCACCTACCCAGCTCCCACCAAAAAACACAAATTTGGGCAAAATGTTTGTAGTCCTGAATGGTACAATAGGATCATATGCAACAAACATGTGCTAACAAATACACAATAGACACATAATGGATAATGATGTGGCATAAAAAATCTTATACCTGGACCAGATAAACATACCACCACTACCAGGGTGGGCCTGGGACAAGGAGATAACGCCCAGCACGTATCGCCGGTAGAGTCCGGCTTCCTCAGGGGTTAGTGTCCCATGTGCCTCAGAGTGCTATATATATATGTAGTGTCCCACTAGGTAGGAGTGGGCACTACACAAGGGTCAATTGGGTAACGTGCTACTTCTACTCACAAGGGACAGTGATATTGTATTGATCTATGCATTTAATGTAATTGACTGTGTGTTTTACATGCAATGGTTTTCCCTGTTATATGCTTTACAGGCCTAGTGGGGTGTAATTCAGCATTCCAGACACTAGAGGGAGATAGAGAGCCCCTAGTATAAATGTCCAGGCCCAGACAGGGAGTGGTTAGGTCATAGTCAGGAGTCTGTGGAGACAGAAGTGAGAAGGCACCAGCCCAAGATATGCTGAGGGCCTCCTCCTGACATGCAGCTGGATAGTCCTGGTTTCTAGCTGCACCAGGGGGCTAGATGAAGTACAGCCTGCTTGGAGACCGAGTGTATTCCAGGGGACTAGAGGAGTTACCTCGTCAGCCTGAAGCTCCTGAGGCTAAGGATAGCTCAGTTGAGATACCCCAGTGGTAGGACAGCACCTCCTGGGAGAAACCTGCAGTCATTCTCAAGTCAAGTAAGGATATTTACAGCCAAGATAAGTACACTAATAGGCAGAGGAACTATAAAGTAAAGCAAGGATTAATACGGGAGGAAGATATATATTTACCAAGGATTTAAGCCAGCATTCAGGCATCCGGGCCTTGGGATTGAAACCAGACAGGAGTTCTAAAAGAACAGTGTACACTATTTCTGAGGAAAGGTACAACCTGATTCTGAGTGTATTGTGGATTTACCCTCTGAGTATCTTGCACCGAATTATACCTGCCAGTATTTGTATTGAAGCCTGCTTGTAAAGTACTTGATATAAAGAACTGCACTACTCCCTTGATGTATAAAGTTGGACTGTTAAGTAAAGCAACGTTTGGTTCACTATACCACCTGTGTATCTCACTTATTCCAACTAGAAACCGGTGTGCCACCGTCACAGGCACTGGCGTCACGAACCTTAAAGGGACCTTGCCCCAGGCACTCAAAATACCCGTAACATCCAGGGCACCTCATCCACCATCAGGCCTGGTCCCTACATACAGAGTGTGCCCCAGAGGAACCGTGTCTACCTCTCCTTCACTGCCACATGCCTGCCCAGGGTTCTCCAATACAGTGAGCAACCCTCGATTGCCCATAACCGTGACCTCACTTTGCTATACCCTGCAGGTCTGGCGTGTTGCATATATATATATATATACACATGATCTTGATGGATAATAATTAGTACTAAACAGAAGTCACCTGTCACCAAAGTGTGACACGTTGCTCCATCTTGCTGTAAGTAACTTTCCGTTAAAGGGGTTGTCTCACTTCAGTAAGTGGCATTTATTATGTACAGAAAGTTATTACAAGCCACTTACTAATGTATTGTGATTGTCCATATCACATCCTGAAAATGTTCAGGTACACATAGCACCATGAAGACGTGCTGTTCAATACTGTACACCACCATTCAAATGAGACGTCAAGTGAAGAGGGTGAAGAGTGAAGAGGTACCGGGGTATGCACCCAAAGGCCTGAAACGGAGGTTAAATGTCGAAACGACTGTCCAGCGCCTACTTCATCTTTTCAACAAGGTGGTATCCTGGCTTGTTCGAAACTCCATATACCGAGGAGAACATTGTACGTTGTTTCGTTCAGATTGCTTCTTCCTAGTAAGAGTTATTGCAGAATATTTGGGGTCTCTTTCCTGTAAATCTCCTTGTATATAGAAGATGCTATAAGAAAAACAAACCTACTTGGGTGATTGGCCAAACGGGAATACATTGTTGTGTTCACAAATATTATTGGCCCATATTTTTTTTTTTATTATTATTTTAATTGGTGGTCCTTGATGTTTTTTCTGTGAAAAATAATACACAAGTTGGAACATTTTATGTTGAGTTAGAACTTAATAATCAGACTTAATTCCCGACTATAAACAGGAGAATAAACATTTATTTCCTGGAAAAAAAAGTAAAAAACGTTTTATTTATGATGTCTTACCGGGAAAAGAATGACATTTCCCAAGATGAGAAACAGGAAGGTTGTGTACACACAGTAACGGAAACTGATAACGCTCTGCACTTTCTTGTGTTTATTTTGCTGCTGGACATGTGAACCTTGAGGTTGCCACAGAACTGAAGAACAATCCTTGTTTAGTACAGTGGTGATGTGAACAAGCAACCTCCATTGTTCTAGGATGATTATAATATTTATAAGTGGACAGTTGCACATATTTCAGAGACACCTGATCTATCCAGTAACAGAGATAGTTGGTCAACTTCCAAGGCAGAAAACAGGTTTTAGATAAGAAAATAATGAACCTTCCATTATACACATCAGTATTTGTGAGATAACAAGCCCTGTGTGAAGGTGCCAATGAACAAGCAACATTCATAAGCATGATGATGTGGATACCAAAATCATTGCTCCTATCAATCGCTTGCTGCCATACAGCAGACGTGAAAGCTGCATGCAAATGCAGTTCTCACCTCCTCTGTTAAGCAGGCAATTATCAGGAATGAATGGTCCGTTCCCAAAAATGAAGGGGCCTTTAAACAAGTAAGGCTACTTTCACACTCGCTTTTTCGGCTTTCTGTTTGCGAGATCCGTTCAGGGCTCTTTTAGAAGCGGTCCAAAACGGATCAGTTTTGCCCTAATGCATTCTGAAGGAAAAGGGTCAGCTCAGAATGCATCAGTTTGCCTCCGTTCAGTCTCCATTCCGCTCTGGAGACACTAAAATGCTTCCTGCAGAGTTTTGCTGTCCGTCTGACAAAGAGGAACCAAACAGATCCGTCCTGGCACACAATGTAAGTCAATGGGGACGGATCAATTTCTTCTGACACAATCTGGCACAATAGAAAACGGATCCGTCCCCCATTGACTTCCAATGGTGTTCAAGACAGATCTGTCATGGCTATAGAAGACATAATACAACCAGATCCGTTTATGACGGATGCATGCGGTTGTATTATTGTAATGGAAGCGTTTTTGCAGATCTATGACGGATCCGCAAAAAACTCTAGGGTGAAAGTAGCCCGAACTGTTATGCAGAGGGAAAAATAAGGCCACTTTCACACTCGATTGCATTTGTGTTTTTGCACTTTCACACTCGTCTATTTTTATCAATAGTTTGCTTCAGTATTTGTAAGAAAAAACCAGGAGGGAAAACTACAGAGAAAAAAAACATGTATTAGACACACTCCAGGCTTTGTCTTACAAATAGTGATGTAATGAAAACTACTGGAAACCACAGCCAACAAACTCAGAAACACACGGGACAATATTACAGCAATCTGCTGATCTCTGGTGTAGGAGACCAATGCATTTACATGCAGCGATCTGCTCCAGAGTATGGGAAGGAGCGATCACTAATGCCATCGCTCTTCCTCATACTGACACGTCGTTTGCTTGCAGGAGATCGTGTTTACATGGCATGAGCTGCTGCCAGCAAATTACCATTTTTGCGTGCGCACAAACGATCTGATTACCTGATGGACTAGCATTTCGCTCGTTCATTGGGTAATCGGTGGCACACATACATTGCCCGATTATCACTAACGAGCGTTACTATGAATGCTCATTAGTGATAATCTGTTTGATTCTCGGCCCGTGTAAAGGGCCCTTAAGAGGACCAAAGACAAGTAGGTAGTATACTTAAACTAGCTGGAGTCATAATCAGGATGGTACAGGTATAGCCAAATCAGCAGACAAGAGGTTGATCAGTAGAGCAAGCCAAGGACCAAACCAGGAGAGTACAGATGTAGCCAAAACAGTGGACGATAGGTTAATGAAACTAACCAAGGTCATTACACAGAGGGTTAATGAGCAGCTTTTGACTTCAGACACAAAGCACAGAAGCACAAACAAGAGCCAGGACACTATACACAGCTTAGTGTTAATCCCCAGTCTACACCTCTGATGGGCACCAATCCAAAGCCCTGAATGGGTCAGTGTCTCCGATTTGCCAACCAGCCAAAGCTTGACTGGTGAGCATAGCAACCAAGGGAAGAAAGAACTAGGGCTTCACTCTGTCATGTTGTAGATGAGGTGCTACATGGAGAGGATTCTGTTCAAAGTACATAGATGAAGACTCATTGGTATGACGCAATAAAGGTCCAATTGTATTACACATTCAAAGCATCAAAATTAAATCCATGTAATGAGTGACTTAAGTCTGATGATTTGGTCCTAGACCAGATTACATCCAACAGAATCACTGGCAAGGAGAAGGAAGGAATGGCGCAATGTAGGGGCCCTGAAGAAACAGCGTGGCAGCGCCGAAGGGATAAAGATGCATATAGCATCAATGCTTCAGCGCTATGTGACCCTTTATCCCTGCAGTGCTGTCATACTGTTCTTCAAGGCCCCTACATTGCTCCATTCCATCCTTCCCCTTGCTGGTGACTCTGTGACCGAAGGCAGATCTAGAACCAAAATGTCAGACTAAAGTCACTCATCTACACATAACCATTGAATTCCTGATTACATGGATTTGATTTAGATTTTTTGTGTAATAAAATTGGGCCCTTAATTGCATCATACATACAAGTGTGCTGTGGTGTCTTCATCCTAGCCACCATAAAGTGTACCTAAACGTTCATGAGAACTTTATTTAAACCTGTTCTAAATGTGCTGAAAATACATTTTCTAATATGCTTTAATTTTTTCCCCAGCGAAATAGGTACCTGAAGTTCAGATGCTTTTGCCCTTTAGAGTCCATACTCCTGTACACTGCTGTGTATGGAGGTATTGATTCCCCTTCGGCTGCACTGAGCGATGTACAAGCCGGAGCTCCATAGCACATCACCCTCCTGCCTGTACCAGTGCTGCCCCACTAAAGCCTGGCATAGATGTTCTATGTCAGGCTTTAGCAGAGTGGGCACAAGCAGGAGGGTGATGTCTTATGTGAGCTCCTGCCCTGCACATTGGCACAGGCTATTAGTGGAAAGGAGCGAGCGAAGGGCACGAGCTCGCATAAGACATCGCTCTCCTGGGGTAAAGGGCCCAGTCATAAAATGGTTAATATACTTTAGTTATTTACCAGAAGAGTGTGACCATATGTTTTAAACTAATTGCAATTGTTTCTAGGAAACAGAAGCATGACATTTAGGTGCTGTGACCTCACAGGGTCTTATCAGAGGTTTTCCATATATCTATCTGTCTAAGTATCTGTATCTTATGGTTCACAGGGGAAGTGGTCAGATCAGTTGCATTTGTCTATGATATTGTATCAGTGCAACTAGAGCAATATTAAAAAATTCTGTTCTAAATTTGCTGAACCTTACTTATATAACAAATATTACATTGTTGATGTAATATGAAGAGAATTTACAACGTTCAGGTAAGGGGTACAATAAATCTGCTGAGATCTCTGGAGGAAATTGGTAACTTTGTAGCTAGTTTTGTTCATCATGAGGGACTTTTATTAAGACCAGAGTGCAATATGCTGCTGACATCAGTTGCACCACAATTATCAGAGGTGTATCTTAATAATTGTGCTGCATCTCTGGGGGTCTGTGCTAGGACGGAAATCTGTATCAGCAAGGGAGCTAGTCGCTTTCCGGCCGGTCAGTTTCCTTAACCTGTGCCAAGCTTTACTACTTTTTGATGCCAGTTTTCTGGCATGCAGGGGATAATATATGTCTTTTGTTTTAGTATGTATGGGCACTGGCACAGTAGAGAAAAATCACAGCACTCCTATGAGGTGGGAGATGCTGTTTTGTAGATTCTCAACCCGGACTTCTTTAGGCTTTTGTATTGGAAAAAACTCATAGTGGCAAATCAGACACGAGGTGTTGCGAACGTTTTTGACAATTGACATTTCTTTGACCATCTGATTGCCCATAGCATGCCCTAGGAGTGAATACAGGGTGACTGAACTTGCGCATTGCACTCTCTTTCATTTTAGGGGGCCCATTCTGGAGATAAGAGTGGGTCCCAGAGGTAGGACCCACACCTATCAGATATTGATGGCATATCTTAGTGATATCTACTTATGCTTCCTATATAGATCTGCCGAAACTTGACACATAAGATTATATAAACTACAAATTTGGTATTGCAGTCCATATAACTCTTGATTGGAAATCTCTAAGTATTTTGGTTAATACTAAAACTGTCGCCACTTTTGACATAATTACATGTCTTACATCGGAGTGTACCACATTTATACAATCATTATGACGGTCTTATATTATCAGACACATCAATGGTTTATTCACATTGCTTCACATGTGTAAGTCATGGTAGAAATCTGAACCAGATTGGTTGCTTGTTATAAAGATTCTGTGATGTGTTAGTTGCAGTTATGTTGTGTTTAAGATCACGGACATGATCGAAACATGTAACGCTAGTGTAATGGTGTTACTTCTTTTTTCTGTTTGGATCTATCATGCTACTGGAGCAGTCCTCACACCTGGGTTTACTCCATACTACAACTAGCTGGTTGTGTTTCCCTGCTATACGCTTGTTTCAGTTTCTGGCCGTGCGCGTTGGAGGTATTCATCCAGCGATAATTGCATTTCATACTACGGACACCGTAAGTTGTTCATTGGGCAATCACAATCTTTCAGCAGGTTTAAAAATCATTGCTTGCTGGCGACAGATTGTGCTGCTGGCAAACAGTGATTCAGCATGGGGACGAGTGATGGCATTAGTGATTGCTCCTCCCCATACAGTGAAGGAGATCTCTGTCAGCGGTCTCCTCTGCTGACGAGCAGACGATTATCTGGAAGGAACACTTCCTTACTGACAATCGTCTGCCTACAGTCCTTACTTTTCTTATTTATGGAATATGGAGCCACATGGTGATCGCAATAACAAGGAAAGAGTGGTGATGGGTATTTGCTGATAAGGATGCTGTTTCAAATATTGATATCAATTTGGGTCCAGCTTCCCAGTGATGATACCTATATATATGTTTGTGTGTGCACAACTGTGTCTTGTCAACTAGGGGCTTTGAAGTTGCCTTCTGGCCACACAGGACTGGCATCATAAAGGAAAGTCATGAATCCAATTAGCTAGACCCAGACCCCCACAGTGACAACACAGGATAGGGGATAGATGTAGAAGGAGAGAGGTGATAAAGTATCAAAAAACTAGGGATGTGGTCATGTTATTGGGCTCACTGTAAGTCAACTATGACTGTAAGGCATAGAGGAGGTTAAGTGACCTCTTCGGGGCGATGATCACAAACAGCCCTGATGGCCAGAGAGGCATTCTGGTATTTCATTAAGACTCTTGGATTCCAGTGAGCTTGAACCTAAAATGTGGGATCACTTTTTATTATTGAACTTTGTTGCCTTATGCCTGTTTATTTGGTGCAGTCACAGTGTGTGCTGCGTATTGCATTTATAGCTCCTCTTAATTTGAGTTAAACGCATTTAAAAATATATATGTATACCATGAATTTATATTGATAATACTTACAGCAAGATTAATTTACCACAAGTCCATTATGATGGTTTTATTTTATCAAGCACATTAATGGTTAAATCATATTGCTTCACATGTGTAGGTCATTGATTGAAATCTGGATTGGACTGGTTGCCTTTTGCTATAAAGATTATGCTATGTGCTAGTTGTACTTATGCTATGACTAAAATCAGGATGCGAGCAAAACGCGTAAGCGTTAGTGTAAGGGCTCATTCACAGACTGCATAAATGAGTCCGCATCCGTTCCACAATTTTGCGGAACGGGTGCGGACCTATTCATTTCAAGGGAACCGCAAAAGATGAGACAGCACACCGTGTGCTATCTGCATCCGTAATTCCGTTCCGCGGCCCCCAAAAAAGATAGTGAATGTCCTATTCTTGTCCGCAATTGCAGACAAGAATAGGCATTTTCTATTATAGTGCAAACTGCAGAACGCACATGGGCCAGTATCTGTGTTTTGCAGATCTGCAATTTGCGGACCGAATAACACTACGGTCATGTGAATGCACCCTAATGGTGTTACCATGATAGTTTTTAAATATATTTAGAATAATATGAAGGAACCTTTTGAATAGCCCCTGGAGCTGGATTCTTTTTTTCTGTTTGGATCTATAATGCTACTGGAACAAAATTTGTGCTTCAGAGCTTATGCCATACTCCAGCTAGTTTGTTCTATGTCCCTGCTATAACTTGAAAAAACTTGAATGCCCTTTTAATTTTTAGATAGTCACTGTTGGGCATTGGATTCATTTCAGCTAACGTGCAAATATCTGTATAATAACTACAATATTTCCCCATGTATTTATGCAAAATGGTACATTACACTACAGGATAAATGTATTATTGCTTTTAATGAACTGATCCCAGTGTAATAATTCAGCCAGGATGAAAGAAAGGCTCTTACTGTATATACAATGACGGAAAATGCTCTTGGTGAATTAAGCTGTAGGTCTGTGGGAAAGAGTCTTGTGGAAATGTTCATGTGCAGCCTGGAGGATGCTGGATAATCTGCCACAGCTGTGAACATGCAAATAAAAGCTCCGGGCTACATCAGGAAGAAAGGTCACCCTAGGTCTACTGCTGCCCAAAGCTCCGCTCAGCTCTAAAACCATGTTCCAAGCCTAATTTCCGGAACTACTTACACACTTCCTTTTATATTAGGCTTTTGTACACATTAGAAACCCAAATCAATATGCTATAAAGCATTAGTCATACAGCAACTCACTGCCTTAATAATATTAAATGTACCCAATTAAAATGTACAGAACATTTGTATTTATAATTATGTTAATAACAGCTGTAACCGCAGTGATTTACGGTCTATTATATTCGAGGGAAATAGTATGTAATATGAAGCAGCTAGACTGTGAGGAACACCGTTAT
Source organism: Bufo gargarizans (assembly GCF_014858855.1). NCBI lineage: Eukaryota > Metazoa > Chordata > Amphibia > Anura > Bufonidae > Bufo > Bufo gargarizans. The sequence continues at coordinate 230,955,753 of NC_058081.1, read as the reverse complement.
AAATCTTTGGAAAGTGATGTCACTGACACTGCCTGCATCGATATCTCCTCTCTAAGATGATAGCATTACTGATGGCTTTGCAAGGTATGTTTAGTAGAGTATTTGTCGAAGGTGAGCAGTAATTGATTTTCTTTTCGGTCTTTATCTATTCACAGTATGCCTGAAATGTACACTGTATGCATTGATATTCATAGTGGATCAGAAAATAGACCCTCTGGTTCTAGTACTTAGCTTCCATTCCCTTACTGAGACAGAGTAAGGTAACTTTGCTTTATTTTTTTATTGCAGTTATTATTATTATTTATTATTATTAAAGCGCGATTCATTCCATAGCGCTGTACATATGATAAGCGGTGCACATACATAATACAGACAATTGCACTAAGCATAAACAAGACGAGTTACAAACTGGTACAGGAGAGAGGGCCCTGCCCGTGAGGGCTTACAATCTATATGGTATGGGAGAAGGACACAGTAGGAGAGGGTAAAGTTGGTCATGGTGGTATAGAGGCAGCAGGGTCACTGGTTGTAGGCTTGTCTGAAGAGGTGGGGTTTTAGGTTACTTTTGAAGGATTCCACTGTAGGCGAGAGTCTGATATGTTGGGATAGCGAGTTTCAGAGAGTGGGGGATGCAGGGGAGAAAACTTGGAGGCGATTGTGGGAAGAGGCGATAAGAGGAGAGCAGGAGGTCTTGTGAGGATCGGAAATTGCGTGTGGGGATGTATTGGGAAAGTAGCTCAGAGATGTAGGGAGGGGACAAATTGTGGACGGCCTTGTATGTATTTGTTAGTACAGTCCTGATCAAACGTTTAAGACCACTTGAAAAATGGCAAAAAAATCATATTTAGCATGGCTGGATCTTAACAAGGTTCCAAGTAAAGCTTCAACATGCAACAAGAAGAAATGGGAGTGAGCCCAAAATTGTTTATGAGCATTTAATTTAATGAAAACAATGAATAAACTGAAACAGGCTGTTTTTCAGCTGATCAAAAGTTTAGGACCACACCTCTAAAAAAACAACTAAACCCCCCAAAACGAAATCCAACTTCCAAACATGAACTCAGTAATGAGTAGCTCCGCCGTTATTGTTTATCACTTCCAAAATTCGTTTCGGCATGCTTGATGCAAGCGTTTCCATGAGGTGAGTGGGGACATTTCTCCAAGTCATGAAGACGGCCGCACGAAGGCCATCTACTGTCTGGAACTGTTGTCCATTTTTGTAAACTTCCCTTGCCATCCATCCCCAAAGGTTCTCAATTGGATTTAGATCAGGGGAACACGCAGGATGGGCCAAAAGAGTGATGTTATTCTCCAGGAAGAAGTCCCTTGTCCTGCGGGCATTGTGTACTGTAGCGGTGTCCTGTTGAAAAACCCAGTCGTTACCACACAGACGAGGGCCCTCAGTCATGAGCACTGTTCTCTGCAACATCTGGACATAGCCAGCGGCCGTTTGACGCCCCTGCACTTCCTGAAGCTCCATTGTTCCACTGAAGGAAAAAGCACCCCAGACCATTATGGCGCTCCCTCCACTGTGGCGCGTAGAAAACATCTCAGGTGGGATCTGCTTGTCATGCCAGTAACATTGGAAACCATCAGTACCATCAAGGTTACATTTTTTCTCATCAGAGAATAAAACTTTCTTCCACCTTTGAATGTCCCCATGTTTGGTGCTCTCTTGCCAAGTCCAAACGAGCAGTTCTGTGGCGTTCAAGGAGACGAGGTCTTTGAAGACTTTTGTTTTTGAAGCCCTTCAGTCTTAGATGCTGTCTGATGGTTATGGGGCTGCAGTCAGCACCAGTAAGGGCCTTAATTTGGGTCGAGGATCGTCCAGTGTCTTGACAGACAGCCAATTGGATCCTCCGGCTCAGTGCTGATGAAATCTTTTTGGGTCTTCCACTTGACTTTTTTGTTCCATAACCCTCAGGATCATTTAAGAAATTCCAAATGACTGTCTTACTGCATCCCACCTCAGTAGCGATGGCGCGCTGTGAGAGACCCTCCTTATGCAATTCAACAACCCAACCACGTTCAAAATGGAACAGTTTTTTTTGCCTTTGCCATCACAATGTGTGACTACCTGACAGAAAATGACAATGAATCCACATCTTTGCACAGATTTGGCTTTTTAAAAGGCATGTGGTTCTAAAATTTGGATCAGCTGAAAAACAGCCTGTTTCAGTTTAATCGTTATTTTCAATTAATTGAATGCTCAAAAAATGTTTTGTCTCACTCTCATTTCTTCTTGTTGCATGTTGAAGCTCTACTTGGAACCTTGTTAAGATCCAACAATGTAAAATATGATTTTTTTGCCATTTTTCAAGTGGTCTTAAACTTTTGATCAGGACTGTATTTTGAACTGAATTCGCTGGGCAATGTGGAGCCAGTGAAGGGATTGGCAGAGGGGAGAGGCAGAGGAGTAATAGGGTGAGAAGTGGATTAGTCGGGCAGAAGAGTTAAGGATAGATTGGGGGGGGGGGGTGCGAGAGTGCTAGATGGAAGGCCAGAGAGGAGGATGTTGCAGTAGTCTAGGCGGAAGAGGATGAGGGCATGTACAAGTATTTTTGCAGACTCAAAGTTGAGGAAAGCGCGGATGTGGGAGATGTTTTTGAGTTCGAGGTGACAGGTGGTGTAAAGGGCTTGGATGTGCGGTCAGAAGGAGAGGGCAGAATCCAAGGTCACTCCAAGGCAGCGGACTTGGTTGACCAGGGATAGTGTGTAGCAATTGATCGTGATAGATAGGTCTGCTAGGGGAGTTGAGCAAGATGGGGAAACATGATGAATTCTGTTTTATCCATGTCAAGTTTTAGAAAGCAAGAGGAGAAGAAGAAGGAGGATATGGAAGATAGGCATTGTGGGATTCTTGATAGTAAGGTGGTGATGTCTGGACCAGAGAGGTAGATTTGTGTGTCGTCAGCATAAAAGTGATACTGAAAGCCATGGGACTCTGAGCTGTCCTAGGCCAAAAGTGTAGATAGAGAAGAGTAGTGGTCCTAGGACAGAGCCTTGTGGAACACCAACAGAGAGGGAATAAGACTAGGAGGTGGTGTGAGAGTGGGAGACGCTAAACGTCCGCTCTATGAGGTATGATGTGATCTAGGAGAGGGCCAGGTCAGTAATGCCAAAAGATGAGAGAGTTTGTAACAGAAAGAAGTGGTCGACAGTGTCAAAGGCAGAGGACAGGTCAAGGAGAAGGAGGACAGAGTAATGTTTTTTGGTTTTGGATGTTAGTAGATCATTGGTGACTTTGGTGAGGGCGGTCTCAGTTGAGTGGTGGGGTCGGAAGCCAGATTGTAGCCGGTCAAAGAGGGAGCAGGAAGAGAGATGAGAGGACAGTTCAGATTGGACATGTTGCTCAAGTAGCTTTGAGGCATATGGAATAAGTGATATGGGGCGATAACTGGACAAAGAAGATGGGTCAAGTTATTACTATGCAATGAATATAGTATTTCAAATGGAGTATTATTGCAATATACAGTACAGACCAAAAGTTTGGACACACCTTCTCATTCAAAGAGTTTTCTTTATTTTCATGACTATGAAAATTGTAGATTCACACTGAAGGCATCAAAACTATGAATTAACACATGTGGAATTATATACATAACAAAAAAGTGTGAAACAACTGAAAATATGTCATATTCTAGGTTCTTCAAAGTAGCCACCTTTTGCTTTGATTACTGCTTTGCACACTCTTGGCATTCTCTTGATGAGCTTCAAGAGGTAGTCACCTGAAATGGTTTTCACTTCACAGGTGTACCCTGTCAGGTTTAATAAGTGGGATTTCTTGCCTTATAAATGGGGTTGGGACCATCAGTTGCGTTGTGGAGAAGTCAGGTGGATACACAGCTGATAGTCCTACTGAATAGACTGTTAGAATTTGTATTATGGCAAGAAAAAAGCAGCTAAGTAAAGAAAAACGAGTGGCCCTCATTACTTTAAGAAATGAAGGTCAGTCAGTCCGAAAAATTGTGAAAACTTTGAAAGTGTCCCCAAGTGCAGTCACAAAAACCATCAAGCGCTACAAAGAAACTGGCTCACATGCGGACCGCCCCAGGAAAGGAAGACCAAGAGTCAGCTCTGCTGCGGAGGATAAGTTCATCCGAGTCACCAGCCTCAGAAATCGCAGGTTAACAGCAGCTCAGATTAGAGACCAGGTCAATGCCACACAGAGTTCTAGCAGCAGACACATCTCTAGAACAACTGTTAAGAGGAGACTGTGTGAATCAGGCCTTCATGGTAGAATATCTGCTAGGAAACCACTGCTAAGGACAGGCAACAAGCAGAAGAGACTTGTTTGGGCTAAAGAACACAAGGAATGGACATTAGACCAATGGAAATCTGTGCTTTGGTCTGATGAGTCCAAATTTGAGATCTTTGGTTCCAACCACTGTGTCTTTGTGCGACTCAGAAAAGGTGAACAGATGGACTCTACATACCTGGTTCCCACCGTGAAGCATGGAGGAGGAGGTGTGATGGTGTGGGGGTGCTTTGCTGGTGACACTGTTGGGGATTTATTCAAAATTGAAGGCATACTGAACCAGCATGGCTACCACAGCATCTTGCAGCGGCATGCTATTCCATCCGGTTTGTGTTTAGTTGAACCATCATTTATTTGTCAACAGGACAATGACCCCAAACACACCTCCAGGCTGTGTAAGGGCTATTTGACCATGAAGGAGAGTGATGGGGTGCTGCGCCAGATGACCTGGCCTCCACAGTCACCGGACCTGAACCCAATCGAGATGGTTTGGGGTGAGCTGGACCGCAGAGTGAAGGCAAAAGGGCCAACAAGTGCTAAGCATCTCTGGGAACTCCTTCAAGACTGTTGGAAGACCATTTCAGGTGACTACCTCTTGAAGCTCATCAAGAGAGTGCAAAGAAGTAATCAAAGCAAAAGGTGGCTACTTTGAAGAACCTAGAATATGACATATTTTCAGTTGTTTCACACTTTTTTGTTATGTATATAATTCCACATGTGTTAATTCATAGTTTTGATGCCTTCAGTGTGAATCTACAATTTTCATAGTCATGAAAATAAAAAAAACTCTTTGAATGAGAAGGTGTGTCCAAACTTTTGGTCTGTACTGTATGTGCAATATAAAGATTGTTAGGATTTTTATGACATTACATTACCCTCTCAGGTAGCACCCTCTACTGTTTTTCATGTGTCTGAAACTCTGGTCCACCTTCTCCTGCATTCATTGGTGGACCAGACATACTCAGTAGCTTCCCTGTTTACTCTTTGTCTGTCACATAGGGTAGGCAACAGTGCAGCCCTATACTCCACCCACATCACTGTCCCTACCTACTTGCACAGAGTTCCCTGACTTAACTAAGTCTTGGGGCTGAACCAGAAGATACTAGCAAACTGCCAAGAAAGTAAACACAAAACTCAAGTCAGACAAACTGAATCCACACACAGAAGATCACGTCAGACAACAAATCACAGAGAAAAGATGAATCCACAATACCAAATCGAGTGAGACAAAACTGATACAATACCAGGGCTCACACAGACAGTGAGCCCTAACTGGAACCCAGCCTGCTTTCCCTGCCTACTTGCAATGCAAGCCCTAGGTGGCAAGTCTGCAACTGAATAATGTTCCCTACTCTACTAAGTGCGAGACCGATACACACACAGATGAAGCAACACAGAAACATGGGGGTAGTCAAGCCGAAGTCAGAACAAGACAGGAGTCACAGTACCAAATCACGAGACAATGAGCGTTCAAAGGCAAACCGAGGTCAATATAACAAGCAATCCAAACACAAACAGAATGGAACCGAGAGCCCAGCTAGGGAGTAGAAACCAGGGTGTATTGTCAGAAGGGGATTTAAATAGAGAGCGGAGTCCCTGGATCAGAACCTAATAGGTCCAGGGACTCACAGAGCAAACTAGGCAAACTGCCCACAACAGGCAGTCTGAGCTGCCACTCAGCCTGCATTATATCCAGACGCACCTAAACAAAATCACAACTAATCCCTCCCAGCGTGCCTCCACTGCAGAGAGTAACAGGGCGAGCACTCTGTTAGTATGGACGCACTCGTGTCACCAGGGAGTGCAGCTAACCCAAGCGGCATAGGGGTGCGGCCCAGCAGTGCGTCTCACCTGTCGCAGCCACACCCCAGCCCCAGACTGCATCGCTGGAGCCCAGGCGGTAAGTTGGTGACAGGGAGACTGAAATTTTGGGGGAGGATTGCATACTATAGTTGTATTAATAACTGGAATTGCAGGGTTTATGTGTGAGGGACTATTTTCTAGGCAAGAGGGGAATGGATTAACAAGAGCTTGCAATGGACTCCTGGAAGATGCAGGTGTTTGACTGTCATATGTCCCAAGCTGATGCCCACCCAAGCGGAGATACTAGAGCTGCCAAAAAGTTATTCGAAAAGGCTAAAAATGGTAAAAGTTACCCTGAAGAGCAGTCTTTTTTAATTGATATAGCTAAAACACTGGTTTGCATTACCCCAGATAGAAAAAATTTGTGGCGACAGGGGGCATATCTGGTATACCAAGAGGTTCTGCTCTCTTTGCAAATGCCTCTCCCTCTGCACTTGGATTGACATGGCCAGGCAGTGTAAACATGAACACGACTGGCCATGACTTCTCCATCCAGTCTTGCTCTGCACCATATGCTTCAGTATCTACTGCAGTTACAGTATAGGGAAGAGGCTCACAGTACAGAAGAGACCGCCCCCGTTGCTCCTATAGGAGCAATGTGGGCACATATGAACATGGGACCAACACAGATGCCTTACGCTGCCAAGCACACATTCAACAGGTCAGCCTGTTCTGTAGGTACAAATCTACTGACAGATGCCCTTTAAGGTCAGCCTATAAAACACTGGCTTTAATAAATGCCCCCTATTGTGCTACAATATGCATTTGTAATAGTTTTACAAAAAATGTGTATCTCTGAGTGGGTATCTATGTATAATTGTATTTTCGCAGTTTATGGTTGTACCCAAGTTATGCTTTTAAAAGCTATTTAAACTGGATAGGTCATCAGTATCTGATTGGTGTGGGTCCAACATCTGGGAAGCCCACTGATCAACTTTTTGAGAAGGCAGCGGTGCTCGGAGTAGTACAGTGGCCTTTTTTGCAGCTTTGCCTAGGCCATGTGATGTCACGTTCATCGATCACATGACCTAGGCAGAGCTAAGCTTCATTAAAGTGAATCGGGTCACAGTGTGACTTGCCAGTTGCCATGGGAACAGAATCATGAAAAATCCAATACTGCTGGAAATTTGTGATTCTGGTGTCCCAGTCTTGGCAAATTGCAAGTCATGCTGCAACCTCATTTAGTTTTATGGCTGCACTGCAGCACAGTGATTTTTGGTCATGGAGCAGGTATCACAGCCAAGATCACAGTCTAGGCCAACCAAATTCTTGAGTCTTTTATTTCAAAGTTCATTGATACATTTCATTCCACCTGACCATAACCTTATTTGTTTTACAGTTTAACTGTAACATTTTTTTTTCACTATTAACCCCTTTCATCACATATTGTACTTCATGACACTGGTAAAATGAAGTTAAAAAAAAAATCTTTTTTATTTATAAAAAAAATACCAAATTTACCAAAAATTTTTAACAAATTTCAAATTTCCAAGTTTCAATTTCTCTACTTCTATAATACATAGTAATACCATCAAAAAGAATTACTTTACATTCCCCATATGTCTACTTCATGTTTGGATCATTTTGGGAATGATATTTAATTTTTTGGGGATGTTACAAGGCTTAGAAGTTTAGAAGCAAATCTTGAAATTTTTCTGAAATTTTCAAAAACCCAATTTTTAGGGACCAGTTCAGGTCTGAAGTCACTTTGCGAGGCTTACATAATAGAAACCACCCAAAAATGACCCCATTCTATAAACTACCCCCTCAAGGTATTCAAAACTGATTTTACAAACGTCATTAACCCTTTAGGTGTTCCACAAGAATTAATGGAAAATAGAGATACAATTTCAAAATGTCACTTTTTTGGCAGATTTTCCATTTTAATAATTTTTTTCCAGTTACAAAGCAAGGGTTAACAGCCAAACCAAACTCAATATTTATGGCCCTGATTCTGTAGTTTGCAGAAACACTCCATATGTGGTCGTAAACTACTGAACAGGCACACGGCAGGGCGCAGAAGGAAAGGAATGCCATACGGTTTTTGGAAGGCAGATTTTGCTGGACTGTTTTTTTTGACACCATGTCCCATTTGAAGCCCCCCTGATGCTCCCCTAGAGTAGAAACTCCAAAAAAGTGGCCCCATTTTAGAAACTACAGGATAGGGTGGCAGTATTGTTGGTACTAGTTTAGGGTACATATGATTTTTTGTTGCTCTATATTACACTTTTTGTGAGGCAAGATAACAAGAAATTGCTGTTTTGGCACAGTTTTTATTTTTTGTTATTTACAACATTCATCTGACAGGTTAGATCATGTGATATTTTTATAGACCAGGTTGTCACGGATGCGGCGATACTTAATATGTATACTTCTTTTATTTATGTAAGTTTTACACAATGATTTTCGTGTGTACGAGGGGCGAGATTCCCGTATTCAACCCCCAGAATGTCCCCCCACTCTGGGTGTTAGCGGGAAACTCGTGTGGGACCTTATGTACCCACTGCTGGATAATGGTTACCACTTGTACGTGGACAACTTTTATACCAGCATTCCCTTGTTCAGGTCCCTTGCCGCCAGATCCACGTTCGCTTGTGGGACCGTGCGGAAAAATCAACGCGGCCTCCCTGCCTACCCCCTCCAGGTACCTATCCCCAGGGGTGAGACCCGTGCACTTACCAGTGGAAACCTGTTGCTGGTCAGGTATAAGGACAAGAGGGATGTCCTTATGCTGTCCACAATCCACGGTAACGGCACCACCCCAGTCTCTGTGCGAGGTACCACGGCAACGGTCCTCAAGCCCGATTGTATCGTCGACTACAATCGGTATATGGGAGGAGTTGATCTCTCTGATCAAGTCCTCAAGCCATATAACGCCATGCGCAAAACCCGGGCATGGTACAAAAAAGTTGCGGTCTACTTGGTACAGGTTGCCATGTACAACTCTTTTGTACTATCCCGAAGCGCTGGCAGCACAGGGACATTCCTCCAATTCTATGAGGCAGTCCTCAAGGCCCTGATCTTTTCGGACCGGGAAAGAGCAGGCCGGAGTACCTCGGGAACTGGAGGCGCCCGGATCGTCCCTGGCCAACACTTTCCAGGTGTGGTCCCCCATACTGGAAAGAAGGGACGAACCCAAAAAAAGTGCAGAGTGTGTCGCAGGAGGGGGATACGGAAGGACACCACCACTCAGTGCGACACGTGCCCCGATCATCCGGGCCTCTGCGTTATCGATTGCTTCAGGGAGTATCACACTTCCATGGAGTACTAAATTTTTATAATCCCCAACAGTTCACTAGAGAACATAAAACACTATGGCTCTCAGACTTTGGAGACACGGAAACAATTTTTTTTCCCCAAAAAAATATTAGTTTTAGTGCAGGCATCCTCAAACTGCGGCCCTCCAGATGTTGTAAAACTATAACTCCCAGCATGGCCAGGCAACTTACAGCCATCAGCAGGGCATGGTGGGAATTGTAGTTTTACAACATCTGGAGGGCCGCAGTTTTAGGATGCCTGCTTAGTGTCTCCAAAGTCTGAGAGCCATACATATTGGGCATCGTCGCGTGCGTAAAAGTCGTCGCTATAAAAATAACTTTTGACCAAATGCCTCGGATGAACGTTGTTAAAAATATAAAATAAAAACGGTGCCAAAACACCCATTTTTGGGCAAAATTTCCATTTGAATCCTTTTTGCCGGTAATAAAGCAAGGGTTAACAGCCAAACAAAACTCAATATTTATGGCCCTGATTCTGTAGTTTGCAGAAACACCCCATATGTGGTCGTAAATGGCTATATAGCCGCACGGCAGGGCATAGAACTAAGGGAACGCCATACGGTTTCTGGAAGGCAGATTTTGATGGACAGTTTTTATTTGGACACCATGTCCCATTAGAAGCCCCCCTGATGTAGCCTAGACTAGAAACTCCAAAAAAGTGACCCCATCTAAGAAACTACACCCCTCAAGGTATTCAAAAGTTACTTTACAAACTATGTTAACCCTTTAGGTGTTCCACAAAACTAAATAGCGAATGTAGAAACAATTTTAGAATTACATTTTTTTGTTACATTGCCTCAAAAAAGAGTAATATAGAGCAACCAAAAATCATATTTACCCCTAAAATAGTCCCAAAACAACAACCACCTTATCCCGTAGTTTCCTAGATGGGGTCACTTTTATGGAGTTTCTACTCTAGGGGGGCATCAGGGGGCTTGAAAGGGTACATGGTGTAAATAAACCAGTCCTGCAAAATCTGCCTTCCAAAAACCATATGGCGTTCCCCTTCTTCTATGTCCTGCCGTTTAGCCAAATAGTAGTTTACGACCACATATGGGGTGTTTCTGCAAACTACAGAATCAGGGCAACCCATTTTGAGTTTTGTTTGTCTGTTAACCCATTTTTTCCAGTAATAAAGTAAGGGTTAAATTGGAAAGTTTTCCAAAAAATAGAAATTTCGAAATTGTTTCTCCATCTGCCATTAACTCTTGTGGAACACCTAAAGGGTTAACAAAGTTTGTAAACCCAGTTTTGAATACCTTGAGGGGTGTACTTTCTTAGATGGAGTCACTTTTTTGGAATTTCTATTCAAGGGGTGCAACAGGGGGCTTCAAATGGGACATGGTATAAACAAAACCAGTCCTGCAAAATCTGCCTTCCAAAACCCATATGGTGTTCCCCTCCTTCTATGCGCTCCTGTTCGGCCAAACAGTAGTTTACGACCACATATGGGGTGTTTCTGCAAACTACAGAATCAGGGCAACCCATTTAGTGTTTTGTTTGGCAGTTAACCCTTGTTTTACTCCTGGGAAAAATTGATTATATTGGAAAATTTTCCAAAAAATAGAAATTTCAAAATTGTTTCTCCATCTGCCATTAACTCTTGTGGAACACCTAAAGGGTTAACAAAGTTTGTAAACCCAGTTTTGAATACCTTGAGGGGTGTACTTTCTTAGATGGAGTCACTTTTTTGAAATTTCTATTCAAGGGGTGCAACAGGGGGCTTCAAATGGGACATGGTATAAACAAAACCAGTCCTGCAAAATCTGCCTTCCAAAACCCATATGGTGTTCCCCTCCTTCTATGCGCTCCTGTTCGGCCAAACAGTAGTTTATGACCACATATGGGGTGTTTCTGCAAACTACAGAATCAGGGCAACCCATTTAGTGTTTTGTTTGGCAGTTAACCCTTGTTTTACTCCTGGAAAAAATTGATTATATTGGAAAATTTTCCAAAAAATAGAAATTTCGAAATTGTTTCTCCATCTGCCATTAACTCTTGTGGAACACCTAAACGGTTAACAAAGTTTGTAAACCCAGTTTTGAATACCTTGAGGGGTGTACTTTCTTAGATGGAGTCACTTTTTTGGAATTTCTATTCAAGGGGTGCAACAGGGGGCTTCAAATGGGACATGGTATAAACAAAACCAGTCCTGCAAAATCTGCCTTCCAAAACCCATATGGTGTTCCCCTCCTTCTATGCGCTCCTGTTCGGCCAAACAGTAGTTTACGACCACATATGGGGTGTTTCTGCAAACTACAGAATCAGGGCAACCCATTTAGTGTTTTGTTTGGCAGTTAACCCTTGTTTTACTCCTGGGAAAAATTGATTATATTGGAAAATTTTCCAAAAAATAGAAATTTCGAAATTGTTTCTCCATCTGCCATTAACTCTTGTGGAACACCTAAAGGGTTAACAAAGTTTGTAAACCCAGTTTTGAATACCTTGAGGGGTGTACTTTCTTAGATGGAGTCACTTTTTTGGAATTTCTATTCAAGGGGTGCAACAGGGGGCTTCAAATGGGACATGGTATAAACAAAACCAGTCCTGCAAAATCTGCCTTCCAAAACCCATATGGTGTTCCCCTCCTTCTATGCGCTCCTGTTCAGCCAAACAGTAGTTTACAACCACATATGGGGTGTTTCTGCAAACTACAGAATCAGGGCAACCCATTTAGTGTTTTGTTTGGCAGTTAACCCTTGTTTTACTCCTGGAAAAAATAGATTATATTGGAAAATTTTCAAAAAAATAGAAATTTTGAAATTGTTTCTCAATCTGCCATTAACTCATGTGGAAGATCTAAAGGGTTAATAAAGTTTGAAAAAACAGTTTTGAATACCTTGAGGGGTGTAGTTTCTAGAATGGGGTCATTTTTGGGAGGTTTCTATTATCTAAGCCTCACAATATGACTTCAAACCTGAACTGGTCCATAAAAAGTGGGATTTTGAAGATTTCTGAAAAATTTCAAAATTTGCTTCTAAACTTCTAAGCCTTGTAACATCCCCAAAAAATAAAATATCATTCCCAAAATGCTACAAACATGAATTAGACATATGGGGAATGTAAAGTCATCACAATTTTTGGGGGTATTACTATGTATTACAGAAGTATAGAAACTGAAACTTTGAAATTTGCTAATTTTTCAAAAAAATTTTAAAAATTGTATTTTTTTATGCCATAAAATTAACTTTTTGGACCCAATTTTAGCAGTGTCATGAAGTACAATATGTGACGAAAAAACAATCTCAGAACGGCCTGGGTAAGTCAAAGCGTTTTAAAGTTATGAGCACTTAAAGTGACACTGGTCAGATTTGCAAAAAATGGCCAAGTCCTTAAGGTGAAATAGGGCTGAGTCCTTAAGGGGTTAAATGTGTTATATATGTAAAATTCAGATGGTGAGTACCTGCTGATTATTTTATATGTGTTTAAATTAAGAGAGTAGGTTAATCACTTGCAGCAGGGCACCATTACCACAGTGACAAGTGGAGTGAGCAACTATAACTTGTAATCCTAGTATAGTTTTTTTTCCCCCCCTATTTTTTACCAATTTTCTTTTACTTTATTTGGGGAAAATGACGTTTTTGTTTATTTTTACTTGAAACCTGCAGTTTGCGGCGATCGCCGATACGGGGGGTCGCATGACCCCCCCGGCGTTGTGACAGGATGCCCACTGAAGGATTTCAGCGGGCATCCTGATCCTATTAACCCCCGCCGTGCCAGAAATAAACGGGTGGGGATTTATCAAGGGGTGCTCCCACAGTATTCTGTGTATGTCATGAAGAAGGACCCTGATGTTATAGAGGTCTGAAACGCGTCACTTGTTGCACCTTGCTAAGTGGAATTTTATAACCCGCTGAAATAAAGAAGCCACGTATTCACACCTGACCTGAGCTGGACTTCTCCTTTCCTTTGAATGGTCAGTCAAAGATATTATATTCAATAGGTGTGTTGCTGGTTATTGCCTGAAAGCAAATAATTCCAGTAAAATCTGTAGCAGTCTGAATGTGCAGAACAAATAATAATAACATTCAGGAAATGTAGATGGCTTTATCAGTTTGGGTTTCATCCCAGAATCCATGAGAGGTACATCTCTTCAGTGAGAGCACACTATGTAGTTATTAAGTAGAGTCAAAGCCAGTGCTAGCCAATAAGTCATGCTCGCATGTTTGCCACCCCTCTTCTTGCCCAGACCAGTCAGATTATTCTTTCCCAGGGTGATGTCATAGCAGCAGAGAAGGTTGAGAGACCAGAGATGTGAGTGATGGGACCCATGCCAACACTCGCCATCTGTTGCTATGAGAGGACTTTGAGTCTGCCAGCAACTGCAGCATGTGAAAGGGATGCAGAGGAAGCAGAGAAAGGATGTCACAATCTGCTGGCCATCCTTCGTAAAGGAGGGGGGGGGGGGGGGGTGAGAACACAGAAGATCCCTGTAGAGGTTTTAATAACTTCCCAGAAAGTTTTTTGTTTTTTAAAGCACAAATCTAGTCTGACCATTTTAGACCAAGTTTTATATGAACTGTGATGTGCCAGAATTGTGACTGAAACTGTGCCACATTTATTATTTTTTAAACTTTTAGCGCCTTGCTCGAGCATGGTTTAGTGAAAAAAGGGAATGGCTTGTGATGCAACAATGTGGATAACTGCAGCACAAAATTAATGTCGATGTTACTTTGACATTTACCATCTTCCTAAACATTGCTGCAGACCAAGTGCTCCCCTTCATGGTAATGGTATTCTTTAACAGCAGTGACCTCTTTCACCTGGATAATACCTCTTGCCACACTGCAAAACTTGTTTAGGTGTAGTTTGATGAACATGAGCTCAAGTTGTTGATTTGGCTTCCATATTCCTTTAGATCTCAATCTGATCAAGCATGTGAGGGAGAAGCTGAATGTGCCATGAGGCACTAAATGTTCTTGAACATATTGCTTCCCAAGAAGGCATATGTGTTCCTGGAACTGATATTAGAGAACTATGAAGTTTCAGATTACTAGAAGTAAAATTTACACAAAGGTCATGATATAGGTGACTTGTGTGGGAATCGTTATAATCAGGAACAAGAAGTAGGATGGGTTACCAAGGAGTAAGAGTTCCTTGCAAGGGACCAATAATTTATCCATCTGTCTATCTATCTAAAAAAAAGAAAAAAAGAAAAGACCGTGGCACTTCCATATGGTGGAAAAATGTGTAGTTCTTTATTCACCCATGTGACGTTCGTAACCCTTCCAGTGAAAGAGATACTAAAGGGATCTACGGAAAATTCAGGAGTCCACTATCCTGGCGATATGAAATTCCAGATTACTGTCCACCATGACAGAAGCGGGAGGCAAGGAGGATGGTTCAACAGGTTCGACAAATCGACTTATGGAACACAATATGAATCTTCAAAGCCTGAGGAAGTTCAAGACGAAAGGCTACTGGGTTAATAATGGCAGTGATCTTATATGGACCAATAAACCTTGGACCCAACTTCCAAGAAGGTACTTTCAACTTAATGTTTCTTGTGGACAGCCACACAGAATCACCCACTCTCAGGTCCGGACCACTCATACGTCTCTTGTCAGCCATACGTTTATACTTGTTGCCCATTTTTTTTTAGATTATTTAGAGTTTTCCACCAAATAGATGACAAAGAAGAGCAAAATAATTCCTCTTCAGGTATACCAGAAGTCTCTGTACCAGAAAATGTGCCAAATTGCGGGTGCAACCCATATGCCCCAAAAAACTGCGACTTATCAGTGGTCTCCTGTCTACGGTTATTTATGGCAAACTCGGCTAAAGACAAAAATGAAGACCACTCCTCCTGGTTCTCCGAGACAAAACATCTCAAATAAGTCTCCAGATTCTGATTAGTGCGTTCAGTCTGTCGGTTCGACTGAGGATGAAAGGCCAAAGAGAAGGACAATTGTACTCCCAGACGACTACAGAACGCCTTCCAGAATTTGGAAACAAGAACAGAAGGAATACCATGTAATTTCACAATGTTATCGACAAACACTTGTGCAAGAGTTTTAGAATTAGGTAGACCTGGCAATGCTGAAGAATTAGGTAAATCTGTGATAAAATCCATGGATAAATGAGTCCAAGGTCGGGACGGGATGGGCAACAGAAGTAAAGATCCGGAAGGCCGAGTACGTGTCACCTTAGCACGTGCACAAATACTGCAAGCAGACACATAGTTCTCAACACACTTACGCAACCCTGGCCACCGGAATTTACGAGAGATGAGATCAGTGGATCTGTTCCCAGGGTGTCCTGTGAGAACTGTACAGTGATGTTCCTCGAACACCTTGTGACGCAATTCAGAAGGAACAAACAACTTCCCCGGAGGACAAGAATCCGGTGCATCTCCCTGGGCCTCCAACACCTCTGCCTCAAGGTCAAGATATAGGGCGGATATAACTACCCCTTCAGACAATATCAGACCAGGTCCTTCCGAATCACCCCCCAGGAAAGCTACGCGACAAAGCATCAATTCAGTTCAGTCTTTTAGCCGACTCCAGGTAAGCCAGATTTTTGTGATCAGTAAGGACAATATTTGGATGAGTTGCTCCTTCCAATCAATGATGCCACTCCTCAAAAGCCAACTTAATGGCCAGCAACTCTCTATTACCCATGTCATAATTCCTCTCTGCAGCCAAGAGTTTCTTAGAGAAGAATGCACATGGGTGCCATTTACTAGGTGAAGGATCCTGCAACAAGACTGCTACTACCCCTACCTCAGATGCGTCAACTTCCACAATGAATGGCTGTGACACATCTGATTGCACCAGTATAGGAGCAGAAGCAAAACATTCCTTCACTTCAGAAAAAGCTTGTAATGCTGCATCAGCCCAGACTGAGACATCTGAACCTTTTCTAGTTATGTCCGTTAAAGGTTTAACCACAATCGAGTAGTTCAAAATTAATTTACGGTAGTAATTGGTGAACTCAAAAAAACGCATAAGCGCTTTCAGATTTTAGGGCCGATCCCAGTCCAGCACAGCACAGACCTTCTCTAGATCCATAGGAAACCATACTCTTACATGGCCGCTCTTTCTATATTTAGGCAACTTTGCTCCGGGAATAAGATTGATAGGACAATCATATTCCCGGTGTGGGGGTAAACCCTGGCAACCACTATCAGAAAATACATCAGAAAAATCTGAAATGAAAGAGGGAACAGCTTTAGTGTTCAAGACAGAAATAGATGTATTAAGAGAGTTGTCTATGCAATAATTGCTCCAATCGAGAATCTGTCTCGCTTGCCAGTCAATGGTAGGATCATGTTTGCTCAACCTTGGTAAAGAACCTATATATAGCCCAAACAAAGTTCAGGGCCCACCCCTGATTATAGCATGAAAACCGACCAAAAGGAGTGGGTCAATACAATACAAAAAACACCAAAATTACCAAGGTAATCCAAAAATAGCATAATTTTATTAGAAAATCACAAAAAAGAGATGATTGACACAAGTCACACAAAGACATTTAACACAGGTCACAATACATATTAAAAACCAAGAGGACCGATGGTGAACTGCTGGTATATATTGATAAAGTGCATGTGCAAAAATGGGTATTACACCTAACCACTATGGCTCCACATTACATGATACAACCCATATGCATATATTGTACAACAGATACCACAATTTGGGGGTGATAATACACACCACAATGGCTAGCTGAGGCAATAAGGTGAATACAACTATATAAGGCACATAGAGAATACTGACCAAGCAGCTAAAGTATACCACACAGCAACACCACCGGTCCGCTCCCCAACGCACGTTTCGCGTTCAGCTTTTTCAAGGGGTGCTGGCTGGTGTGATGAGGATAGTCCCTTAAGTAGATGGAACAACTATGTCCTATTTGCTGATAGGCTGTCATTAATCGGAACACTGATGTAATTGGCTGGCCTGTCCTCCGTCTGTTTTAACTCACCTGAGTAGTATTAAATGGTGAGTGCTCTTTACATGGCACCCGGCGGTCTGTCATGAACGGCGCGCCGGAGGCCACGCCCAGCCGGTATGGAGGAGGAGGTTCACGCAATTTCTGTGTGACAATCGTCATCCAGGAGCGGCGGGCGGTGCCCCAGCACGGCGCATGCGCAGAGCGTCAGGCGCACCGCAACCACCATATTGCATGAGGGCACCTGAATCGTCCGCTATTCCAATTATATACCAAAAGATTATATTTACAATTTGAACTCAATACAAATAAACCACAGTTTAGCAGTTTATATAGATCTAAAATGACTCCATTGAGTATATTTAGAGTACAATATAAGATGTGTCAACACAACATCCTCAGAGCAGAGACAAGACACATAGACATTTATCATGAAGGGAAACACTCACAAAAAGTTAGGTTGCCCTATTACTAGTCACAAATAGGGTGCAGGGTATATTCTGATATTATTACATTTTTATATACTTTTTTACGGGGACGCCAGTATGGTGCATGAGTGTACAGCGCAATTACGCTATATACACAGCATGCAATACACTGGAGTAGCCATTGTCCACACTGTATTATCCAATAGTTCAGCGTGTAGATGGAGCTGGAATTGAAAAAGAAGGGAAAATTTATCGCATGCGCAAAAAAAATGAAAAGTTTTTTTTAAAGGTATAAATATACTGTGAGTGAGAAAACTGTGAAACAATGTGTTAGCAAGTGAAAATAATACAAATAATAATACCAATAAAATAATGCATCACATGTAAATAAAGTATTAGACCAACCAATAGGTTGGAAGTGAAGTGCTCCTCTTTTTATCCCTATGTATCACATATAATTGTGCACACAGGAAAATAGAGGTATACAAATTAAGTGCCAGTAAATCAAGATAATAGCACAAATGGAAAGTGGAACGTGAATGGAGTGAAAAGCATCATGTAGAAAATATTATAAGTAAACTAAGCCCTTCATAATTTCCCAATTCTAAGTAAGCACATATTATCATAATAACCCCACACCCATTATTTATGGGCTCCAACCATTGGATATCCCCATGATCTAGTTATAAAGTCCATGCAACCCCTGCATATCTTTATGATCTCATGCACAACACACCATATGTACCACATATAACTGCCGTAAACACACACATAGATTGATATTTGGTCAGTATTCTCTATGTGCCTAATATAGTTTTATTCACCTTATTGCCTCAGCTAGCCTTTGTGGTGTGTATTATCACCCCCAAATTGTGGTATCTGTTGTACAATATATGCATATGGGTTGTATTATGTAATGTGGAGCCATAGTGGTTAGGTGTAATACACCTTCTTACTGATGACCAATCAACATTTTTGCACATGCACTTTATATACCAGCAGTTCACCATCGGTCCTCTTGGTTTTTAATATGTATTGTGACCTGTGTTAAATGTCTTTGTGTGACTTGTGTCAATCATGTGTTTTTTGTGATTTTCTAATAAAATTATACTATTTTTGGATTACCTTGGTACTATTAGTGTTTTTTGCATTGTATTGACCCACTCCTTTTGGTCGGTTTTCAACCTTGGTAAACCCAGTACCAACGGAGCAGGCAGACCCTCCAGCACAAAACGCGAAATGGATTCCTGATGAAAATCACCCACTTTTAAACAGATGTCCTGCACCATCTGTGCCAACATTTCTGAGTAAGTGGTGCGGAGTCTATTGCAAACACCAAAATATTTTTTCTAATGCACTTGTTGTCAACCCCTTCAAAGAGGACGAACTGACCATCAACTAGGTTAAGCCCTGCCCCACTGTCAATAAACACCTCAATTCCCACAGTTTTGGACTCTAGCGCCACCTCGGCAGGCAGGAGAAATCGGGTTTTACCAGTAAATGTCAAAAGTAAGTTCTCTGACTCAGCACCCACCGACCCACCAGGAGTAAGATGGGAATTAAACTTTTTTGGTTGTTTGTTTTCACCTTGACGCTGAACGTAAGGACAAACATTAACAAAATGTCCCCTTTTACCACAAAAAAATATACTCCTTTCTAGGACTAAAACGCTTGCAAGCAGGCCTAGGGGTAGCTCCCCCTAACTGCATAGGTTCATCACCAGGCATAAACTCAGGAGTCTCTCCACCCAAGATGTCAGAGGAAGCCGCCACGTTATATGATAGTTCGTCCTGAGAGTGAGGGACCTTAGATCTCTCTCTCAGGCGTCTATCCATATGTACAGCAAGGGACATAGCCGCTTCCAATGATTCAGGATTTTCGTGAAAGGCCAATGAGTCCTTTAGCCTCTCGCATAATCCCTGACAGAATTGGCTACGGAGATCTGGATTATTCCACTCCGTATCCGTAGCCCATCTCCTAAATTCAAAGCAATAGATCTCCACAGAATGCTCTCCCTGCTGTAAACCACGTAACTTGGTCTCGGCCAGGGAGATCCGATCCGGGTCATCGTAGATAAGACCTAGAGCTCTGAAAAATGTATCTACCGACTGGAGGGACTGTGATTCGGTCGGTAGAGAAAAAACCCAAGACTGAGCGTCTCCTTTAAGCAATGACATGATAATATCCACTCTTTGACTCTCATCCCCAGATGAGAGCAGACGTAACTTAAAGTACAAATTACACGACTCTCTGAACTGAATGAAATTATCGCTTCCCCCCGAAAATCTGTCCGGAAGTGCAATGTTAGGCTTAGGACGAGCCTGGTAACTACTACTGGCACCGGCAGCCTGTGATCCTTGGATCTGCGTGCGGAGGTCACCTACCTCTATAGACAGACTCTGAAATTGTCTAGCCAGTGCAGTGATTGAATCCATAGCCTCACTGACACAAACAAAATGACGGTTTACGGCGGTTGATAATGTCCTGGCGTGGTGTGGGTGGTAAACTCCACACCAAACACAGGAGGAAGAAAAAAAAGGTACTACGCCTTGAAACTAGGGAAAGGAGAAAGGTCACCACCTAGTGAATCCCCAAACCGAGCCCTGACTACTATTAGTATGAACAGACCTTGATGGTAGGAACGTTCATATGCAGGAACCTAGAGCCCTATATGACCCTAAAGGGCCCTCTAAATATTGTCAGGACAAAAGATGACCTGTTCCTTCCCAGCTGAAGGCCTAATAACAAAAGATATGGGAAAACGACAAACTAGAAATAGGAAAATGAAACTTAACTCCGAAGTACGCAGATGAGCAGGAACTCAGAGGAGAACCAACACCAGCACTTCCACAACCAGAAAGGAGCTATTAATCGCATAGCATGATGGGTGAGACCAGACTAAATAGAGGAGTAGGAATGACCACTTAAGCTATACCTGAGACAAGAGGTGTTGTCATAACCAGCAACAACACAGAAACAAGTGAAACCAAAGAGGCTGTCAGATCACATCACGTGCAGCTAGTCTCTTAGATCTTCTGAACCCTGTCATGGGAGAGACCGTGACAATATGTATCTGTCTATCTGTCCTTACAAACCTATATGCAGACATATTTTAATTAATCATGGTAAATCTACTGCTCAGTAATGATATTATTTAATATTACTTTATTACTACATCATTGTGCATCGACCTTGATGTGGCTTCAAGCTCTGCACCCCTGTATAGAAAAGTATATTTATCAAAAATTTTACCTAAACCATGTTTACTTTGCTTTTAGTTAGCAGTGACAATGTTTGACAAAATCTGAGACTTTAGTCTCCTCCTAACAAGCTTGGTCCATTTTGGGTATCTCTGTGCCTAGGTCATCCAGCTTTCACTTAACCAAAACTTGAACGAGTTTTCCGGGAGCACTATATTCATGATCTATTCTATAATCAGCTGTTTGAAGAGGCCACGATCCTCTTCCTAGGCCAGTGACATTATGTTCATCGGTCACATGGCCTACGTGCAACTCAGTCCCATTCAAGTGACCCGCCAAGCACAGTCACTATACAATATACTATGTATACTGTGAGGAAGCGGGAGCTTTCACCAGAGCACTGTGGCCTCTCCAAAAAGCCTATCAGCAGTGTTGCTGGAAGTGGAACCCTTGACAATCAGATATTGATTGATGACCTGTCCTGAGGATAAAGTTATCAGTATTGTACTCCTGGAAAACTTGACATGTTTATGGTGTGGCTTGTGCCGTGGTTTTGTTACTTTTTTGTAGCAATTTTGAAAGTGTGTTACTGTCTTTTTTTTTTTTTTTTTTACAAAAAAGTTCCTCATAAATGTGAACAGCTTTGATTCATTGTACAATATATTCCGAAAGAACATTAAAAGTGATATGCTAATTGGGACATTTAATACACCACAGGCTCCAAAGGCAATTGTCTTTGTAGCTTTGACCTTGAGCCAGCACTTCTGTATTTTTTTGCAGAAGTCTAATGTGTGAAGCCGAGAAATATTACACTGTCTATATTGGTGTTGCTTTCTCCACTGCCAAGGTTTAAATGATTGCTGTTAATGGTGCCTATGTGCTAATCTAATTGAATACAGGAAGATGCAATCTTTTCTTCCTCCTCCCTCTGCCCCCTGTGTTCTTTTCTATTAATATCCCAAGATTTTCTAATGTAAAATTCATCCAGTGCTGATGTCTTTGCTGTGACCGGGTCTTACAACGGCTGCACATGAGGTCTTGTCTCAATTAGTCATCTATTCTGGCAAATGCTCTAAAGACAAGAGGGACTAGTCTTCCTATGCTGCGCAGCTGTGACACATTGCCTGCCAGGACAAGCGTGGACACTGTCTGAGAAATTAACTTCATTCCAGGGATTTTTCCTCAGTGAACCCATGTTCCCCAAATAGCAAAATCACTGTGTAAAAATATTAATGGGGGTATTTATCATGACGTCCATTAAAAAGCATATGTGACATGATCTTCAGCCAATAGTAAATGAAGCCTGAGGCTTGGCATCTATATGAAAGCCTATTAGTAACAGACAATTCCACTGGGAAATTTACTCAAACCAACATGTAGAAATTGACATTTATATTTCCATGAGAGCCTAGATGTAGTGTTCTGTTGGAAGCACGGTAAATCCTGGACAATAAAACATTAAAATAGTAAACTTAAAAACCTATAACTAACAAATACTTCTGCCTGGTGAGATAATAATCAAGAATTAGAGAATTGCTACAGCTCCAATGAATTTCCCATGAAGGCCGTGTAGCATGTGCATGGCCTACATTAAATGGTTATTGGCCTAATTACCATTTACATGGCACAAATTCCAGCTAACGATCAAATACAGAACGATTATTGAAGATGTGAAGCACATTATGAGATGATGACCATCTAATACACAACTACTCTGTAGGTTTCCTTAACACTGGGTTCACACCTGAGCGTTTTACAGCGTGTTCCAACGCGCTGTAAGACGCTCAACACATGAAAACCAATGCTTCCCTATGGCCCTGGTTCACACTTGAGCGTTTTACAGCGCGTTTGAATGCGCTGAAAAACGCCCTACGCTCCAAAAAGTTCTTGAGCTTCTTTGGGGCGTTTTGTCGCGCGTTCCCGTACATAGACTTTCGGGAACGCGCGACAATGGGCGTTCGCTTGTCTCTGTATGCGCGATTGTAAACGCCCGTACAATCGCGCATACAGAGCGCTCCTTTCAGAACGCTCAGGTGTGAACCCAGGGTTAGGGTGCGGGTGCTTACACACTATGAGGCAGATTTATCAGACTGGTGTAATGTGCTATAAAATAACAAAAAGAGTTATAATACTGCATTGCCGCTTCCCTGGTCTCCCACTGGGTCTTTGTTTACTTGGCACCAGCGAAACCATCAGTGATGGCAAAACGACACCAATGCAGCTAGCGATAAAGACCAGCAAAGTGTTTGGTGACAGGGGTTTAGCTGTTTGCACATAAAACCCATTTAAGGGCTTATGAACACGACCGTATGTATTTTGTGGATCCGCAAAAAAATGCGGATGACGTCCGTGTGCAGCTGGCCCCTAATAAAACAGTTCTATCCTTGTCCATAATGCGGACAATAATAGGACATGTTTTTTTTTTGCGGAACGGAAATACGGACATACGGAAACGGAATGCACATGGAAAGAAAATAAATTTGTGTGCATGAGCCCTAAAGGGGTTGCCCAAGTAAAAAATGGAGAAATGCAGAAAAGGTGTTAAAATAACAAAAGTATGCATACTCTACAATTAAGCACCGCTGCTCCAGTCCTCCCAGTTAAGCTTTGTCTGCATGACTGGAGCATTGATGTTACCATATACCACAAATGACCACAGTCACTGGCCTCAGTGCACTAGTGCTGTATACCGATTACTGATTATTCCAGTGATTTGCTGCAGTGGTCACATATGATATATGGGCATGTGATTGCTGAAGCCAAGTAGACGTTATGGCTGCAGTCAGGGACGGACTGAGAACTTAAAGTGGCCCTGGAAAACATACTAAAAGTGGCCCCGTTTTGTAGTTGGGTCCACAGAGCCAAACAGAGCCAAATTCCACAGTCCATCACAAAATACATCCCCAAAACCTTCCACTGGCCGCCTGTGAGGAGGGCTCAGGCAGCCCCCTGTAAGGTCTCTGGTCAATCCGCCCCTGGCTGCAGTGGCATGGTGTATCAGAGTGGTGCCCCTGAGCTTGAAGTGGTGAGTAAGCATTCTATTATTTTAACACCTTCCCTGCCTTTCACTATTTTTATTTAACTCGGACAACTGCTTTGTGGACAGAAAGCTAAACTACCAGGCTGCTCTTATATGAACCCTCCTATTACTGTCCATGTGCGATTCACATTATTTTTTGCAGTCCCATTGAGTTCTATGGGATTTAGATCTGCATTATGAGGACCAGAATAGGACATGTTCTATCTTTCGCAGAACTGACATACGGATGTGGAAAGGCTAATTTTCCTGGGTTGAGGGCAGCATTTCAGGGCTGTGAGAGAGTGACTGGAAAAGTAGTAGCGAATCGTTATATTTCCCATAGGTTTCTTTCATATACCATGTACTATGCTACAGGAGGTGGATATCTCAACTAGGAAACTGGGTGAGATATCAGAAATCCAGGAAAAGCTGGTCTGCCTTAGCAAAACAGTTTGCTGAGGACTTTGGTAAATGGTGTTGTCGGGCCTGGATTTAATGGAATGAGGATGCAGGTTGGTAGTGGGGCTCCTCATTCCCTTCCTGTCCAGAACGGGTTTCACATAGAGCTCTCAGCCAGGTGATGGATCTCAGCTCATTTCTGGGCTATAAAGGTTTGCACTATGAGCATGTCTGGGTGGGGACTGGTTGAACTGACTGGCTTTCCCCATTGCTGCTGAAGTCTGCTAAGGCAACAAAAAGGACTCTGTGAGTTTATTTTGAATTGTGTCGTGTGGCTGGTAGTAGGCCGCCCGTATAAAAAGGGTAATTTTATGTTTAGTTAGTGCTCAGGCGAGCAGGAATTTATTTTGTATCTTTGCCTGAATGTAAAGGCCTTATATTTTGTTTGTGGACGAAAATAAAGAAAACAGGCAAACCCCTGTGTGAACTGTGCCATTGTGTCACTGTCTCTGACTGCTGTGCCCCCTACTAGTGAGCTAACCCCCACAGGGCATAGACTGCGAGCAGCTACTGTCACATAATAATACTTAGGATAAATGGGAGAGCTTTAAATCCATACAAATCGCACAATTTTTTTTTTATCCCTTTAGGTAACAAGTATAAATGGCTAAAATTAACCCCCCCCCCCCCCCCCCCATGGCTTACAGCTACTGTAAAAAGAGCAATAAAAGACAAAAAGAGGGCATTTAAAAAATATTAATCTGAGGGGTCAGCTGTAGCATTTGAAGATTACAAAGGGCTTAATAAAATCTGCAAAAAGGATAAAATTAGCAAAGATACAAAACAAACAGCAGGTAGAAAAAGAAAGCAAAACAAATCCCAAAAAGTTTTTTAAATATATAAATGCTAAAAAACCTAGGTCTGAGCAGGTAGGCTCCCTAAATAATGGTAAGGGGACGGGGTAGTCACTGAACATGAGGAAAAGGCAGAGTTCCTAAATAGTTTTTTTTAGCTTTGTATATACAACAGAAGAGAAAGGAGCTGATTTCTGTGGCGCCGGAGCTGTTCGTACATCCAGTGATATACTCAATTGGCTAACTGTAGATATGGTCCAAGAGAAGTTAAATAGGGTAAATGTGAACAAAGCTCCGGGTCCAGATGGAGTACACCCAAGAGTGCTTAAAGAGCTCAGTTCAGTCATTGCTGTGTCCCTGTTTATAATTTTTAAGGATTCTCTAGGGACTGGTACAGTGCCAAGTGATTGGCGCAAGGCAAATGTGGTGCCCATATTCAAAAAGGATCAAGGTCCTCCACAGGTAATTATAGACCTATTGGCTTGGAAATTATAGTTAGTAATTGGATTGAAAACTGTCTGAAGGACCATGTCCAGAGAGTTGTAATCAATGATTCCTCTCAGAATGGTCCCGGGTTATAAGTGATGTGCCCCAAGGTTCAGTGCTGGGCCCTTTATTATTTAATTTATTTATTAATGATATTGAGGACGGGATTAATAGCACCATATCTATATTTGCAGATAACACTAAGCTGTGTAGAACTATACGGTCTATGGAAGATGTCCACAAACTACAAGCTGACTTAAACACTTTGAGTGATAGGGCATCAACTTGGCAAATGAGGTTCAACTGGACAAATGTAAAGTTATGCATCTTGGTAGTAATAATCTCTGTGCTTCATATGTCCTAGGTGATGTAGCACTGGGAGAGTCACTTATAGAGAAGGATTTGGGTCTCCTTGTGGATGGTAGATTAAATTACAGCACACAATGTCAATCAGCTGCTTCTAAGGCCACCAGGATATTGTCATGCCTTAAATGAGGCATGGACTCGCGGGGCAGGGATGTAATACTACCACTTTACAAAGCACTGGTGTGGCCTCAACTGGAATATGCAGTTCTGGGCACCAGTACATAGAAAGGATGCACTGCAGCTGGAAAAAGTACAGAGGAGAGCGACTAAAATGATAAGGGGCGTAGAGGGTCTTAGTTTTGAAGAAAGATTAAAAGAATTGAATTTATTTAGTCTTGAGAAGAGACGTCTAAGGGAGGACATGATTAACCTTTATAAGTATATAAATGGGCCATACAAAAAATATGGCGAAAAGCTGTTCCAGGTAAAATGTGTTTAAAAGACAAGGGGGCACTGCCTCCGACTGGAGAAGAAAAAGTTCAGTCTCCAGAAGCGTCAAGGCTTCTTTACTGTGAGAACTGTGAATCTGTGGAATAGACTTCCTCAGGACGTGGTCACAGCAGGAACAGTGGACAGTTTCAAAAAGGGTTTAGACAAATTCTTAAAAGTAAAAAGCATTAATGCTTATGAAAACGTGTAGAAATCTGAGTCTCACTTCCTTCTGGGATTCGCGTCCCCACCTATCCATTGGTTGAACTTGATGGACGTATGTCTTTTTTCAACCGTATTGACTATGTAAAGCACATGGACGTCATCAGTGTGTTTTTTACGTCCGTATGTCAGTTCCAGTAAAGATAGAACATGTCCTATTCTGGTCTTCAAAATGAGGACCTCAAATCCATAGAACTCAATGGGACTGCAAAAAATGTGGATCGCAAAATGGATACGATCGTGTGCATAAAGGTTAAGATACAAAGCTCAGCAGGTTTTATGATACAAAATGGAATTAGATACACAGCTCAGCAGGCTGTATCATAGAAGATGGGATTAGACACACTTCAGCAGGCAGTATCGCACACAACAGGCTCTGTATCAGGCACATATACATGTTAGGCTGCTTTCACACTAGCGTTCGTTGGTCCGCTCGTGATCTCCGTTTGAAGGGGCTCACGAGCGGACCCGAACGCCTCCGTCCAGCCCTGCGGACCCTGGCTCCGTCCAGCCCTCTGAATGGAGCGGATCCGCTCAGACTGCATCAGTCTGGCGGCGTTCAGCCTCCGCTCCGCACGGACAGGCGGACAGCTGAACGCTGCTTGCAGCGTTCGGGTGTCCGCCTGGCCGTGCGGAGGCGTGCGGATCTGTCCGGACTTACAATGTAAGTCAATGGGGACGGATCCGTTTGAAGATGCCACAATATGGCTCAATCTTCAGGCGGATCCGTCCCCCATTGACTTTACATTGAAAGTCTGGACGGATCCGTCCGAGGCTATTTTCACACTTAGCTTTTTTTTGCCATTTTAATGCAGACGGATCCGTTCTGAACGGAGCCTCCGTCTGCATTAATATGATCGGATCCGTTCAGAACGGATCCGATCGAATGCTAGTGTGAAAGTAGCCTTAGGATT
This sequence comes from Bufo gargarizans, assembly GCF_014858855.1. NCBI lineage: Eukaryota > Metazoa > Chordata > Amphibia > Anura > Bufonidae > Bufo > Bufo gargarizans. The sequence continues at coordinate 230,928,141 of NC_058081.1, read as the reverse complement.
AGATACAGATGTGTTTGGACGTGCTTGCCGATTCCAGCTGTTTATCACACATTGGACATGGTGAGGGAAGAGCCCGTGGACGGTCGGCGATGAGTTTAGATACATAGCTCAGCAGGCTGTATCACACAGGATAGGATTAGATACAGATGTGTTTGGGTGTGCTTGCTACTTCCAGCTGTTTATTACACTCTGGAGATGTGAGGGCAGAGCCTGTGGACGGTCAGTAATGGGATTTATACACTGAGTGAGAAGTAGAATAATGTCTGTGTGCAGAAAGATGGACACAGGAGCTATAGGAGTAGCTGCTGCAGGCAGAGCAGTGGGGGGCGTGGCCAGCCTGTGACTCATCACTGTGCAGTGCAGCCAGGCTTGTGTATCAATAAAGTTATGTATTCAACAAAACAAGAATGGAGAAAGTAAACAGATATGCCTGTATAATCTGATGTCTTCCAGGGAGAAAGGAAAGCTCGGACATGAAACAGGTATTAGGGCATATGTATGCCTCCTAATCTGGGATTACTTGACAAGTTCCAATGCCGAGAATCTGAGGACCTCAGGTTTCTCCCCATGTACTTCTAACACATGATTAGCCACTAGTGTATTGTTTTTGTTATTACATCATTGACGTAGTTTTTGACCTTTGTCGCAGTTCTCTATATGTTTGCACAGATAAACCACTCCCTTGCTTCTACAATTAATGAAGTCCTTGATTATATATTTACTTCCAGTGGTAGAGCAAGCGTTTGTTTTGATATTGGAAATAAAGCTACAGACTCTACATCTGCCGCATTTAAACATTCCTAAGGGCCTGCGATCAAGCCATGTGCCCACCTGTTTATGGCTGGAATAATGACTATTCACGAGACAGTCCCGCAAGCTCCGCCCTTTATGGAAAGTGATGCTCGGTCGTGGAGGGATCGCACCACTGATATCTGGGTCCATTTGAAAAATGAGCCAGAATTCATTTAGGATATTCCTAATCTCTTTATTTGCTGTATCAAAGGTAGAAATAATGCGAATAATGTTATCATCCTGACCCCGCGATTTGATTTTTAGATTTAACAATTCATATTGGTCCTGATCCCTTGCATATTTAAATGCTTCTCTCAGGACAGATGCTGGATGAACCCTATCTTTTAATCTGTCCCGAAGTTTTCTTGATTCCTGATGGAATCCCTCCAAGTCCGAGCAATTTCACCTCATCCTTAAAAACTGACCCTTTGGTATGCCCTGCTTAAGAGCCGGGGATGGAAACTAGAGCCCTCCACGACTGAGCATCACTTTCCATAAAGGGCAGAGCTTGTGGGACCGTCTCGTGCATAGTCATTATTCCAGCCATAAACAGGTGGGCACATGGCTTGATCACAGGCCCTTAGGAATGTTTAAATGCGGCAGATGTAGAGCCTGTAGCTTTATTTCCAATATCAAAACCAACACTTGCTCTACCACTGGAGGTAAATATATAATCAAGAACTTCATTAATTGTAGAAGCAAGCGAGTGGTATATCTGTGCCAATATTCATGTCCAAAGGACTACATAGGGAAAACACAGAACTGCGACAAAGAATGTGTGAACACGTCAATGATGTCATAAAAAAACAATACACCAGTGGCTAATCATGTGTTATAAGTACATGGGGGGAAACCTGAGGTCCTCAAATTCTCGGCATTGGAACTTGTCAAGGAATCCCAGAGGAGGGGTGACTGGAATCGACAAATTCTACAAAAGGAGTCTAAATGGATCTACCGTTTTAGATACCAGTCTCCTCTTGGTTTAAACGAAAGACTAACTTTTTCGTGCTTTTTGTGATAATATTTTCCAAGTGTCTCTGGTGTGGGAGTGACTTATTTTGGCCAATTGTTCTTCAGATCTATATGGAATGGAGTACATAATCTGGTCATTCATATCGGCACGCGAAGTGTCTTGAAGTATTATCTTTTATTGTGATTTCTGGTTACCCTTAGCAACATTGGGTTTTCCTTATATACTGTATATCTGCATTATCCACTTAATTTGTGTTAATTGCTCTTCTGGTTGTTATATACTCTGTGAGGCTGTTTTAGCATTAAATAAACACACTCTCTTTCATGATTATCAATGACCTAGTTGAGTCTCTGCTTTAAGGATTCCCTTTTCAATATGTTATTTTAATTATGTTGTGAAGGCATCACCAGTGCTGTGATGTGGACAGGTCACCCTCTACGACCTAGTGTATTACCATGAGGGCTCATTTGCGTTTCACCATTATTGTACCTCAGGAGACGTCTTCATGTTTGTTTTGTACCCTATCTGATTTACCCTTTTGCTTGTGGAACGCACGTTCCATTTATTGGAGCGCGACTGTTCTTCCAGTTGGTGGAGCGCAGTTTGCGCTCCACCGACCGGATGTCCGGGATTGGAGCTGCACGTGTACCAGGCGTGCGCTCCACTCACCGGATGTTCCACATGCCCGTGCACTATAAAGTTGAGGTACGACCCGATATGGGTTGTACATCCATATCGAGGTGGACCACGCCGCAATCGCCATGGCAGGCTAACATCTACTGTACACGTGAGAGGTCCTCGTAACCATTAATTGTAGTTTTAACATGACTTATCATGTATGGGCTTTATTCATTGCAGCCTTCTAATCAGACCTCCGGTAACCTTGTGATACATAAACATTAGCCGGAGGTTGATTCTATCTGCTTAAGGCCAGCAATTGAATATATGTATAGAGTTTTGATATGTACTGGGCTTTATCTATATACATATATTGAGCTTTTATATGTACCGGGCTTTTTGATTATACCTCTATACTTTATTTGTTCCGGGCTAGCAATGAAATATATGTATCCAGCTTAGTGATGTACTGGGCTTAATTGATTGCGGCTTTTTGACTATACCGCAGGTTACTTGGTATTTTATAAACATAAACCTGATGATTTTTCTATCTGTTCTGGGCCAGCTATCAATTATATGTGTTGAGCTTTGATCATTGATGTGTGAAACCAATATCTGGCTGTCTCACGTATGTGCTCTAACTGCCTATGGATTAACATCTACATTATCAATCCTAAACTGGTTGATTACACACATATTGATAACTGTCTATCGGACCGGGAACTGTTACAACCACTTTTTTCCCGAGATTCAGGTTTGATCACAATTGATGTGAGTGTTGATAAACCAATGCTTCAGGTATTCATATGTTAACGATCAGAGGTATTTGTATCTTCAGTTTTTTGCGGTTCAATTACCAGTTAATAACCGTGTAGTTCTTCTGGACCAATTGTTGTTTATTATTTAGTACTTTCTGCCCCATATTTTTTCCCCTGATGAATCAATAATTGGGTAAACGCATTGGGAGTATTTAGGGTAATGAGATGGTGATAGGGCAGGCACGGGACAACAGGCCACCCACCATCAGGGTGTTCCTTTGGGTTGAGGTATTATACCCGCCCTCCCCGCTGTGTATATTTGTATGTGTTGGTGTTTTCGGTCCATTATGAGCAATGTTTGTTATATTTTAGAGGAATATGAAGTGATTTAATATTAATGTGGTGATCAAAAGTTAAGTTTTATTCCTAGCTTTCTGTGACTCCCTTGATATATAGCAGGAATTTTCTGTATCAGTATCTAATCAATATTTGACATTCTGTTTCATTTAGTAACTATACCCTACAACACTCCTTAACTTCTGATACTCTTCTATTAGATCTCCAAAGACAAGCAACATTTTAGTATATTGATCTATGAAATTCTGTCATCTTGAGAGTTCACGTTTGCAAAGCCTCAGCTTCAAATTTGTAGACATCCTCCTTGAGTTACGTGCACCAACCAAAAAAGTCAGACTGCATGTGTTATATAGAAAAGGGAAGTGACACAGTACACGGTCGCGTTATGTAACTGTCTGCTCACAGTTTAAGGACTGTACTGGGAACAGAAACAAAGATAACGGGTACGTGTTTCTATCCATGTTTATGTAATACAATATGTTCATCAACTACATAATATATAAGATTGTAAATGATTGCTAGTCCCAGAAATCACTTATCAGAAAAGCGTTCCTCCATTAAGCCTCATTCACATGGCAGTGTTTCACGGACATGTGCTGTACGTGTTCTCCAGTGTTTTAGCACGGTCCATGGATTCATGTTTTTAGCACAGATGCATGCTCTATTTTGTCCGTCACGCCTATTATTGTCTATGGGTCTGTGAAAACTACGGATGGCATCCAAGAAGAGATTCTTTGAAAATTATTTTTCAGCTGTTCAGTGTCAGTGAAACACAGATGCAACATGGACAGCAAAAAACGAGCACACGGACCCAACATGGATCCTTCACGGACAGCTTCACGAATGCATCACTGACCACCTGCTCACGGATTTGAGGACAGACACAGAGGTGTGAATAAAGCTTTACACACAGTGTGGCCTGAAAATACATGTGCTCACTAAGTGTAAACTTATAGCTTATAGCTGGGTCTTACTTTGTTAGCCTAGGAGAGGCATGTGTTAGAGTACGCACCGTCTGTTGAAAGCCACCATGTCGCTGGTAGATGGGCCCAACATATTTTTGATCAATAATATGCACAAAGAGTAAGTATAGCAACCAAGCAGTTTATTTTGCATTCATCGTTTGCTTATATCTTTGTGCATTTGATAAGCAGTGTGCTGTTACTTTTAGTTCTATTGTTTTGTGTTTCAGCCAAGGTAGCGTGCACCTGCGTTCTCATATCTATACATTATGGAGGTGCTGGTTTGTTTATATTTTTTCTCTTCCTGGAAAGAGGAGTAAGTGACTGAGCGCCCATGCCTGCTCGGAGAAGCAGGGCAGCAGTGGGCATAGGCTTCCATCTTAACAAACTAAGACAGTCTGCCATGTTAACAGTCCAAACAACAAGGTAGTTGAAGAGCCAGTCTATTGCTTTTATGGTCCACGTGGCTACTGTAAAGCAGCTCAGGCAAGATGGCCGCCCCCATAGTCGTGTACAAAAAGTAAAAAAAAAATCTACATTCAGAAAATAAAAACAGGAATGTGTCACTGTCTAACTATAAGCGGTTGTGCTATTAGCTCCATTGTGGTCAACCTTTGAGGTGTATATATATATACACATACACATATCTTTTCCCTGTCTGACTTGCCTCGATTGACATTTTAGGGCAGCTTTAACCAGGTTCCCTGTTTCTTTCAAAATCTTGCCTAAGCATAGCTGAACACACACAAGTCCACTTTACACAAATATCTAGTTCTAACAGGGGTGTAGCTATAGAGGGTGCAGAGGTAGCAGTTGCTACCAGGCTCAGGAGCCTGAGGGGCCCAAAGACCCTTGTGCCGCATAAGAAGACACGGCTATTATATAAAGTGCATGCTGGTTCAGCAATTACACCCCTGGCTGGAGGGAAGGGTTTAGGTCAAGAATTTGGCATTGGGGAGGTGCCGTTTCAATTTATGCCCGAGGCAGCACGAAGGCTATGTTTTTCCCTGCCCCTGGCCACAAAGCACGGCCACAAAGCATTGAGGGAAGGGGGGCCCAAGCTAAACTCTTGCACCGGGGCTCATGAGCCTTTAGCTACACCCCTGAGTTCTAATATATTCCTGAAACATCGATGATCTAAATAAAACTTCATGTGTTTTAAGTTTCATTTTGTCCTCATACAGGAAACTTAGCAAGAGTAAAACAGAAAAACAGAGATGGGGTGGGTTGAGAACTCTACTTTCCTAATAAAGTAGTAGTAGTACAGTATGTTGAGGGCTTGTTGCAGTAGTTTAGTAGATTAGTATCTCCTATGACCTAAAACTCATATTTGTTTTATCCCTTTTATTCTCTACTTTACTCAAGCAGTGATATCATCAGAAGTAATTCCAGACATGGATGAGTCACATAGCGGACTGATCACCAGATGTACAAGTGGGGCATTTTATAAATGTACAGCACTCCTAGGAAGAACATGTAGTAACTAGAGTTATGACTCAAGAGAGGATAATCAAATAATACTACGACCAAAAGAATACCATATCATGACAGCTTCACAATATGCCAGTTTTCATATTTTCTGCACAGCATTATTATCTGTGGATTGCAGAGAAAGGGGGTTGGTGGGGTTCCCATTGAGTTTGCAGATACTGGTCAGCGTACAGTATGAGCATGTCTACGTGTTATATCTAGCTCTAGTCCTGTAAGCTTGACAGGAAGGGTTTAGAATAGTAAAATGCCAATGTGACAAGGAAGTAGGCAGGCTTGTCACATGCTTCTGAGCTTTTTAGATTAAAATAAGTGTGGTTTCCCTCGACAATAAAAACGAATCACCATAGATTTTAGCTGACGGACCTGTGGTGTGAGCTTATCCCCAGTGGATCCAGCTTGAGAGAAGATGCCAATAGCCAGAAATACCAAGTATGCTGTACACCGTCTCCAAAAGTGCAGCTGACATAAGCCGGGGGGTCATTTTAAGGGTATATATACACATGGCAGTGTAGTTTATGTGGATTCTTAGCTTCTCTGTTTGTGCACCAAATCTACACCAGAATCCGCATGTGTTACTTTCAGTTTTTGTTGTAGATTTTGATGCCATTTGCCCCAGATGCTAGTGTATTTCAAAATCCGCACCGCGGGAAATTCTGTGTGGAGAAAATTTCCATACTGTGCACATTAGATTTTGAAAATGTAATCTACTTAGCTGGTTCTGTATTATGCTATGGATATTCTGCATGTAAATCTGCACGAAGTAAATAACCTATTCATATGCAATAGACACACTATATTATACAGATATATGCACCTATATTGTACATAGCTCTGGGAAGTAGCTGGTATTCTGTATCACAAGCCCTGCAGGACAACCATTTTCCCGAAAAAGCAATAAGTTACTCTGTCAAAGCACAAAAAGAATTTACAACTTGTTTTATCTTGCTGTCAGCTATGTGCTTGGCATTGGCTGCATGTTGTCTCTTAGGGAGGGAAGAGGCTACAGAAACAGATTGCTTTACTTTTACGTAGTAAATTTACACAGCAGCATGCTGTACTTTGCAGTTTACATTTTACTGTTTACTTTGCTTCATTACATGGCATAACCTTGCTACTGTTAGTTCATTGACCCCTATCTTTTTAATGCAGTCGGCAACTACTTTACAACTTTAGTATATAACAAAAATTTTTGATTATTGCCTAAGTTTATGTTCACATCTTCATCTGAGGTTCTGTTATGGACCTCCATTGAAGATTCTGTAAAAAAAAATCCAGACAAAATATCATATTTTGTCCAAAAAAATGCTGCGCTCCCTGATGGAAACTCAGTGAAACCCAGTATAGTCAATAAGCCCCATTGAACGCTGTTTGTTATAAACATATGATAGATATGGCAATGCCTTTTTCTTTTGTGCTCCTACAACAGAACAGAAAAATGGAAAGCCGGATGTGAATGGAGCCGGAGACACGTTTTAACTAAAAAGGTTCTGTAATTTGTGTGTATATTTTCTTTCGAAAAGGGAATCTGTCACTAGCTTTATAGTATTCTAACTAATGGGAACATAAAATAATGAAAGATCCTCTTAGCAAAATGCCGGGTCACTTTCTTTAACTGACCCAGCCATTCTGCTAAAATCTTGTGCTAAACAGCTCCAGCGCATACCAAACAAGTCCTGATATTCATGAGCTCTGGCTTTCCCTGCCTATCTGCTGTTTATTCATATGGAAAAAAAAATGTCAATCAGAGGCAAGGAGGGCTGGGGAGAGCCGGTGAGCTCATGAATATGAGGACTTAGTGGTATGCACTCGAGCTGTTAGAACCTAGCAGCATAAAACTGCTGACAGATTCCCTTTTACGGTCGCCCTAGTGCCAGTTTGCAGGGTCTCAGTCTGCAGAAATGTATTTTGGAGTTGCTGCAGTAGAAGGGGATTTGTGGCATCAGGAACGCTCCTGCGCTAAGGACCTGCTGTCACTAACAGCCCCAGTTGTTGGATTAGGCTTCTGCATCACAGCCAGAATCTCCAATCTTAGATGTTAATCTTTTAATTGCCGAGTTCCATATCACAGCATGATCAAACGGGACGCCCCCTTGTAATTGGGTCACCAGATTTCCCAGTGAGACTACACATATTAGGTATCCACATCAACGTAAAACCTGAAGAATTCATTCTTTAACCCCTTCCCGACATATGACATAATAGTACGTCATGGCGGCAAGTGACTTGCCGCATCTTGACGTACTATTGCGTCATTGTGATCGGGCGGGCACCGGAGCGGTGCGCGCCTGATCACTGCAGGGGCGCGGCAGTCCCTGATAGCTGGGTCCCTGCTGACCGCGGCATAGAAGGTGCATGCGGCGAGTGAAGCAGCAGTGAGAAGGCAGCCCGATGCCGTGCACAGGCTGCCCAATGCCTTCCATGGAATCGGGACCTGCCTTTTACGGGGGCCGAGGAGAACCAGCTCCAGGCTCATCTCCTAAGAAACCTGTTAGTGTATAACAGGCAATACAGATGTATTGTAATGCATTGCAAAGGGGATCATACCCCCCAAAAGTTGAAGTCCCAGAGTGAGACAGAAATAAAGATTAAAAAAAGGAAAAAATAAGTGTTTTTAATTTAAAAAATAGAAATAAACGTCCCTTTCCCCTGATTTTATAATAAAAAAATAGAAATCCGTAACGACTGGCTATAAAAGTATATCACATGATCCACCCCGTCCGATAAACACCATACAAAAAAAAAAATTGTAAAAAAAAAAAGCTATTTTTGTCCCCTTACATCACAAAAAGTGCAACACCAAGTGATCAAAAAGGTGTACAGGTCCTTCTAAAAAAATTAGCATATTGTGATAAAGTTCATTATTTTCTGTAATGTACTGATAAACATTAGACTTTCATATATTTTAGATTCATTACACACAACTGAAGTAGTTCAAGCCTTTTATTGTTTTAATATTGATGATTTTGGCATACAGCTCATGAAAACCCCAAATTCCTATCTAAAAAAATTAGCATATCATGAAAAGGTTCTCTAAACGAGCTATTAACCTAATCATCTGAATCAACTAATTAACTCTAAACACCTGCCATAGATTCCTGAGGCTTTTAAAAACTCCTAGCCTGGTTCATTACTCCAAACGGCAATCATGGGTAAGACTGCCGACCTGACTGCTATCCAGAAGGCCATCATTGACACCCTCAAGCAATAGGGTAAGACACAGAAAGACATTTCTGAAGGAATAGGCTGTTCTCAGAGTGCTGTATCAAGGCACCTCAGTGGGAAGTCTGTGGGAAGGAAAAAGTGTGGCAGAAAACGCTGCACAACGAGAAGAGGTGACCGGACCCTGAGGAAGATTGTGGAGAAGGACCGATTCCAGACCTTGGGGTACCTGCGGAAGCAGTGGACTGAGTCTGGAGTAGAAACATCCAGAGCCACCGTGTACAGGCGTGTGCAGGAAATGGGCTACAGGTGCCGCATTCCCCAGGTCAAGCCACTTTTGAACCAGAAGCAGCGGCAGAAGCGCCTGACCTGGGCTACAGAGAAGCAGCACTGGACTGTTGCTCAGTGGTCCAAAGTACTTTTTTCGGATGAAAGCAAATTTTGCATGTCATTCGGAAATCAAGGTGCCAGAGTCTGGAGGAAGACTGGGGAGAGGGAAATGCCAAAATGCCTGAAGTCCAGTGTCAAGTCCCCACAGTCAGTGATGGTCTGGGGTGCCATGTCAGCTGCTGGTGTTGGTCCACTGTGTTTTATCAAGGGCAGGGTCAATGCAGCTAGCTATCAGGAGATTTTGGAGCACTTCATGCTTCCATCTGCTGAAAAGCTTTATGGAGATGAAGATTTCATTTTTCAGCACGACCTGGCACCTGCTCACAGTGCCAAAACCACTGGTAAATGGTTTACTGACCATGGTATTACTGTGCTCAATTAGCCTGCCAACTCTCCTGACCTGAACCCCATAGAGAATCTGTGGGATATTGGGAAGAGAAAGTTGAGAGATGCAAGACCCAACACTCTGGATGAGCTTAAGGCCGCTATCGAAGCATCCTGGGCCTCCATAACACCTCAGCAGTGCCACAGGCTGATTGCCTCCATGCCACGCCGCATTGAAGCAGTCATTTCTGCAAAAGGATTCCCGACCAAGTATTGAGTGCAGAACTGACCATAATTATTTGAAGGTTGACTTTTTTTGTATTAAAAACACTTTTCTTTTATTGGTCGGATGAAATATGCCAATTTTTTTAGATAGGAATTTTGGGTTTTCATGAGCTGTATGCCAAAATCATCAATATTAAAACAATAAAAGGCTTGAACTACTTCAGTTGTGTGTAATGAATCTATAATATATGAAAATATATGAAAGTCTAATGTTTATCAGTACATTACAGAAAATAATGAACTTTATCACAATATGTAAATTTTTTGAGAAGGACCTGTATGTTCCACAAAATGGAACCAATAAAACCGTAACCTCATCCCGGAAAAAATTAGCCCCTACATAAGAAAATCGCAAAAAAAAAAAAAAAACTATAATTCTCAGAACATGGAGATATTAAAACATCATTTTTGTCTTTCAAAAATGCTATTATTGTGTTAAAGTGAAATTAATAAAAAAAAAAAAAAAAGTATACATATAAAGGTATCACCTCGTCCATAACAACCAGCTCTATACAAATATCACATGACCTAACCCCTCAGCTGAACACCGTAAAAAAAAAAAGAAACTGCAAAAAAATGCAATTTTTTCTCACCTTACAACACAAAAATTGCAACACCAAGCGATCAAAAGGCCTATGCTCCCCAATAGTACTAATCAAACCGTCACCTCATCCCACAAAAATGAGACCTAAGACAATCGGCCGAAAAATTAAAAAAAATATGACTCTCAGACAATGGAGACACTAAAATTTGTTTTTTGTTTGCTTCAAAACTGCTATTATTGTGTTAAAGTAAAAAATATAAAAAGAGTTGACATATTAGGCATTTCCGCATCTGTAAAAAACGGCTCTATAAAAATATCACATGACCTAAACCCCTCCGGTGAACACCTTAAAAAAAAATATATATAAACAGTGCCGAAAATGCACACCAAGGGATAAAAAAAGGTGTATGCCCCCCAAAATAGTACTAAATAAACTGTCACCTCATCCCGCAAAAAATATGACTATGGATACACTAAAACATCCTTTTATTGGTTTCAAAAATCCTATTTTTGTGCAAAACTTTAATAAATAAGAAAAAGTATACATATTAGGTATTGCCACGTCCGTAACGATCTGCTCTATAAAAATGTCACATGACCTAACCCCTCAGGTAAATGCTGTACAATTAAATAAATAAAAACTGTGCAAAACAACCAATTTTTGGGTCACCTTGCCCCATAAAGTGTAATAATGAATGAACAATCATATATACCAAAAAATGGTACCGATAAAAACCTCAACTTTTCCTGCTAAAAACGAGCCCCTGCAAAAGACTATCAGCAGAAATATTAAAAAAATATGGCGTTCAGAAAATGGAGACACAAAAACAGTTTTTTTTTTCAAAAATGCTTTATTATGCAAAACTGAAACAAAGTAGACATATTTATTATCATTGTGTAACAACCTGCTCTATAAAAATAGCACATAATCTACCCTGTCAGATGAATGCTGTAAACCTAGCCTCACAAAAAACTTAATATAGAGCAATTAAAAATCATATGTACCCCAAAATAGTACCAATAAAACTGGCACCTTATCCCCTAGTTTCCAAAATAGGGTCACTTTTTGGAAGTTTCTACTGTAAGGGTGCATCAGGGGGGCTTCAAATGGGACATGGCATCTAAAAATCAGTCCAGCAAAATCTGCCTTCCAAAAACCATACGGCGCTTCTTTTCTTCTGCGCCCTACCGTGTGCCCTAACATCATTTTACGACCACATGTGGGGTGTTTCTTTAAACCGCAGAATCAGGGTAATAAATGTTGAGTTTTGTTTGGCTGTTAACCCCCGATGTGTTAAAGAAAAAAATGGATTAAAATGAAAAATTTGGCAAAAAAGTGAAATTTTGAAAATTTAATCTACGTTTTCCTTTAATTCTTGTGGAACAACAAAAGGGTTAACAAAGTTAGTAAAATCAGTTTTGGGTAACTTGAGGGGTGTCGTTTCTACAATGGGGTCATTTATGGGGGGGGTTCCACTATGTAAACCCCACAAAAGTGAATTCATACCTGAACTGGTCCTCAAAAAGTAGGTTTTTCCAAATTTTCTTAAAAATTGTAAAACTTGCTTCTAAAGTCCTAAAAAAATAAAATGACATTTGCAAAATGATTCCAACATAAAGTATACATATGGGGAATGTTAAGTAATACATATAGTTTATGAGGTATCCCTTTCTGTTTTAAAAGCAGATAAATAGAAATTTTTTAAATTGCAAATTTTTCAAAATTTTTGGTAAATTTGGGATTTTTTCATAAATAAAAGGTGAAATATATTGACTAAAATTTATGACTATCATAAAGTACAGTGTCACGAGAAAACAAACTCGGAATTGCTTGGATATATAAGAAAAAGTGTTCCAAAGTTATTACCACATAATGTGACATGTCAGATTTGCAAAAAATGGCCAGGGCAGGAAGGTGAAAACTGGCCAGGGGTAGAAGTGGTTAAGGCCTTTTCAGGCCTGGTCATCATTTGTCAACAACACATGGCCCAGTATTAACAGGGAATGTGCTGCCCAAACCATATGACGATAAAGGTTTATTGTCACTTAACAATCACTGGTTTATTGGCACTTAACGATCACTGATCAAGATCAACATGCTCTTTAATGGGAAGAAAATATGTCCTTGTAAAAAGACATTGAATGATACTACTGTTAGTCGAGGTCCAACATATTCCGGCCTATTCATTCCAAACATATGCCCAGATAAGAGGCACAAAGAACATAGTTAGGACAATATGAATGCTGCCCCAATGTCACTTGTTGCTGCGGCAAAAAGGTTGTCTTACAGTGACAGCGTATGTCCATATGACCTATTAAGACATAGATATCATAGAGGGGCATCCCTTGCTGCGGATCCGAAGCAATCTGCAATGTATTGTGAATTCCTCTATTTTTCTATAGAAAGGAGCTTCCAGAGTGCCTTCTGCCACTTTAGTGGCTGTTTTCATGTTTTGGCTAAGCGTGCATGTATAGTTGGGAGTCGGCAGAAGGAACCCTTCTTTGATATGTACGGATTCCTATTCCTATCAGATATTTAATTGAAAATTTAGCTTCTAAACACAGAATACCTCAAAACTGTATTATAGTCTATCTGATGACATTTTTGCTTAGTCATTTCACATTCAGCACACTTAATTGTAACTTGGCACCATCGCAGGATCGATAATTCAAAATAATTTACTTTGGCCAGATCTCTCCTAGAAAGTTAAAAGCCATATTAATCTACAGTTCTACTAAATTACCATATTAACTATAGAAAATGGCTGAAAACAAGGCATTGGCTTCAGTAATGATATTTAGAGGTGTAAGTGGAAGATCCAGGACCTCAATGCCAAATCTGTTACTGCCCCCCCAGCTGTCACACTTAATTTATAGTGCTGGTCTCTGTGGGTAATTTTTTGGAGCTCCTTAAACTCCAAGCTCAGATGTACTCACACCTATTTTTGGTTACTTGTCTGATCTGGTGGTTATCCAAACATGCCATTGCCCAACCACTGGATCAAGAAGCTGGATCTAACTGAGAACGATTGACTTTATATACTGTATATCCAGTCAATATCTAAAGCAGAAAATAAGTTACTTATTACCAATAGAGACTAATATTCTCTAGATAAAACTTGGCCAGCCCTTTTTTTGTCACATTGTTAAAGGACGAGACTAATATTAGCTACATATTTTATTCTGAACAAATTGACATGACACTATATGGCTCAAAACAGTTTACAGAGCTAATTCTGTTGTCACCAAGGCCTACTGGTGTCATCTGAACGTGACAATACAAGATCATGGCTAGATCTATGGGGCATTCACATGCATCGGCTGAGCCGGCAACTACCGGTATATATACACTCACCTAAAGAATTATTAGGAACACCTGTTCTATTTCTCATTAATGCGATTATCTAGTCCAGTGTTTCCCAACCAGTGTGCCTCCAGCTGTAGCAAAACTACAACTCCCAGCATGCCCGAACAGCTAAAGGCTGTCCGGGCATGCTGGGAGTTGTAGTTTTGCAACAGCTGGAGGCACACTGGTTGGGAAACACTGATCTAGTCAACCAATCACATGGCAGTTGCTTCAATGCATGTAGGGTTGTGGTCCTGGTCAAGACAATATCCTGAACTCCAAACTGGGTGTCAGAATGGGAAAGAAAGGTGGGCTACAACAGCAGAAGACCCCACCGGGTACCACTCATCTCCACTACAAATAGGAAAAAGAGGCTCCAATTTGCACAAGCTCACCAAAATTGGACTGTTGAAGACTGGAAAAATGTTGCCTGGTCTGATGAGTCTCGATTTCTGTTGAGACATCCAAATGGTAGAGTCCGAATTTGGCGTTAACAGAATGAGAACATGTATCCATCATGCCTTGTTACCACTGTGCAGACTGGTGGTGGTGGTTTAATGGTCTGGGGGATGTTTTCTGGGCACACTTTAGGCCCCTTAGTGCCAATTGGCCATCGTTTAAATGCCACGGGCTACCTGAGCATTGTTTCTGACCATGTCCATCCCTTCATGACCACCATGTGTCCATCCTCTGATGGCTACTTCCAGCAGGATAATGCACCATGTCACAAAGCTCGAATCATTTCAAATTGGTTTCTTGAACATGACAATGAGTTCACTGTACTAAAATGGCCTTCACAGTCACCAGATCTCAACCCAATAGAGCATCTTTGGGATGTGGTGGAACGGGAGCTTCGTGCCCTGGATGTGCATTCCTCAAATCTCCATCAACTGCAAGATGCTATCCTATCAATATGGGCCAACATTTCTAAAGAATGCTATCAGCACCTTGTTGAATCAATGCCACGTAGAATTAAAGCAGTTCTGAAGGCAAAAGGGGGTCCAACACCAGTATTAGTATGGTGTTCCTAATAATTCTTTAGGCGAGTATGTGTAGTGTGTATATATATATATATATATATATACATACATATAGTTTTTTACAGACATTAGCATCACAGACATTAGTTCCTTCCCTATAATTGCCGGCTGTGGCAATCACTTTTATTGTATGAGCACAAGGGATCGCTACTGCACTTGATTGACCACATCGCTGAGTACACAGCATGATCTGCTGCCTAGAAACAATGATCTTGGTGCCCGCATAAACGATTACTTCACCTGATGAAAGAGGTGTTTGGCGGCACCATTACACATGCCAATTATTGGGAACAAGTGTTTGTACAAACGTTTATTGCCAATAATCTGCCCAATAATAGTCTTGT
Source organism: Bufo gargarizans (assembly GCF_014858855.1). Lineage (NCBI taxonomy): Eukaryota > Metazoa > Chordata > Amphibia > Anura > Bufonidae > Bufo > Bufo gargarizans. The sequence goes on along the minus strand of NC_058081.1, from coordinate 230,912,758 downwards.
CTAAAGAGTTATCTCACTAAATACATTGATGACATATCACAAGATAAAGACATCAGTGTCTGTTCGCTGGGGGGGTTTACCACTATGGCAGCAGGCCCTGGAAAGTACTGCGTCCCTTTGGTTTCTGTGGGCTCCAGGAAAAAGGCCACCTCAGCATGTCTGAGCTTCTCATTCAGTTTCCGGTAGATGTATTTTTTAGGTCTGCTATAACAGAGAGTGTATTAGACTTAGTCTTTCTTTCTGTGAAGAGTTCACTAAAGTGCAAATTATATTTGCATTTCTTTTTATTAAATGCCTAGTTTAATATCCTATCATGTACTGCCTACAGCATTAAATAAGCTTATAAATTCTGGTCAATACAAACAACACTATGCGCCATGATGTGCAAGACTAATTCACCTCTGACATCACAAATCGTCTTAGATGTGCTCTAGGCAATCAAAGTAATGCAGTACTGGCAATGTGCCATAGTCCAGACCGCAATATAGATATTAAAAGCTTTCATTCTAATAATAGTGGAAAGAGCCATGCACTGTGACTTATGGTAATCCATACATGTATTGGGGACAGTTGGATGCTAATGTCTGTAAAGCACTGCGGAATACAGTAGCGCCATATAAGTGCATAAAATAAATGTAGATCCACGTGTAGTATACTAGCAATGGTGATGAACACACCTGTGGTGCATCCCATGGATCCAATCCCTAAGGGTTTTGTATAATTCCATAATAATAATAAACAATAATTTTATATATATCAAATTTATGTGTGAATAAACTACAAATTTCTTATACTTCAAGGAATGCTGCGGATTTTATATATATATATATATATATATATATATATATATATATATATATATATATATATATATATATATATAAAAAGATGAAAAAACGGACAGCACTCCAAGTAAAAGTTAGTTGTGTTTATTCACCCATGTGGATGGCAACGTTTCGGCTCATACAAGAGCCTTTTTCAAGCTTGAAAAAGGCTCTTGTATGAGCCGAAACGTTGCCATCCACATGGGTGAATAAACACCACTAACTTTTACTTGGAGTGCTGTCCGTTTTTTCATCTTTATCAGACGGGGTAAGCTGCTACATCCCTGGACCTAGCACCCTCCTTGAGTTTTTTTCCAGTGCCGCCATTATTTTTCCTATATCTATCTATATATATATATATATATATATATATATATATATATATACACACATACACACACACACACACACACAGTCAGTACAGACCAAAAGTTTGGACGCACCTTCTCATTCAAAGAGTTCTTTATTTTCATGACTATGAAAATTCTAGATTCACACTGAAGGCATCAAAACGAATTAACACATGTGGAATTATATACATAACAAAAAAGTGTGAAACAACTGAAAATATGTCATATTCTAGGTTCTTCAAAGTAGCCACCTTTTGCTTTGATTACTGCTTTGCACACTCTTGGCATTCTCTTGATGAGCTTCAAGAGGTAGTCACCTGAAATGGTTTTCCAACATTGAAGGAGTTCCCAGAGATGCTTAGCACTTGTTGGCCCTTTTGCCTTCACTCTGCCGTCCAGCTCACCCCAAACCATCTCGATTGGGTTCAGGTCCGGTGACTGTGGAGGCCAGGTCATCTGGCGCAGCACCCCATCACTCTCCTTCATGGTCAAATAGCCCTTACACAGCCTGGAGGTGTGTTTGGGGTCATTGTCCTGTTGAAAAATAAATGATGGTCCACTAAACGCAAACCGGATGGAATAGCATGCCGCTGTAAGATGCTGTGGTAGCCATGCTGGTTCAGTATGCCTTCAATTTTGACTAAATCCCCAACAGTGTCACCAGCAAAGCACCTACACACCATCCCACCTCCTCCTCCTCCATGCTTCACGGTGGGAACCAGGCATGTAGAGTCACCATCCGTTCACCTTTTCTGAGTCGCACAAAGACATGGTGGTTGGAACCAAAGATCTCAAATTTAGACTCATCAGACCAAAGCACAGATTTCCACTGGTCTAATGTCCATTCCTTGTGTTCTTTAGCCCAAACAAGTCTCTTCTGCTTGTTGCCTGTCCTTAGCAGTGGTTTCCTAGCAGATACTCTACCATGAAGGCCTGAATCACACAGTCTCCTCTTAACAGTTGTTCTAGAGATGTGTCTGCTGCTAGAACTCTGTGTGGCATTGACCTGGTCTCTAATCTGAGCTGCTGTTAACCTGCGATTTCTGAGGCTGGTGACTCGGATGAACTTATCCTCCGCAGCAGAGGTGACTCTTGGTCTTCCTTTCCTGGGGTGGTCCACATGTGAGCCAGTTTCTTTGTAGCTCTTGATGGTTTTTGTGACTGCACTTTGGGACAGTTTCAACGTTTTCCCAATTTTTTGGACTGACTGACCTTCATTTCTTAAAGTAATGATGGCCACTCGTTTTTCTTTACTTAGCTGCTTTTTTCTTGCCATTATACAAATTCTAACAGTCTATTCAGTAGGACTATCAGCTGTGTATCCACCTGACTTCTCCACAACGCAACTGATGGTCCCAACCCCATTTATAAGGCAAGTAATTCCACTTATTAAACCTGACAGGGCCTACCTGTGAAGTGAAAACCATTTCAGGTGACTACCTCTTGAAGCTCATCAAGAGAATGCCAAGAGTGTGCAAAGCACATGGTCATGAAAATAAAGAAAACTCTTTGAATGAGAAGGTGTGTCCAAACTTTTAGTCTATACTGTGTGTGTGTGTGTGTGTGTATATATATATATATATATATATATATATATATATGTACACACACACACACACACACACACACAGAGGATATAAAAAGTCTACACACCCCTGTTAAAATGTCAGGTTACTGTGATGTAAAAAAATGAGACAAAGATAAATCATTTCAGAACTTTTTCCACCTTTAATGTGACTTATAAACTGTACACCTCAATTGAAAAACAAACTGAAATCTTTTAGGTGGAGGGAAGAAGAAAAAATAAATAAAAAAATAATAATTTGGTTGCATAACTGTGCACACTCTCTTATAACTGGGGATGTAGCTGTGTTCAGAATGAAGCAATCACATTCCAAATAATGTTAAATAGGAGTCAGCATACACCTGCCATCATTTAAAGTACCTCTGATTAACCCCAAATAAAAGTTCAGCTGCTCTAGTTGGTCTTTCCTGAAATTTTCTTAGTTGCATCCCACAGCAAATGCCATGGTCCACAGAGAGCTTCCAAAACATCTGAGGGATCTCATTGCTAAAAGGTATCAGTCAGGAGAAGGGTACAAAAGAATTTCCAAGGCATTAGATATACCATGAAACACAGTGAAGACAGTCATCATCAAGTGGAGAAAATATGGCACAACAGTGACATTACCAAGAACGAGAAGTCCCTCCAAAATTGATGAAAAGACGAGAAGAAAACTGGTCTGGGAGGCTACCAAGAGGCCTACAGCAACATTAAAGGAGCTGCAGGAATATCTGGCAAGTACTGGCTGTGTGGTACATGTGACAACAATCTCCTATATTCTTCATATGTCTGGGCTATGGGTAGAGTGGCATGACGAAAGCCTTTTCTTACAAAGAAAAACATCCAAGCCAGGCTATATTTTGCAAAAACACATCTGAAGTCTCAATAATACAATAATAACAAAGACAGGTGCACTCTGCTGTCTTACTAATTAAACCTCATACTGGTGTAAAATTGAGAGATTAGCCGACATATCCTACTTGGAGGACATGTCTGAGCCTGAGCACCACGCCAAGGTTTCTCAAGTAGCTCGGGACCTAACGCTAAACCTACCTGTGCCGTATGGGCAATAAAAGGAGCCAGTGGGCGAATTAGAGGAGTGCAAGGTCAGACTCACAGCAATCTCCCAGTAACCTCCAGCATCTGACCATGCATACAATGGGAGGAGGCAGTGAGCTCTGAGCCCCACCCAAGACTGGCTGATATAGCCCGGACCCCACATGATGTTTTTACATCACAGAAACCTGACAACATCCCTATGACAGGCACTGAAGTTAACTGCAGTATATCAAAAATTGATTTAAAAAAATGTAATCTTGTAAGAACCTTTTCTACAAAAAAGCATCATGTACTTGAATTATCATCCCACATAAAATTCCCTAGATTAAAGTTGAAATAAAATTGAAGTTGCAAAATTGTATCCTCCATTGAAAAGGTTTAGACTCTTGGTAATGTATAACTAAACATTTGAGCTGTCCCAGGCCTGTGGCCTATCATCAATACTTGTCATCAACCTGAACTGTGACCTATGGTATTCACATCACCAAAGGCCATCCAGTGCTTAGAGCAATCAGTGTTACCTTAAGTGTTATCAGTGATTAGACACATACTGACAGAACGGTAAGAGCTGAGCGGTTCACAGCCATTCTGTTTACCTGACCCATGCCACCATCTGAAAAGAAGTATACTTTGATGACATGATAAGCAGAAGGGAAAGGAAGCAATAACTGGGAAAGATCATACAGTATACAGCCACCATAGTTATAGGTACAAAGTGGTCTATCCAGACATGGATTAAAGGAGTCATCTCACTTCTGCAAATGTCATATCATGTAGAGAAAGTTAATACAAGGCACTTACTAATGTATTGTTATTATCCATATTGCCTCCTTTGCTAGGCTTGATTCATTCTTCCATTACATTATACACTGCTTGTTTCCATTAGTACATTCCTAGCGCTGGCTCAGCTATTTCCGTCATCCCCATAGAAGTGAATAGAGCAGTGGATGCTCTTGCGCTTCCCATTTATTTCAATGGGACTGCCGAAAATAGCTGAGCGCACCGCTCTGCTATTATCGGCGCACCCACAGGAATGAATGGAAGGCGGCTGCGCATGCACGGTGTGCCCCGCTTCACTTTGCAGGCTCTGTTCTGAGTGGACAGGGAGGCCTTGCCATTTTGGCTATTCTTCTATCCATTCGAATGGTAGTTTTTCGCTTTCTTCAACGTCTTTCAGGTTTGTGTTGCCATTTTAAAGCACTTACGATCATTTTAGCTGAGCAGCCTATAATTTTCTGCACTTCTTTATATGTTTCCCCTCTCCAATCAACTTTTTAATTAAGGTGTGCTGTTCTTCTGAATAATGTCTGGAACGACCCATTTTCCTCAGTAGTTCAGAGAGAAATGCACGGTAACCAGCATCTACAACATTTGCTGCCTTCCTTCCTTAAATAAGGGCAATAATTGCCACCTGTTTTTCAAAGAATGAATGACCTCACTCATTGAACTTCACACTGCTATTATTTTGAACATGCCCCTTTCAATAAGTGATTGAATTACAGAGAATCAGCAGCATGCATGTCATGAATGTTGGGTCTATTGGGTTTCTATTACTCTACTACACCTGCAAATTATTTGCCATGTAGAAATATAATTTCTACTAAAAACAGTGATTGATCAGGTTAGTGATGTCTGACTGCTATTATTTTAAACACAACTATATATAGTTTTGTGGGAAAAGATTCAGTAAAACTTTCTGGGAATTCAATGGCCTATACCCAGGAGGGGTGATCAATATCTGGTCAAAGGGGGGCGGATTAAGCTTTACGGCTCTCCGGTGAGTACTGTGGCCTCACAGCATACCAAGTACAGTGCCGTACATTGTATAGTGGCTGTGCTCGGCATTGCAGCCCGGGCCCATTCACTTAAAGGAGACTGAATGAATGTGAAGTCAATAGCCTAGGAAGAGGCTGTTGCGCTCACCTGAGTCCTGCACCTCTTCAACTCGCAAATTGGCTGGGGTGCCGAGAGTTGGAGCACCTTTCTCCACTCCCCTGGTTTATGATGGACTGCCAGAAGAAGCCATAGTATATTTATGGATTGTCTGCCACAGGCAGAGGCGTTGCTAGGGTCTGAAAACATCCAGGGCACAAACCCACTATACCACACACCCTGGGGGGGCCTTCACAGTAGTTATTAACCCCTTTCAGCAGTCCCCCCTTCAGTGAATGGAGGACTGCTGAAAGGGTTAATAACTACTGTGAAGGGCCTAGCCATCTGGGCAACCCCACAGATCATCCCCCACCCCCTTGTACTTTAACCCTTCACAGTAGTTATTAACCCCTTTCAGCAGTCCCCCCTTCACAGTAGTTTTTAACCCCTTTCAGCAGTCCCCCCTTCACAATAGTTATTAACCGCTTTCAGCAGTTCACCCTTCAGTGAATGGGGGAACTGCTGAAAGGGGTTAATAACTAATGTGAAGGGCCTAGCCGTCTGGGCAACCCCACAGATCATCCCCCCACCCCCCTTGTACTTGATCCGCTACTTTCCTGCTGTGCCGGCATGAGTTCTGTCACTTCGGTGGCATCGGTGCGCAATCCCGTCCTGCGGCACGTAATCCCGCGAGACCCGTGACCTCCCTCAGCAGGATTACGCATTGCAGGACGGGATTGCGCACTGATGCCACCAAAGTGACTGAACTCATGCCGGCGCAACAGAAAAGTAGCGGAACAAGTACAAGGGTGGTGGGGGATGATCTGTGGGGTTGCCCAGGTCCAATCAATATTAAAGGGCCCTGGAATTGCTACCAGCAGTCCAGCATAACATTCTAGGCACTGGACAAAACATCCGGGGCTCAAGCCCCGAATGTTTTGACCTAACAACGCCATTGGCCATAAGAATAAGAAGCCATAGGATTATTTCGTGGCCTAAAGGGAACTCTCCAGGTCCCTCATGATGCTGGACAGCATAGTCTAATGACGGACACGCGGATTTCAGTGATCTGTCGCTTATGTGGATTTATGTAGTTGTTTTTAGAAGTTACATGGAACCTAGGATTTTGAGGACATTTATGATTTGTTTGCTCCACCACCTTCCCCAAGCTAATAGACAGGGGTCTCTGTATTACTGAGCACACAGAGAAACCTGTCAATCAGCGGGAGGGCAGGGTGAGCCCATATCTCATGAACTACATCAGACTCCTTGCTGGCCCTGCACTAAGGAAGATAACGTAAGTTCTTAAAGGAACTACAGGAATCCTTATAAGTGACAGATGATTGAAATCAGCATGTCTGCCATTACACTATGCTGGCCTCAGGGTGCGCAGCATATGGGACCTGACAGGTTCACTTTAAAGTACGTGTCTAGGCACTTCTGCCTTCGTTTGGCCTGATCAAGACAGAAATATCATGTTCAGACTTTGTGATTGTTTTTAGATAACATGAAAATGAAATCGTGTGGCAGTCTTTGTGTACTTGGCTGCGTCCAGGTCATGTGGCAGTCTTTGTGTACTTGGCTGCGTCCATGTATACAGATATATTGACCAGCTGCGTACAATGATCTATGTATGCAATCCACTTATGGAATAGGCCCATGTGTAACAAGGATAAGTGGGCGTAGTGCTGCAAAGTTTCTGACACAGTATTCCGCTTCATAGGTTTGTATACACACGTTTAGCAGCAAAATGTTTTTACAATGTTGGTTGTGTACACAGGGTGAATGTCACAACTGTAGTGCAGTCCTGTGACGCCAGAATGTCAACACATGTCACAAGGGCTGGATTACTGCATAAGGAAACACAGCAGACACAGGTGAGAAAATGCTTCACCCAAATTACACTGTGTAAATATGCGGACAGAACACAAATGAATGAAAGAGGCCACAATTACACACTAGATCATCAGCAGATCCTGCCAAAAAGTGTACAGCCAAATCTAGGCTGTATGTACACAGAGTGGCCATCTCTGGTTGTTGCTCCAGTGGTCTGTGCCCACCGCCATCTCCCTCTTGGGCATGGCTGCTAGAGTGCACACCTGATTGCCTGCTCTGCTCCCCTCGCAACTCATGCTAAATGACAGCACTCTGCTCCTTAGCACTACTCTGTCCTCATCCTTCCCGTAGGTCTGCTCCCTGCCAGCTGTGCCAGTCACTACCCATATGACGAGCATGCTCTCTCTCTCTCTGGTTCTTATAGGGTTAATCTTCCCTAGCTTATGGCTTGCCACCCTAGGGTATTTAAGGCACCTTTCCCTGAAGGAGCATGTCTGAGTAATAGGTTCTAGTACTCAAGTGTCCTGCAAAGGTGTGCCATTTTCTTTTTTGTCTACCACTTACCAACTTCTGCCTGATCCCTGGATTTGACCTTTCTCTGCTTGACTTGATCTCAGTCTGATGTCTGTTCTGACCCTGAGCTCCCTGCCCTGAAGTGACTATGGATTGCACAAACTCTGTCTGCCCTTATCGCGGCTTGTCCCCGATTATGGTTTTCTCTGAGCCCCACAGTGTTTCGCTTCAGTGTCTCTTTACCCCCATGGGTCAGCAATATAATGGAACAGAGACTACTGAAAGAGATAGTGGTCTGGTGGTTCCCCTGCAGCAGAGTCCAGATCCTTGCGCATGGGTTAGAAGGTAAAGACCAGGAAGGCCCTGTACATTCAGTAGACCCAGTGGGGGAGATTTATCAAAATGGTGTAAAGTAGAAATGGTTTAGTTGCCCATAGCAACCAATCATAGTCCACCTTTTATTTTTCACAGGTCTATTGGAAAATGAAAGGTGGAATCTGATTGGTTGCTAGGGGCAACTAAGTCAGTTCAACTTCACACCAGTTTGATCACCCCCAGTGCATCCACATCCACTTCAAAACACTGGTACTATAAGTTTGATTCAGTAGAACTGTTGAGTGTCTAGTTGTTGAGGGCATGTCTCACCACAAGACCACCTATCCATATGCCCCATTAAGTCAATAAGATTTTACATTCTTCCTCCTGCAGGTAAAATGTATGTACTACAAGAGTTTGTCCAAAATCAGAGAACTCTGAGACTGAGTTAATACAAAGGGGACCTACTCTACAGTAACCTCATTTCTTCATGAGAATGGGCAACATGTCATACCCTGGAGGACTTGGCCTGCATTACACTGCATTGAACCATGGTGGCGCTGCAGGGAAACTGAACTCTTACTGCCTTGATTCCTCACAGATTACAGTTCATCACTTGGGATCCCAGGAACAGGACACTTTGGGAGCAGCTTAACATCTAAAGACCCTTTCAGGCCTCCTTCACTCAAAGTATTCTTCTCGCTTTTCAAACTGCATGAAAAATGCATATCAGCATTTTTTTTATGAGACGTGTCTTTATGGTGTATTTTTTTTAAGGTGTCATTTTGTATATGTGATTTTCATGGCATTTTTAACACTTGGGGTGAAGCCTATTGGAAAAATGGCACATAAATGCCATACCCAGAGTGTGCTGCTGCTTGGAAAAAAAAACATCACTGGCCATACACAAAAAGCCATGTATGTAGTGCATTTTATACATGTATTTCCATATAGGAAAAAAAAGAGGAGATCCCCTTTAGCATGGCTTACCTCTGATTACAGGTGGATAGAGATGCCAGACCTGCAGAAATCAGATGACCATTGCACTGGCCCAGAGCTGTAGATAATTTTTTTTCCTGGGGGGGTTCAGCTTTCTCAAATTATAACGCTGGGTTCAGACCTGAGCGTTCTGAAACGAGCGCTCTGTATGCGCGATTGTACGGGCGTTTACAATCGCGCATACAGAGACAGGGGTGCACACATTGTCGCGCGTTCCCGAATTTCTATGTGCGGGAACGCGCGACAAACGCCCAAAAAAAAGCTCAAGCACTTGTTTCAGCGTCGTGCGTTTTACAGCCCGATCGTACGCGCTGTAAAGCGCCCAGGTGAGAACCATTCCCATAGGGAATCATTGGTTCTTGCCTGTTGTGCGTTTTACAGCGCGTAGGAACGCACTGTAAAACGCTCAGGTGTGAACCCAGCGTAAGACTTTATCTAGCAGACACACCAGGCTTTGAAAAAAATATACCAGCCATATCATTCCTCAACCAATCCTTTACCTTGAGCAATACCGATTTAGTTGTTTGACACCATATGGAAAAAACATGTTTTAAAAAGACTCGTAATTGGTACCTACCAGTCTGGAGTGACAGTCTATGGCACGCATGACCCATCACCTGCTAGCTTACTCTTGTAATTTCCATAAGAAATTGCGTTTCTTTATTGTTGAGAAGACTAGAAAAAATACATCAAACCATGCAGCCTGCACAATAAGTGATGTGGACCAGCATGGTGGTGGCCAGTTCCCTGAATTCATAAGAGTCTGGGGGCTGGACTAAATATATGAATTTACACTGTCTGTAGCCTGATGTGGGGGGTGGGCTTTGAATCTTCTTGATTTTCTTTTTTAACTATTACTTTTACTTACACTAGTGCTCCAGAGTCTCTGTCTATCTCAAACTACTTATTTTTCTTTCTTCTCTCTCTTCTAATCTTCTGAGATCTCCAGGCTCTGTGCTCTGTCAGCCGCCGCCCAGGAGTAGCAGGCACGCGCAGGCAGGAAGCTGGCCGGGGTCCAGACGTACGACAGGCGGAGCCTGAAGGCAGCGTGCATGCCATGTGATCATCAGCGTCATTCCGGCCTGGCTGCCCTGTGTGTGTTTGTGAGTTACTTGTGCCGCCGTACCTGCCCCGCCCTGCAGCCTCCATCACCTCTCTGTGTGCCGCACTGCCCGCACCGCTATTGCAGGCAGCGACACGCCCGGGCCGTTCTCTGGCAGGTTAGGAGGACAGACACCCCCCCCCCCTTCCCTATCTACGCCCCTGCACTGGCCTGTTTCTAAAGAAGTTGTCTTTATGAAATAACCCCTGTAAATATACAGTTACAGTATGCCTATGTACATGAAGCCATAGTGAAATTAAATGGAATTTATCATTATGTTCGGAAAATTATTTATCATGGCTGGATGACCCATTTAAAGGGCTTCTGTCACCCCACTAAAGTATTTTTTTTTTTTTTGGGCTAGTTAAATTCGTTATACTGCGATATATGAAAATATAATAGTGTTACTTACTTTCCTTCAGCAGTTTCTGATAAAAACAAACTTTTATAATATGTAAATTAGGTCTCTACCAGCAAGTAGGGCGTCTACTTGCTGGTAGCCGCCGCAAAAAAATGCCCCCTTGTCGTGTTGATTGACAGGGCCAGCAGCGATCTCCTCCTCCGGCCGGCCCTGTCAGCTTTTCAAAAATCGCACGCCTGTGTTGATTCGGCGCAGGCGCTCTGAGATGAGGAGGCTCGCCTCCTCAGCACTCCCTCAGTGCGCCGATGACATCACCGAAAGAGAAGACAAGCCTCCTCATCTCAGAGCGCCTGCGCCAAATGAACACAGGCGTGCGATTTTGTCTAGGGGGGGTCCGAAAGGCGATTCTAAAAGCCCTGTAGGAACAAGTTCCTGACGAAGCCGCTGAGGTGAAACGCGCGTCGAGGTCTTGTGCTTTGGGCTTACCTATTGCGTTCATCATGTCCTCAGGTACGTTCCACGTATAGTACTACGGTATATCTATACATGGTCCCATAGCACATCCATATTAGGCCCAGGATACCATCCGTGGGGCATTATTATATCTTGATATCCAGTGACCGATTCTATTTGTGACATTTTATTATATATGTCTTAGTCTTGGATGTCTATGTATATATATTTTTCGATGTGAGGTCTATGGACAATCTGTGATTTATTGAATCTGCTTTATAGCATATACCCCCTCTTTTGGGTTAATTTCACTATCTGCTATGCAGTATTGGTTGTCCATGCACCATAATTATTTTTACCTGTAGGCTATCCATGCTTATTCTCGTGTGGACATACATGGTCACGCAATTGTGTATATTGCCCTATGTTTCTCTGTATACTGTTTACCATCCTGTCTTTTCCCCTATTTATTATATTTGAGAATAAAGTGATATTTTGGTATATTATCTCCACTTGCTTTTTTGTTTATAGATCAGATACTATACAGGTGGTATGTGTTGCTGTCTAGGTTGGACAGAGAGGTGTTTGTAGGTTTAATACCTACCGATTCCTTGCTGGTCTCTGCTTCCTGGTCCCTCTCGACACAGCAAATGGCTGCTCCGGCTGAGGCTTGTATAGCATCTAAGTTTCGTAAAGTGGAAGAGCAGAGGGTCCTGGTGTTACTGCTGTAATACACTAATATGCAACCGAATTTGAGGATGTCCAAATAGGTAGTGCATTTGAAGTATAAAAAATAAAGTAATGAGAGGAGCTAAATTTACTATTCCAAATAAATCAATACTAAGTATTTGTTATAATAAAACTATTGAACACGACAGCTTACCTACCTCAAACCTAATTTTAATGTCACAGCAGCTAACCGGACAGAAACAGGTTTACCGGACAGAAACAGAGTTGTGAGGTCACAAAAGTTTTCCTGTCCGGAAACTACATGTGATGTCACAGTGGCTTACCTAACAGAAAGTTGTGATGTCACAGTAGCTTACCTGACAGAAAGAGTTGTGATGTCACAGTGGCTTACCTGACAGAAAGAGTTGTGATGTCACAGTAGCTTACCTGACAGAAAGAGTTGTGATGTCACAGTGGCTTACCTGACAGAAAGAGTTGTGATGTCACAGTGGCTTACCTGACAGAAAGAGTTGTGATGTCACAGTGGCTTACCTGACAGAAAGAGTTGTGATGTCACAGTGGCTTACCTGACAGAAAGAGTTGTGATGTCACAGTGGCTTACCTGACAGAAAGAGTTGTGATGTCACAGTGGCTTACCTGACAGAAAGAGTTGTGATGTCACAGTGGCTTACCTGACAGAAAGTTGTGATGTCACAGTAGCTTACCTGACAGAAAGAGTTGTGATGTCACAGTGGCTTACCTGACAGAAAGAGTTGTGATGTCACAGTGGCTTACCTGACAGAAAGAGTTGTGATGTCACAGTGGCTTACCTGACAGAAAGAGTTGTGATGTCACAGTGGCTTACCTGACAGAAAGAGTTGTGATGTCACAGTGGCTTACCTGACAGAAAGAGTTGTGATGTCACAGTGGCTTACCTGACAGAAAGAGTTGTGATGTCACAGTGGCTTACCTGACAGAAAGAGTTGTGATGTCACAGTGGCTAACCTGACAGAAAGAGTTGTGATGTCACAGTGGCTTACCTGACAGAAAGAGTTGTGATGTCACAGTGGCTTACCTGACAGCAAGGGTTGTGATGTCACGGTGGCTACCTGCCTGGAACCCACTTGTAAGGTCACAGCAGCTAACATGACAGAGTGGTGATGTCACTGTGGCTTACCTAACAGAAACAGAGTGGTGATGTCACAACAGCTTTCTTGCCAGTTATGATGTCACAATGGCTAACCTGACAGAAATAGAGCTGTGACATCACAATATCTTGCCAGCCTGAAACCAATTTGTGATGCCACAGAAGCTAACTTCTGTTCCACCATTGTAATGTCACAGTAACTTTACTGACAGACATAGTATCTCATGGACATTTGTCATATCATAGTAGTTTATTAAGGGACACCAACAACAATAAGGTTCTGATCAAAAAATAAAAAAATCCTTGATGGGTACTTACCTGCTCACCTGATGCTTGGTCCGACTGCTACAGTCCAGCGCTATCGTCTCTGGAATTTATAGCAACAAATGAAGAAGCCGCGGCACTCAGATGGATCAATCCCAATTTCTTTTATTTCACCTCTTGTGGAAAAGTTTCGACCAAACGGTCTTTATCAAGGTGCTTGATAAAGACCGTTTGGTCGAAACGTTGCCACAAGAGGTGAAATAAAAGAAATTGGGATTGATCCATCTGAGTGCCGCGGCTTCTTCATTTGTTGCTATCTATTACGGGAACCCCCAGACCGGGATCCAACACTGCAGGCACCACCACGAATCAGAATACTGGGACTCCAGTGAGTAGTGCTGACCTAACAATTTTTTGTTTTCTGGAATTTAGGCGCTGCATGTGAACATTTGGCCTGTACTGGGTCATGTGGGCCACTGCCGCCAATGACTGGCTGCAGTGGTGATGTGTCCCTCCCCAAGCGAGCCTTCACTGGTCACATGCAGGTAAGAAATTTCTGGACAGTCTGTAAAAATACTTAATTTTTTTCTCTGTCCGTGAAAAAAACTAGACGTGTTCTTGATTTTTTTGAGGTTGGCGGTGCTTTACTAGATTATTTTGGTGGTAATTACCTTTATTTTCCAGCTCACAGTAAATGCTGGTAATGAGATATTTATAAGTCTATTGAGCTATAGACATGTATTACTTATAATCTTTATCATTCATTGTGGTTTTCCAATTGGTCCATAAAAAAGGTTGGCTGTCCGTGATTTTGAGATAAGTTGTCCAGAAAAAGGTTGGCAACCCTGGCACGGTGTGGTTTGAACCAAGCGGTCATGTGCCTGCTGCAGTAGTATACAACTAAGGCCTCATGCACACGACTGTTCCGTTTTTTGCGGTCCGCAGATCCGGAACCGAACAGGCAGCCGTCAATATAAATGCCTATTCTTGTCCGCAAAGCGGGTACGCAGAAGGGAGCAATGGATGCGGACAGCACACGGAGTGCTGTCCGCATCTTTTGCGGCCCCATTGAAGTGAATGGGTCCACATCCGAGCCACCAAAACGGCGGCTCGGATGCGGACCCAAACAACAGCCGTGTGCATGAGGCCTTAGGCTGGGTTCACATCATGTTTATCTCATCTGTTTAACACATACATCAAACAGATGCTATACAGTGGTATCTGTTCACCATCGAGTTCCCCCCCAAAAATAATATATAACATTTGTGGGGATTTGCTCTGGTAGACAGGCTTGCGGACGCAGTACAGAGGCAACGATAACATCTTTAACTTAAATAGTGCAGTGTTTTATTTACACATAAGTAAAGTGACAACAAAAAGGCAGTTTCAAGGAAAAACAGTCACCTTGAGTCTGGTGTTTGTTCACACCAGGCTGCAGCACATAAGTCCTTGGGTGAAGCAGAAGTCTGCGTGCTTTTTCTCAAATATAGCAGGCCCTAGTCCTGGCCCAAACACCCAGACTGACAAAGCTCCACTGTCAGATGGAGGATAATCCTCCCAGCTGAGACTGCTCGCTGGGTTTTTATCCCAAACCAAAACCCGGCCTGGAACGTGGGGAACAGCCACCCACCCTGACCCTTGGGCTGCTCCCAGTAAGAGCCGGCCCGGATCGGCTTTACAGCCACACTAAATAACCAATAGTGTCAGTCAGCATTAGCTGCCGCTGACACACAAAATTACCGGGTCTTACCTACCTCACCGAGGCAAGGAACCTCGGTGACACATACCTTCCTTCAATGACTGCCCCTTGCGCTTTCCTAAAAAAAAGTATACCTTTTTTTTACCGGACTCTGCAGGATACAAGAAGGTGGGGTGCTGCGTTTTTGTATCTTTTTTTTTCTAACGTATATGTCAGACGGAGGCAAAAAACGTACAGCCTAACTCATTTCAGTTTTTTTTCTCTGTTCTGTGTTAATGATGGCAAAGTTTAATGGGTTCAAGCTGCGCTTGAACCCATTAATTTTTATTTTTTCTGAACAACTTATCCCAATATCACAGACAGCCAACATTTTTTGTGGACAAATTGAAAAACCTTAAAGAGAGTCTTTCACCTAAAATGACCATTATACACCACAAACATCATGATATCCATAACATTCCCCATATTATAATCTTACCTTTCATATTGCTGTCCGTCGCCTATTCTCTCTTAAAAACGCTTTTAATCCATATGCTAATTAGGTTCTGAAGGTGCCCAGGGGCGGCGTTTATGCGGCCGGTGCCCAGGCTCCACGGCGCTGTTCAAATCGAACCCCTCCCCTTTCACCCCTCTGGCCCGCCCTCGGTTCTTCAGATACCATCCTCCAGTCAATGACAGATCCGGCGCCTGCGCCTGCGCCTGCGCCTGCACACTCCATTACCCACTAGGGCAGAGGCAGCAGAGGGTTTAATGCGCATGCGCCGGCCCGTACATCCCGATATTTTGCCAGTTTACTTCCGCCTGCTAGATCGGGCCGCGCATGTGGATTAAATGCACTGCTGCCTCTGCCCTAGTGGGTAATGGAGTGCGCAGGCGCCGGATCTGTCATTGACTGGAGGATGGTATCTGAAGAACCGAGGGTGGGCCAGAGGGGTGAAAGGGGAGGGGTTTGATTTGAACAGTGCCGTGGAGCCTGGGCACCGGCCGCATAAACGCCGCCCCTGGGCACCTTCAGAACCTAATTAGCATATGGATTAAAAGTGTTTTTAAGAGAGAATAGGCGACGGACAGCAATATGAAAGGTAAGATTATAATATGGGGAATGTAATGGATATCATGATGTTTGTGGTGTATAATGGTCATTTTAGGTGAAAGACTCCCTTTAAAGGGAGTCCGTCACCACATTTGAGCATATTAGACAGATCAAATAGCGTTATATGTGCCACCGAGAACTTAAAAACGGTACCTTTGTTGTATCTAATGGAGTTTTCTTTCAGCCAAAAATGAACTTTTAAGATTCTGTAAATGCACCCTCTCAAGTGCCCAGAGCGGCGTCTCAATCGTCCGAGCCCCAGGCAGCACCTCCTCAACGGCTCATAACCCCGCCCTCCGTGTGCCTTTGCCCGCCCATTTACTCTCCTCCTCTCTCCTTTTCCACTGCGGCTGCGCGGTCAAATTCCTAGCGGGCGCAGTGTAAAAGGAGAGAGGAGGAGAGTAAACGGGCGGGCAAAGGCACACGGAGGGCGGGGCTATGAGCCGTTGAGGAGGTGCTGCCTGGGGCTCAGACGATTGAGACGCCGCTCTGGGCACTTGAGAGGGCGCATTTACAGAATCTTAAAAGTTCATTTTTGGCTGAAAGAAAACTCCATTAGATACAACAAAGGTACCGTTTTTAAGTTCTCGGTGGCACATATAACGCTATTTGATCAGTCTAATATGCTCAAATGTGGTGACGGACTCCCTTTAATGAATGCAAAAGATAGCTCGGGTCTACAGCTTAGTATACTGATAAGAACTCATTCCCAGCATTTGCTGTAAAACCTGAGCTACTAAGGATGATGGAAATGTAGTAGTGACGGCAGTGATAGGAGGCTGCGCACATGGCGGCTCTCTAGACCGGGGCTGAGGTAAATTAGTTACAGACATCACAACAAACACTGAGGTCTCTGCTGCTGATGGGAACGCGCCGGTCGGAGGGGGCGGGGCCGTGGCGGGGGCGGGCCCGGGAACTCCCTCTCCTCCCCTTGGAGCTGCTGCGGGAGGTTATTGTGAGGGAAGAGGCAGCAGAAGTGTCCGGGGGAAGCGGCTGCGGGGAGCACGGTGTGACAGCATCGGCGGGGACACGGCGGTAAGTGGGCGCCCATAGCCAGCCCTTCTACTGCACGAGCCCATGGAGTAGTATTGATTCATTGTCAGGCTGATGGGGTTGGGGAGGGGAGAATTGTCATCATGACGGTGGAGTTTAGGCAGGAATCTGGAGTACAGATGTAGCAGAGCTGAAGTTCGCAATCTTTCTAGGGCTGCATTGTCTGTAATGAGAACACATGGAGCTGACGTAAGGCTGATTGCACAGCGATAGCACTGAATGACACACTCAGCACTGCTACATCTGCACATGATTACACAGGGTAACATATGGTGGTGGCACGTTGTCATCTAGTGCCCAGAGGTGGGATGTAAGGGAACTTTGTGGTGTGCACTAGTGATCTGATCACCCCCATCATCCCAGGAGGCAGAGGATGATGGGAGCCCCCAGCCTTGCCATAAACCATTCATTGCGTCTACATCAGAAGCAGATGAGAGAGCGGATCACTTCTCCAGGATCAAAGCAGCAAATGGAAAGGACAATCAGAGGACAGTGGTGAAAGGTTTACTCTGGATCCATCTCTGCTGATCCAGTGTAATGTGGTGTAGATCAGCGCTGCGCTCATGTGACCGTCAACTGGCTGCAGAGCAAACCCCAATGTGACAACCGGTTGCTGCAGCTTTATCACCGCACACTGGGGTCATTTCAGTTACGTCAATGATTGCTGCAAAGAACTAAGTTCCCAAACCACAGAGTTTTGTAAGAAATCTACAAGTAGGTCACATGGCACGTGTTGCAGACCAGGCGCAGAAACGCAGCAGCGGCAAAGTGTATGGGACTAGGCAAATCTAATATACGCTTTTTTTTCTTCCATGTGGAAACTGACCTGCCTTTCCAATCTGTGGCATGTCAGTTTTCGGGGCGGATTTCACTGTCCGCATCTGTTGCTCCGTTCCGAGGCCCCGACAAAAAAATATAGCATTTCCTATTCTTGTCCGTTTTGCGGACAAGAATATGCAAGTCTACAATGGGCTTCTGTTTTTTGCGGACCGCAAAAAAAACGGCACGGTCGTGTGCATGTAGCCTTAAGGGTACTTTCACACTTGCCGGCAATCTGTATGCAAACGGTTACCATTTGTAGATGCGGATCTGTCTCACAAATGCATTGCAATACCGGATCCGTCTCTCTGGTTGTCATCCGGAAAAACTGATCCGGTATTTATCTTTTTGACATTTTTAAAGCTCTGCACATGCACAGATCGCAAAACCGGATCCGTTTTTCCGGAATACTTGGGGCTGGATCCGGCATTAATGCATGTCAATAGAAAATAATGCCAGATCAGGCATGTGTTCCGGAATTTCGGACGGAGAAAATACCCCAGCATGACTGAACTGATGCATCTTGATTCATACTGAACGGATTGCTCTCCATTCAGAATGCATTAGGATAAAACTGATCAGTTTTTTTCCGGTATTGAGACCCTAGGACGGAACTCAATACCGGAAAAGTTTAACGCAAGTGTGAAAGTGCCCTAAGTCCTCTTCCGTTCCGTTATTCCACAAAACATATCCTTATGGTTTCCGTATGCGATCCATTTTTTGAGAAACGGAAACAGTAACTTATTAATCACCAAACAGTCAATATCAACTACAGCATCTCTACAGTTAGAGGGACAGGGCTCCCTTTGCCACCATTGGCCATGGCAGCAAGGGGTATACCAATGGCCCCCAAGACTGCCATGGCTGTAGGTCTATTAGGCTGTGCAGCAGTAATAGACTGCCTGTCACTGGTACAGTGATGGGTTATAATGCATTGGTATACAAGGCATATCTGTGCATTATAAAAACAATGGCCCTAGTGAGGGTAAAAAAATATTTAAACGTTAATAAAGTTTATTTAAAAAACAATTTTTTCCATAAAAAGTAATTTTATTTTGTAAAAGTGGTAAAAAACACATGCACACATACATCTCGCCATGTTTGCTCCACCTTATAAATAGACCGCCCTATTAATGTAAAAAAATAAATAAAATGCCAATTTTTATTTTACTACTTTCACACTCGCGTTTGGTGCGGATCCGCCATGGTTCTGCACAAACGCTTGAGTTCAGATAATACAACCGTCTGCATCCGTTCAGAACGGATCCGTTTGTATTATCTTTAACATAGCCAAGACGGATCCGTCTTCAACACTATTGAAGGTTAATGGAGGACGGATCCGTTTTCTATTGTGCCAGATTGTGTCAGTGAAAACGGATCCGTCCCCATTGACTTACATTGTGTCAGGACAGATCCATTTGACTTGGTTTCATCAGATGGACACCAAAACTCTTCAAGCTGCGTTTCAGTGTCCGCCTCCAAAGCTGAATGGAGACTGAACGGAGGCAAACTGATGCCTTCTGAGCGGATCCTTTTCCATTCAGAATGCATTAGGGCAAAACTGGACCGCTTGTCAGAGCCCTAGATGGATCTCAGAAACGGAAACCAAAACGCCAGTGTGAAAGTAGCCTAAGTCACCAGGTGGCGGGGAAACACTTCACTATTCAGTAGCTCCCATTGCACAGCAAGCTATGCTGTTTTAAAGTTGGGAAACGGTATAGTTTGCTGTGCTACGCTGTTTCCGTAGATCTCGTGCACTGCAATGGAAGCTGAGACAGCGAGCCCCTGAGCGCTCCACTGTTTCCCGGCCGGCTGGTGGTCAGGACTATGTTCCATCTTGTCTTAGTAACGGAACTTTATATTAATGATCTATCCATCAGTATCAGATTGATAGGGGGGGGGGTTTGACTCCAGGCAAACCCACTGCCGCCTCTTAATAGCCTACTAAGCACAGTGCCTCAGATTGCATAGTGGCTGTGTATGGTATTGCAGCCTAATCATATTCACTTGAATAGGACTGAGCTGCAGAACGGCCATGTGACTGATGGACGTGTCGTTCCCGCTGTGACGCCTTCAAACAGCTGAATAGTGAGGGCTGTGAGAGGTGGACCCTCACTGGTCTGTTATTGATGGCCTATCCTATATTCTTTACAGCAGCCACCATGGGCCATGGACACAATGGACAGGAGTGAACCTCATTGACTTCCATGGGAGAGTTTTCTAGGCATTCTGTGTGACCTGTGCAGAGGTCAGGATGGAGTAGATAAGCTGTGATGTCACCTATTGTGATTGTTGGACCTTGTGTTATCTATATAGAGGTGATATCTGTCATTGTACTCCTGCCTGTAATGATAAGCAGATAACTGTAGTGAAGTTACCTGTTATTAGGCCTAGTGGCCTGTGCGAAAACTGCAGGATTTTATGTTTTGTTTTTTAATATAGATGTTAACATAGAAAATTAACATCATCAAGCATTTAACATAAAAACATGATTTAAACAATAGGTCATTTTCTGATGAAACATTGGGGGTCTTTTACAAATACTGTCGCTTGCTTTCAGTTCAGTTTTTTCCGCGCGGGTACAATGCGTTTTGATACATTTTTCACGCGCGTGATAAAAAACGGAAGGTTTACAAACAACATCTCTTAGCAACCATCAGTGGAAAACGCATCGCACCCGCACTTGCTTCCGGATGCAATGTGTTTTTCACTGAAGCTCCATTCACTTCTATGGGGCCAGGACTGCGTGAAAAACTGCAACACAGAACTGATGCGTGAAGAAAAAAAAAAACGCTCGTGTACACAGACCTATTGAAATGAATGGGTCAGGATTCAGTGCGGTTGCTATGCGTTCACGGAAAACTCGCTCGTGTGAAAGAGGCCTTTTGCAGGTCCTGAAAGAAGACGAGGTGAGTTAATTATTTATTTTTTTAACCCCTCAAGTCACATTTTAGTAAGCATTCTGTATTCAGAATGCTATTATTTTCCCTTATAACCATGTTAGGCTACTTTCACACTAGCGTTCGGGTTTCCGTTCGTGAGCTCCGTTTGAAGGAGCTCACGAGCGGACCCGAACGCAGCCGTCCAGCCCTGATGCAGTCTGAATGGAGGCGGATCCGCTCAGACTGCATCAGTCTGGCGGCGTTCAGCCTCCGCTCCGCTCGCCTCCGCACGGACAGGCGGACAGCTTCACGCTGCTTGCCGCGTTCGGGTGTCCGCCTGGCCGTTCGGAGGCGTGCGGATCCGTGCGGATCCGTCCAGACTTTCAATGTAAGTCAATGGGGACGGATCCGTTTGAAGATGCCACAATGTGGCTCAATCTTCAAGCGGATCCGTCCCCCATTGACTTTACATTGAAAGTCTGGACGGATCCGTCCCAGGCTATTTTCACACTTAGCTTTTTTTTGCTAATATAATGCAGACGGATCCGTTCTGAACGGAGCCTCCGTCTGCATTATTATGAGCGGATCCGTTCAGAACGGATCCGCCCGAACGCTAGTGTGAAAGTAGCCTTATGAGGGAAAATAATACAGTAAATTGACTTTTATAAATTTACTAACATCTTCTCCTAGCAACCATGCATGAAAATCGCATCTCATCCGCACTTGCTTGCGGATGCTATGCGATTTTCACGCAGCCCCATTCATTTCTATGGGGCCTGCGTTGAGTAAAAAACGCTGAATATAGAACATGCTGCCATTTTCACGCAACACACAAGTGATGCGTGAAAAACATTGCATATGTACACAGCCCCATAGAAATGAATTGGTACAGATTCAGTGCGGGTGCAATGCGTTTACCTCACGCATTGCACCCGCGCAGAATACTCGCCTGTGTGAAGGGGGCCTTATGCTGCTGGTTTTCGCAGATCATTTCCCCTTGTGCAATGCATTCTGTGGCAAATCCACAGTTAGGTCCTTCATAACGTTCAGTTCAGTGTGCTCGCTGAGGCCAGTCATTACTATGCTGACCCCTGAAAATAAAAACTGCATACAAGTGCTGATCGCCACAATAGGGCCTTGCCGATCACACGATATTTTGCATGTCAGATTCATTTTAGTAGTAGTAGCAGCAGAAGTTAGAAATCGGTCAGTCATGTACATGATGTGCTTATAGCCAGACATGACGAGAAATAATGAAATCCCAATCCTATGCACTAAGGCCTCTTTCACACAAACTATCCGGATTGGCTCCGGATGCGTTCAGTGAAACTCGCACCATTTTGCAAGCAAGTTCAGTCATTCTTTTCCGTGCGGGTGCAATGCGTTTTGATACGTTTTTCACACGCGTGATAAAAAACGGAAGGTTTATGAACATCTCTTAGCAACCATCAGTGAAAAACACAATGCATCCGGACTTGCTTGCGGATGCAATGTGTTTTTTACTGAAGCCCCATTTACTTCTATGGGGCCAGGGCTGCGTGAAAAAACGCAGAATATGGCTTCATGCATGTGGCCGCGGCAGTATTGCGGCCTGCAAACGGCGGGTCGGCAATCCACTGCCGCTTGAATGGGTCTGCAATTCCGGAGATGCGAAACGGAGTCACGGAACGGAACACCGGAAGCCCTACGGAGTAGGGTTGTTGCGGGTATCGAAATTTCGATACCCAATCGACACTTTTGTCCCGGTATCGCTACGATACCGGGATTTCCCTTAACGCTCATGTTCTCTCAACAGCACAGGGGAGAAGGAAGCAGTGTCTCCCTCCCCCCTGTGTTGCCGCTGCCACCAATGAGCGGAGGAGGGGCGGGCGCACTGCGCCACCAATGATGCGACTTTTCCTACACAGAGCGGCGCCCAGAGATGTCCCAGCACTTACTATTATTCCTGGGCGCCGCTCCGTTCGCCCGCTGTGCCCCATTACTGTCTCCTCTCCTGCTCCATATGCTAATTACTATCGGAGCAATGGGGAGGAGACATCAGCTTCTCTAGTGGGCGTTCCTTCTCCCTGCGCTGCGCTGCGATTGGACAGCGCTACAGCTCTGATAGTAATTGGCATATGGAGCAGGAAAGGAGACAGTAATGGGGCACTGCGGGCGAACGGAGCGGCGCCCAGGACTTATAGTAAGTGCTGGGAGCTCCCTGGGCGCCGCTCTGTGTAGCCTAATACTTAAAGTCTGGACCCAGGAAAAGTAGACTTTAACGCATAATACAGGAGGTGGGTGCCGGCAGCAGAATCGCATAGCCGGCACCCTGCCCCTGACAAGAAGCTGCTATCAGCGGCAGTTAACCCCTCAGGTGCGGCACCTGAGGGGTTAACTGCCGCTGATCTGCCAGTACTCGCCCCCTGTATTAAGGGGTAATTATCATTGGTGGCGCAGTGCACGTGGCTTTTTTGGTTTATTTTTTTCGCGTGGTATCGAGTATTGCAATACTTTTTCATGGTATCGAAACCGAATAAAAAAATTTGGTATCGCAACAACTCCACTACGGAGTGCTTCACGTCACGCATTGCACCCGTGCGGAAAACTTTCTCGTGTGCTGTCTGCATCCGCATTTCCGGAGCGCGCCCCCGATCTTCCGGTCTGCGGCTCCGGGAAAAAATAGAACATGTCCTATTCTTGTCCGCAATTGAAGACAAGAATAGGCAGTTCTATGGGTGTTCCGGCTGGGTGTATTGCGGATCCGCAATACACTACAGATGTGTGAATGGACCCTAATACAAAATATAATATGGCCAGAACATGGACATGGGAGTCCGGCCTAGCTCAGATTCATTGCGCTGCCCAAAAGACTCCTATTGTGGTATCACTATCTTGCCAGTATTTGCTGGACTTCCAGCAGAGTTGGCGACTCTCCCGATACCTGTACTGCACACCCTAATCTCCTGAGTCAGCTGGCAAATATGCTTACGAGCCATTGTCACTCCCTCTACCTTAGGTTATGTAATAATGGGTCTCTAGCCCTTGGTGAAGCCTATATTAAGAGTCTCCCAAGCGTCTGTTAAAGATCCTTGTGTAGTTTATACAGTCAGGTGTGAATTTGGGTGTAGGTGTGTGATTGCTTTTAGGATTTTTTTGCTTCCTAATAACGTCATGTTAGAGGTATGCATACAATGCACATTCCATTTGAGGTTTTGGTCTGGGATGGGCAATGCATCCTTCTTTACCTATCATGTTAAGCTGCTAGGTGTATTCTTGCTGTGGCAGGTATTGTCTGTTACTATTTAAAGGGGTTTTGCCATCACAGACAATGGAGGCATATCCTAGCGATCCATCTCTGGGACCCGCACCTACACGAAGAACGGAGTGGGGAAAGTTGTTGGGGGCGCACTCCGCATGCGCAGCCGCCCTCGATTAATTTCTATGGGGCCACTGAAAATAGCCGAGCAAGCAAACTATTTCCGTCGTCTCCATAGAAATGAATGGGAGTGGGGGCCCGCGCATGCGCTGTATGGAAGCAGCGCTTGGTGGTGGCTAGACCCTGGGAGACCCGGGGTCCTCCAGCCACAACTCCCAGCTCCGTTCTCGTTGTAGGTCTATTAGACAATGGGGGCATATCTTAGCGATATGCCCCCATTGTCTGTGATGCCCTTTAATAGTGAATAGTTTGGACTTTTCATTGTTTATGTTGCAAAGTGTTTTCATATGTTTGTGACTTGTACTGTAGCTAAAGATGTGATCTGCTGATCTGGCTCCTGGGCCCCCTTCCCCATGACGTTCCCTCCACCATGCTACAGTAGAATTTGGTTTTGGGGTTGGTACGCAGTAATCATTTTTTATTTTTATTTTTTTCTCTTTTCTTCTCCAAACATAGCATTGGGCATTTGTGCTAAAAAGTTCCACTTTTTGTCTCGCCTATCCATTGCACATTTTCCAAGAAGCAGTGTGGAATGTCCAAGTGGCCTTAGCCAAATGTGAGGTGGATGACAATGTTTTTCTAGGACAGCGTTGTCCTTCCATGAACGCCGTTCTTGTTCATTGGTTTTCTAATAGTGGAGCAGACACTCATTTGTTGTGCGATCCATCGTTTATGGGGCATAAAGTATTGGCACATATCGTCCTGTGTAATCAGGGATGTTCTGGTGGCAAACAGCGATACTGTATGGCAAATGAGCAGCCATGATCTCATATGTCAGTGTCCCCTTAAGGGTACATCCACATGGCGCGGTTGGTTGGTTTTGACTTGGCCGTGCTGTGTTTTGAGTGTCTCATGACTCAGCTAATGAAGCCCGTACTGTTCAGTGGGTATGTATTGTTAATTGCTACACGCCACCGTAAATTCTGCATGGCTGTTGACAGTACAGATCTTTTGAGCCGTGCGGTATTCGAACACAACACAACCGCACAGTGTGGTCATACCCCATCTGAAAAAAAAAATGCTTTTAAAGACCACCTGTCAGCAGGATCAACCCTTCGTAACCAGACACACTGTCTAAAATGATACCGGTCTTCTGAAAATCAGCATGGCTCACAGCTGAGTTGCACCCAGGGGCTAGGCTCTGTTCATTTGTGCCCTGGAGCCCTTATTTGAATAAAAGTATTTTTTTTCTTGGGAATGCATGGCAACAGTTTTTCACAAAGACAGATATTGTTCAAATAGCAGGATCAACCCTACCAAGCAGTATGCCTGGTTTAATAGGGTTAATTCTGCTGACAGATGCTGTTTAACATTTTTTTTCCCCTCAATTCTGCTCTGTGTGATTTGCTGATAGTTGGCTAAATTTAAGAAAGGATAAAAAGGGTGCAAATTATCTTGATACTGAAATCTACTTTCATCTAAGGGCCCTTGCACACAACAGTATGCCGTCCTAGATATATGTTCCGTGAGCGGACCATATGTCCTGGGGCGGCATTGATCGCGCGCACAGCATCATAGATTACTATGATGCTGTGCACATCGGGCCGCCCGCGGTACTATTGTCCTGCACTTATAAGATCATATTAATGCTGTGTGTTCCCCTGCACATGATCAATGCCGCTCCAGGACATATGGCCCGCTCACGTACCGTATATCTAGGAGGGCATACTGTCGTGGGCAAGGGCCCTAATTCTGCATGGATTCCATTTGAAGGAGTTCTTTATTAATTAAAAAAAATAATAATGTATGCCTAAAAAAATCATAGCTGTCAAAGTGAGAAAATTCAGAAGGTAAGAGATTGCAAATGATGGCATTTCTCCATGGCGGCCTAATGATCCTGCACATAGTTGTACTGCCATCTAACTGCTTGTCTGTAGACGCAGAAACACTAGTAGGGTGCTGTATTCAGCATGTGCTGGGCAGTGGTCCAAGAGAACTATAAGTCCCAGCATGTCTTACTGCTGATATCGCAGAGTCACAGGATGCCGGACTGTGGACTGATGCTTTGTAGTCAGTATATGGAAACTTATGAGGTTTCCATTATTTCACAAAATCTCAGTCGTCCCTCAAAGTGCAGAATAGCATTTCCAGGCCTTAGCTGGTTCAGCCTCCACAGTGCCAGCTCTGCAGTGGAAACTTCACATTAGCCTCAGCTGTTGACGGACTGCA
Source organism: Bufo gargarizans (assembly GCF_014858855.1). NCBI lineage: Eukaryota > Metazoa > Chordata > Amphibia > Anura > Bufonidae > Bufo > Bufo gargarizans. Next base: position 230,886,297 of record NC_058081.1, on the reverse strand, counting down.
GTCCATTTGTATTCTAACCGCTTTAGTGGCGACTTTTGGAAAAATTATGTTTGCGTGTGATTTCTTATTCTGTAGGTTCACATGGGCATATTTATTAAGCTCTTACACTCTCATAGCTGCTGTAGGTTTGAATTTCCTGAGCACATCGGCTCCATTGTGTACTGGTGTATACTGGAGGTGGTCTTCGGAAATAAATACACCAGTGCCGGCAGTCAAGGTGTCCATGATCTGTGCACTACTTTGGGGGTTTATTTAATGTAACATTGGGCTTAAAGGGGTTGTACAGTGATGTCTGCCTCCTACCAGACAAAGTGCCTGACCTGTCCACGTCTGTATAATGGGTCCGCATCCGTTCTGCAAATTGCGGACACATTAATTCTCTGCGGGGACGGAATGGATTTTCATTTGCGTTTCCGCCCCTGATCTTCTGGTCCGTGGCTTTGGAAAAAAAAAGAACACGTCCTATTGTCCGCAATTGTGGACAAGAATAGGCAGTTCTATGAGGGTGCCGGCCGGGTGTATTGCGGATCCGCAATGCACTACGGATGTCTGAATGGATTCTAAGGGAGGTAATGAACACTTTGACCCAACATATATAAAAGCCCCCCAGTGCCCACAAATGAAATAAAATATCACGTACTCTCCTCCAGCTCCAGCTCAGCGGTATATGGCGCAGGACTGCTAGAGCCTGTGATTGGCTACAGTGCTAACGTGCACGGCATACTTCCCAACTAAAATTTTATTAAAAGTAAATGCGAGACAAATAGGGCTCAACCTCAACCTCAAATGCTCCAAACTGCATGGGACCACCCATTTATTGGCAGGGTTTACATAAGCCCCACCCACTTTAATCTAGGACAGCCCCTGCAAATTTGGGACTGCTGGCAACTATGGTACAGTATACAGCTATGTCACCGCTGCAGCCTGTAAACACACGAGGTGACGCCTGGAGCTGCAGTGCATGCTTGCTAACCGTCCTGAATTTGGCGGGGTTGTTTTGGATCAAAATGGGTGGGGCTTATGTAATTCCTGCCAATAAATGGGTGATCGCATGTGGTTTTCAGCATTCTCGGGGGTAGGGCCTATTTGTCTCGAATTTACCAACTTCAGAGTTGGTAAGTATGGCGTACACGTGAGCACTGTAGCTAATCGCTGGCTCCAGCAGTCTTGCTCCATATACTGCAGAGCTGGAGATGGTGGATGATTAAGTGGCGAGTATGTGATCTTTTATTATTTTATAACATTTGCGGACACTGTGGGGTTTCATATACATCAGGTCAAACATTTAAAGTTTTCATTACCTCCCTTATCCGAAGACAGTTGTGGCACCTTTTTCTGGTAGGAGGCAGACATTTTTACGTAATCCTGTACAACTCCTTTAAGCCCAATGTTACATCAAATAAACACCTGCAGTAGTGCACAGAAGATCATGGACACCTTGACTGCCGACACTGGTGTATTTATTTTCGAAGACCACCTCCAGTATCGAGCAGTACACAATAGAGCCTATGTGCAGAGCCCGTCCTGGCAAATGTGCACTGTCCCAGGCTGAAAATGGACGGGGCTAGTGCAAACCGCGCATTAATGGGTATTCCAGTGCAGGCTGAAGTGTTCTCAGGGGGCGGGGCTTAGATACCCCGCTTTTACTAACTAAAACGTTGGAAACGGCGGGCGACTTTTATTTAAACCCTTTAAACAGGACCAGTCACCACAAAACACAGGCAGCGTGTTATACAGCAGGAGGAGCTGAGCAGGCTATGTAGTTTTGTGGGAAAAGATTCAGAAAAACTTGTATTTTATACATTTAAATCTCTGCTCTTTCTGATGTATAGCTCAGTCCCATTCCCTTTAGTACAGTTGAGCTGTAATACCAGACACAACCCTTGGCCACGTGTGGCACAGTTTCTGTTAGCAAACAGCCATTTCTTACTCCTTAAATTGAATGTTCTCTAGTAGAAAAATGGCCCATAGCAACCAATCACCGTACAGCTTTCATTTTCCCACAGAAGTTTAACAAATGAAAGCTGTGCTCTGATTGGTTGCTATGGTCAGCAAAGCCATTTGGAGATCTTGTCCATGGCAACCAGTCATATACTGGTTCTCATTTTCAGAGGCCCTTTGGAAAATGAAAGCAGCAACTGCTTCACTTTTCCTTTGTATCTGAGTTGATGCATTTCCCCCATTGATGATAAAACCTGGAAAACTTATTTTAGGCCTCATTTGCGGTCCCCAATGCACGGGCAACGTCCGTGGGACGGATCGAGACCCATTCAACTTGAATGTGTCCGTGATCCGTCTGCACCACACCGCAGAAAAATAGAACATGTTCTATTTTTTTTCATGCGGTGTGGAGGCACGGACAGAAACACCACGAAAGCACTCCGTTCCGCATGGCAGCTCTGGATTGCGGACCCATTCAAGTGATGCGGGGAGCACACGGCCAGTGCCCGCATATTGCGTACCTGCTGTTTGTGGGCTGCAATACGGCCAGGCAACAGCCGTGTGCATGAGGCCTTAGTTTTGTATAAACACTATATCTAGCTAATGTACCACATATTACTTCTGAGATACAAAGGGTAATTTTTAACTTTTGTGCTGCCAAGATTTTGATACCGGGAAGCACAGCGATCAGTCCTGCGTGTGATGGATGCTGTAATGGCTGGGGCTGGTTCCATTATGGACATGGCGTGCCATAGTGAGTTCATAGAGCCGCTTGCATTGCTCATAAAGTGCAGCACAAGGTGTGATTAATTATGTGCAAGTTGTATTTTAGTCCAAAAAGCTGATTAATGGATTACAATATCCTGCTGTTCCTATTATGCAAACTGATAAGACAGAAAGCAAACACAAGTCTGTAGGAAGCAATAAAACTGCTGGCTGAATGTCAATAGGCTTCAGTGTGCCATTGTTCCTTGGCTCTCAGCATTATTTGGTTACCAATAGCAGCTCCAAGAGGTATGGGGCCCCCAAACAGCTTAGGCCTCATGCACACAGCCATATTTTTGGTCTGCAGTCCATCCACATCTGCTGTCTGAGCGTGAGCTGCAGCAACTGACTGAGGCTTCTTTCCCCCCCGTCAGTCACTAGAGCCGCAGACATGGCTCCCTGTGCTTGCCAGCACCCCAGCTGCCCGCAGCACACCTTCCATTCAGAAAGTTCTTTCCTCTCCTCCCTGTTTTTCCCCCCGGCCGGCAATGGGGGGGCTTTACGGAGGTTGGGGGTGTGGGCGGTGAGGTCTGGCTTTCTGGGGTGAAGCCAGTGGCCACCCTAGCAGTAGGTCATGGCAGAAAGTGTATTCGTTACAGCAATTCATTTATTGTCTGGGTCAATGCTCTTTTGTGTTAGATTTGTGATACTGATAAGATATAGCGTATGCCTTCTGAAATCTCCAGCTGCCTCGATGGTGCAGTATGGGAAGTCGGTATCATTTAAAAAAATTAAATCCTATGTAAAATTGCCATAGGTTTTTCTCATGTGGCTTACCATGTTTATTTTATTAAACTGCGGTTTATTGTACTTTCGTTTTCGGTGTATTTCTAGCATTCGCCTTTAATTATAGAAACTGGAAAATGCTGCCCGTGTCTGGCCGCCCGCCTGACCTCAGGCCGTATTTAACGCTGATCCCAAGCATGCCATTCTGAGCATAGTTGGACTGAGTGGGAAGCATTTTGGATGGTAAAACGGATGTTGAAAGTGAAGAGTCTGCTGTGCGGCTGTGTGTGTTCCAGTGCTGTGATACCCGTGGCAAATTACCCAGCTGGACACTAACTAAAGTCTTCTTCCCTTGCCTCTAAAGCAGGGGTACTCCACTACTTTTTGTAAAGGTCTACATAATTAAATCTGCTGTGAGGTGGAGGTCCAGACCAAATACCAAGAGGTGCGGGTACCGCACACACACTCATTGGGGGCCACTAAATGAATAGTCCTATTTACCTCACATTTCTAGCATGCCACTAGGAGGGCCACTTACCACTCACTAACTGTGGGGGCACTCTGCTGTTATTGATACTGCCATACAGAGGGAACTCTGACTACTCACTGACTATGGGGGCACTCTGGCTAAATGTATGGGGGGGGGGGGATTAGTGCTTGTGTTTTAGGGGCAATTGCATGACAGCTCAGACAGGCTCATACAGGTCATACACACAGGGAGTTCGTCCACAGTCCTCAGTTCTGTCCACAGATAACACAGTGGATATGATTGCTGGCAGCACATGTCCAAATGTATTACAAAGGAGGGAAGCCTCCCCCCCCCCCAAGTGCTGGACAGCAGTCCGCTCCCCTGCAGCCCTGACCTGGTGCAGACACTGACCTCTCCTCCCAGTGTCCGACAGCAGTCCTCTCCCCTGCAGCCCTGACCTGGTGCAGAAACTGACCTCTCCTCCCAGTGCCCGACAGCAGTCCTCTCCCCTGCAGCCCTGACCTGGTGCAGACATTGACCTCCTCCTCCCAGTGCCCGACAGCAGTCCTCTCCCCTGTAGCCCTGACCTGGTGCAGACATTGACCTCCTCCTCCCAGTGCTGGACAGCAGTCCTCTCCCCTGCAGCCCTGACCTGGTGCAGATACTGACCTCTCCTCCTCCTCCTCCTCCTCCTCCTCCTCCTCCTCCTCCCAGTGCTGGACAGCAGTCCTCTCCCCTGCAGCCCTGACCTGGTGCAGATACTGACCTCCTCCTCCTCCCAGTGCTGGACAGCCATCCTCTCCCCTGCATCCCTGACCTGGTGGAGACCTCTCCTTACATGTGGAAGCCACTTCTCCAGTGAAGGAGCTGAAGAAACCTGCTCTGCATATCCACAGACTGCCATCACAGACTCACTCAGGGTAGAAACTATGTAGGCAGAGCCAACTCCTCCCTCCCTACCAGTGATTCGTAGTTTGGATAAAGCTGCCTGTGTGCAGCACATCGATTGGCTGGAACACTTCACAGGTCCTGTCCTGCTCTGGCTGTACGGCAGGTCCTTTGCTGCTTCTCTTCTCAGTGGGTCCGGACAGCTGGTGTCCCAGGTCCGGATTCGAACCGTGGTCCGCCAGTTGAGTACCCCTGCTCTAGAGCATGACTTTCATCTGTACCATGTGGGCACTATTCGGGGTTGTCAACCTTGAGGTCACCTTGGAATGTTTGTTTTACACCAGTTTCTTGTGAGGTTTGTTTGGAGGTGAGCTAATAGAAAGCTTTGGCATATTTATATAGAAACATAAGGCTTGCCAAATGTTGAAGAGCAAGTCCACCTGGAATTGCAGTTCATAATACACAATCCGTGTATACACACGCTTGCACATTGACACAGTGGGTAGTGCAGTTATCTTGAAGAGCTGGGGTTTAGCTCTATTCAAGGGCAACATCTGTATGGAGTTTGTATGTTCTCCTGGCGTTTTATGTGGATTTCTTCTGGTTTCCTCCCACACCACAAAAACATCCAGATAGGTAATTTGTCTTGGAGGGCATACGGTCGTGTGCAAAGGCCCTTAGTCTGAGATTCACAAGTATGAAAATATGAACAGCTAGTGGTGCTTGGTGAATGATCATACAGCCAAGATGGAGCACCATTTATTTTGGGTTCTGCAGCAGAGTATATGTTGAGGCAGGGTAACATTAATACTGGGTGGTATCTCCCTGTAGTTTGTAGTGTGGGCAGTGTGTGTGCTGGCGAATACCGCGTCTCCAAAGGCTGACTCAATCAGTGTTTCGTCAGTGATTTTGAGCCAAAACCAGAAGCAGATCCTATACAAAAAATAAGATATAAAGGAAAGATCTGCACCTGTTCTGTGTTGTTGACCTGCGCCTGGTTTCAGCTCACAATCATTGATGAAAATCGCTGACCAAACAATGTGAGAAAGTGACCCGAGTCAAAACAAGGCAATCTGAATGGTTCCATATCTTGGACATACTGAAGGCTGATCAGTCTTCCCGCCACAAATGGCAGACAGGAACGGCCATGGTAGCTAATGGTTCCCCACACCATGACACCTGGTGTTGGTCCTATATGTCTCCACACTATGCATGATGGCAATAGGCTCTTCAGAACACTGATGCGACCATTAGGCCTCGTTCACATTTCCGTTTTTCACTGATGTGTGTTGTCTGCATTTTCTGCACAATTGCCCATTGATTTTAATGTGTTTGTTCACAAATCTGATGGCATCCGCGTTTGATCTGTGGTTTTCATGGACCATTGGTAGGAGATGCTTTGGAAATGAATTTTCAGCTGAACATTGTCCGTGGAATGACATACGGAGGACAAAGAAAAGGAAACACGGACCTTACATTATTTTTATTTTAACCCGTTCTAGTGTCCTTTTTTCATTTTCTGGTAACGTATTTACAGATTTACTAATGTTCTGCCCCTAAAATCTGTCTCAAACAGTTGTGCGATTTGGTTTATATACTCCCCCCAGAATTAGTAAAAATGGGCAACAGTATTTGTCTTTGAGATGACCACAGACATTCATCAATGGAGTTTTTGATGACCTACTTTAATTACATGCTGCAGAGCTGCAGACACTATTTGCCGAGCTCGCAGTTTCATTACAAGGTCGCATTCACCTTGAAATCTACAGCTAATTACGAGATGACTGCATACTCGACATGGACATGATCATGTGGGTCATGGCAGTCTATTTGTGAACACAGTTATAGATCTTGTTTGAGTTGTCATGATGATACCTATTGATTATGCCATGTAGAGAGCACTGGATGAGACCTATCACTTGCAGTCGATATAGTTTGAACGAGAGTAAGGCTAAATGCACACGACCGTATGTGTTTTGCGGTCCGCAAATTGCAGATGCGTTTTTTTTGCGGATCCATTGTAATAATGCCTATCCTTGTCCGCAAACTAGAAAAAAATAGGACATGCACAATTTTTTTTGCGGAGCAACGGAATGGTGTGCTGTCCGCATTTTTTGTGGACCCATTGAAATGAATGGATCCGCATCCTATCCGCAAAAAAAAAACGGATCGGCCACGGAAACAAAATACCGTCGTGTGCATGAGGCCTAAAGGATATATCCAAGGAAATAAGATAGGCATAATATTCACAGATTGTAGTAAAAAAGAAAAGTGGGCCTTACTCATGTGTGTGGAACGCAAAGCTGTCTGCTGGCTGGGGCTGCTGACCTGGGAAATGATGTGCCCTGGACAACTGTAAAGGACTCCTGAATACTGGTGGATGCTGAAGAATTCATGAACAATGGAAAGAAAGCTATTTCAAGAATGTGTATTGATTTTTGAGTTATGTTTCCATGCTTCATGGACACAGACAGAACTTGAAGCTCCTGGAACCCAATTGCTAAGGCTATGTAATAGGGCTTATGTGCCATTTATAATACTGGTGTCTTATGTGGCAGAATTCCCTCTTGGGTACCCAGGCTCAAGTGTATCTACTACTTCTGCACCCCCTATAGAAGGGATCAGCAACCTCCGACACTCCAACTGTTCTAAAACTACAACTCCCAGAATCCTCATTTCACTTCTATGTTACAAAAACAGTTAAGTAAGTGTGCATGCTGGGAACTATAGTTTCGCAGCAGCTGGAGTGCTGATGGTTGCTGATCCCTGCCCTATAGCCATGCCCGTGTACCTTCCTACTGGTTTCCCAGAAATATTTTTATATTTTTTTTTTAAACAAAATCTCAGAAGGCAACACTTGCAATAATACTTGGTCCAGATTTACTAATGTGTCTCTGGGAAAAAATCTTCCTAAAAAGTGGCGCAGAATAGCACACTTTGGTGCAACTATGGTTTCTGCACTTTTTCCCGACATGCTTGAGAAGGGGGGCGGGGGCTTGGCAGAAGGTGGACATGGTTTAGCGGAAAAGAGATGGGGCCTATGATCCGCCAAGATTTCTCCAAAATTTTTACTGAATACTGAACGGCAAGGCGCAGGCGCGAGATGTACCATGCGAGATGCGAATGCTGCCTGGCCCTGTCAATCAAGACTTGGTGGGAGAACGGAGCCTCTAGGAGCAGGAGCAATGCCCCTCCCCCTGCTCCTAGAGGACTAATTTGTATATTATAAAAGTTACATTTCTGGAGTAACGGGGTCATAGATAAAACGTAGGAATAGGCTAGTTAGGTTCAGCTGACATTAGCACATCGCTAATGTCAGCCAGTTTAATTTAGGTATTTCTGGTGACAGAAACCTTTTAAATCCCCACTCTCCCGAACAGTCACATTCAAATTTGAAAAAAGTCACTTTTTTATTGTAGATTTTGAATTTATGTCTGAATTAAATATACTTTTTGCACAACCTAGCTGGTGGAAGTGCATTTTAACCCCTTAGTGACATAACTAATTTTAGCCTTAAAGAGGACCTTTCACCAGAAAAAAACATCTAAAGTAACTATACAGGCATGGAGAGCGGCGCCCAGAGACCCCCCTGCACTTACTGTTATACCTGGGGAAAAAACCCTCTCAGGCTATGAGCTGAGCGCTGTGATTGGCCAGCGCTGCAGCATGGGAGAAGGAGGCACCGGCAGGTTTCCTCTGGGTGGAGCCTAACTATGAAGATACCGGAGGCTATAACGGGAGAACGGAGCGGCGCCCAGGTATAACAGGAAGTGCAGGGGGGTCCCTGGGAGCCGCTGTCCATGCCTGTATAGTTAGTTTAGAAGTTTTATTCTGGTGAAAGGTCCTCTTTAAGGATCAGTAAAATCTTCCCCCCTCTGTGCTCTAGCAATCATAGTTTTTATTTATTTATTTTTTATTTATTTTTCTTCAATTAAGGCTACTTTCACACTGGCGTTTTTCTTTTCCGGAGCTGAGTTCCGTCCTAGGGGCTCAAATCCGGAAAAGAACTGATCAGTTTTATCCTAATGCATTCTGAATGATGAGTCCGTCCCTCAGGATGCATCAGGATGTCTTCAGTTCAGTCTTTTTGACTGATCAGGCTTTTCAGAAAACCGTAGCATGTTGTATTTTTACCTCCGGCCAAAAATCCTGAACACTTTGACTGAACGCCGGATCAGGTCTTTTTCCCATTGACTTGCATTAACGCCGGATCCGGCGCCGCGTGTTCAGTCAAACCGGATCAGGCTTTTGCAAAACCGGAAAAATGTGAAAAAAAAGTTAAAGTCCACAAATGGCGGATCTGTTTTTTCCAATGCATTTTTTCATTGTGATCAAAATCCTGATCAGGATTCAAATGTAATCCGTTTTCACACGTTTTTCCTGATCCGGCAGGCAGTTGCGGTGTTCGAATTGAACGCCGGATTTAAACAAGGCTAGTGTGAAAGTAGCCATAGCTGTATGAGACATTGAATTTTGTAGGTCTAGTTGTAGTTTTTATTTTTTTTAAACCATTTTAGGGTACATATAGAGTATTAAAGGTGGTTTCCAAGGCTTCTAAACTCATTATCTATCCTCTGGATAGGTCATCAGTATCAGATTTTTGGGGGTCTGAAACCCAGGACCCCCACAGATCAGCTATTTGAGAAGGCTCCAGCTCTCGCAGCTTTGTCTAGGCCATGTAACGTCACATCTCAACCCCTCCCCATTGAAATAAATGGGGCTGAGCTGCGATACCAAGCACAGCCGCTGTTTAATGTATGGCGCTGAGAGAAGGCTGTGGCATTGCCTTCTGAAACAGGGGTCACAGGTGTCAGACCCCCACTGATCAGATACTGAGGATAGGTCATTGGTTAAAAAATCTCAGAAAACTCCTTTACATTTTTTATTATTTTATATTTAGGGGAAAGATAAAACAGCAATTTAACATTATTTTGTATGATTTAATTTTAAGGTGTTGTGGCGTATAAGTAATATGATAGCTTTATTCTGTGAGTCAGTACGATTACAATGATGCCAAATTTATAAAGTTTTTATTATGCTATAATACTTGCACTATAAAAAGTATAGTTTTTAACAAATAATCCTTTTTGGATCAATGCATTTGGGATGTGGCAGCCAGTGGGATATCCTGTACATTATACCTTTAGTGTCTGAGAGAAGAATAGTGGTTTCAGAGAAGTTGTCCTATAAGGAAGATGCAAGGAGAACTACATTAATAAACAAGTCCTTACCGAGTCCTGATGTCCAGTAACTTTCCCATGGAGCTCCTAGTGTTCCCCAACAGTGCATGTGGATAGAGTTGCTCTTGATGGGACAACCCTTGTAAAGAAGATTATTATCTAATAGGCTGGTTTCCACATCAGAATCAGTCATATGTAGCCTTCAACAGTCTTATGTAATTTAATTTATAATTGCAGATGTGCTTTAATTATTATTCACCACCTGCAATGTACAGTACAGCCCAAAAGTTTGGACACACCTTCTCATTCAAAGAGTTTTCTTTATTTTAATGACTATGAAAATTGTAGATTCACACTGAAGGCATCAAAACTATGAATTAACACATGTGGAATTATATACATAACAAAAAGTGTGAAACAACTGAAAATATGTCATATTCTAGGTTCTTCAAAGTAGCCACCTTTTGCTTTGATTACTGCTTTGCACACTCTTGGCATTCTCTTGATGAGCTTCAAGAGGTAGTCACCTGAAATGGTCTTCCAACAGTCTTGAAGGAGTTCCCAGAGATGCTTAGCACTTGTTGGCCCTTTTGCCTTCACTCTGTGGTCCAGCTCACCCCAAACCATCTCGATTGGGTTCAGGTCCGGTGACTGTGGAGGCCAGGTCATCTGGCGCAGCACCCCATCACTCTCCTTCATGGTCAAATTGCCCTTACACAGCCTGGAGGTGTGTTTGGGGTCATTGTCCTGTTGAAAAATAAATGATGGTCCAACTAAACGCAAACCGGATGGAATAGCATGCCGCTGCAAGATGCTGTGGTAGCCATACTGGTTCAGTATGCCTTCAATTTTGAATAAATCCCCAACAGTGTCACCAGCAAAGCACCCCCACACCATCACACCTCCTCCTCCATGCTTCACGGTGGGAACCAGGCATGTAGAGTCCATCCGTTCACCTTTTCTGCGTCGCACAAAGACACGGTGGTTGGAACCAAAGATCTCAAATTTGGACTCATCAGACCAAAGCACATATTTCCACTGGTCTAATGTCCATTCCTTGTGTTCTTTAGCCCAAACAAGTCTCTTCTGCTTGTTGCCTGTCCTTAGCAGTGGTTTCCTAGCAGATATTCTACCATGAAGGCCTGATTCACACAGTCTCCTCTTAACAGTTGTTCTAGAGATGTGTCTGCTGCTAGAACTCTGTGTGGCATTGACCTGGTCTCTAATCTGAGCTGCTGTTAACCTGCCATTTCTGAGGCTGGTGACTCGGATGAACTATCCTCGGCAGCAGAGGTGACTCTTGGTCTTCCTTTCCTGGGGTGGTCTGCATGTAAGCCAGTTTCTTTGTAGCGCTTGATGGTTTTTGTGACTGCACTTGGGGACACTTTCAAAGTTTTCCCAATTTTTCGGACTGACTGACCTTCATTTCTTAAAGTAATGATGGCCACTCGTTTTTCTTTACTTAGCTGCTTTTTTCTTGCCATAATACAAATTCTAACAGTCTATTCAGTAGGACTATCAGCTGTGTATCCACCTGACTTCTCCACAACGCAACTGATTGTCCCAACCCCATTTTATAAGGCAAGAAATCCCACTTATTATACCTGACAAGGGCACACCTGTGAAGTGAAAACCATTTCAGGTGACTACCTCTTGAAGCTCATCCAAGAGAATGCCAAGAGTGTGCAAAGCAGTAATCAAAGCAAAAGGTGGCTACTTTGAAGAACCTAGAATATGACATATTTTCAGTTGTTTCACACTTTTTGTTATGTATATAATTCCATAGTTTTGATGCCTTCAGTGTGAATCTACAATTTTCATAGTCATGAAAATAAAGAAAACTCTTTGAATGAGAAGGTGTGTCCAAACTTTTGGTCTGTACTGTCAGTTGTCGTCCCTAGATGCAGTCATAGGGTTTGGCGTGAACATTTAATGAGGTGTGCATGTATTACGAGATTAGACCATGTACACAGCCATAAGGTACAAGAAAATGGAAAAGGAAAAAAAAAAAGCTGTTGAAAACAATCAATATTGAGTGCACTTAGAAAAGCACTTGTCTGAAACTTGGATAGCGGTGGTTTATGAATGGTGTGTTTTTTTTTTTTTTTTTTTTTTTTTCCATGTAACCGATTACCTTAAAGGGGTTTTATGCTTTACCCAACTCCTTTTCTTTTATGCCATGGATGTAATACCCAGCTCTGTTAGGCCACGTACACTCTGTAAGCCTCTGATTTAATGGAGCCAAAACATAGTAACACAGTGCCATGGTTTGTATGGCTGTAAAAAGACGTAGGTCCATCCAGGTTAGGCCTCATGCACATGACCGTGCCGTTTTTTGCAGTCCACAAACCGCAAAACCACAAATTTACGGAACGGACGGCCCATTGTAGACATGCCTATTCTTGTCCGCAAAACGGACAAGAATAGGACATGCTATATTTTTTTTTGCGGGGGCCTCAGAACGGAGCAACGGATGTGGACAGCATCTTTTGCGGCCCCGTTGAAGTGATGCGGACCCGAAAAACGGTCGTGTGCATGAGGCCTTAGCCTGTTATCCAGCAAATCTGATCCAGAGGAAGGCAACCCCACCCCCAATGAGGTAGAACATGGTGCTCATACAAGTGACTCTTCCTCAGTATGCCTCCATTCTCACGCTGAGGAACACAAAGGGTTTCAACAGAAAAGAAAATGCATCATGATCAGTTGGATGCTGTAAGTATGGAGATGTTCTGTCCTATACGCTTGCTCCGTACAGTATTGATACAAAGTTTTATGCGATTCGCTCATCCCTAGTCCAGATATTTTGATAATCTGCCACACAACAATAATGGGGCATATGGCAGACAATCAGATTAACTGAGCTCTATGTGGGTTACTCTCTGGGGATTACGGCTTATTCACACGGCTGTTGTGGTTCCGTTCCGTGCATTGGGGACCACAATTTGCGGCCCCCAATGCACGGGCCAACATTCCGGTGGCGGCTGGGACGGATCGAGACCCATTTAACTTGAATAGGTCCGTGATCCATCCTCACCGCAAAAAAAATAGAGCAAGTTCTATTATTTTGCGGTGCGGAGGCAGAGACATGAAACACCAGGGAAGCACTCCGTAGTGCTTCCGTTCCGCATCTCCGTGATTGTGGACCCATTTAAGTGAATGGGTCCGCATCCAGGGTTGCGGAGTGCACACGGGCCAGGTGTACGTGTATTGCGGACCAGCCGTATGCGGGTCGCAATACGGCCACGGAACCACAACGGCCGTGTGAACAAGCCCTTAGGCTGTTGGGTGGCAGTTCTTTTGGAACTTAATGATCACTGCCAACCAAAAGGCCTATATTGTGTATGCATACGGGTACAACCACACATGGTGATGATCTACCGGTACAGTGTGTCCAGCCCCCATAAAGGGGCTGGTTTTTGTGGCGGCATTACTGTAGGAATTGCAGCTGGTCCATCTTGAAAGCTGCAGAAAACCGCACAGCATAAATTGACATGCTGTGGATTGAAAACCAGTTTACACTGTGGGTTTTTACCATAGCATGTGGATGAGATTTTTGTAATCTTATCCACTTTGCTTGTACTATAAAAGCTACAGATTTTTCACTGTGGAGAATCCCTGCCAGTTATGCCCTGAGTGGCCGTACCTTCAGGGTAGTAATATTGCGGTATAATTCTACACCTCAGTTGTTCCAAGGGTTTTGTATTATCAGAAATTTGCTTTGCTTGTTAACACCAACTTATAACATAAATTAGTAATGTGTGTGTGTGACTGAGCTGGGCCACAGTGGTGGCATGAGCCAAGCATCCTGTCTGCCCACCCACAGACACGCATACCTTTTTATGCTTAATATCAGTCAAGCTGCGTTCACATCTCCATTTCGGAGATCCAGCTGCCTGATCTAGCGCAAATGCCGACTGTGAACTGGACCACAAAAAACATTGCATGCCGTCAACAGCCCGCCGGATCTCCAAACAGAGATGTGAACGAAGCCTATCAAGACTGCAACTTGTGCTCCACAAAGCTACCATGCAAAGGCTGCCATACACATTCTATAGCTGTCGGCTGAACAATCGTTCGGACAGCCGCCATCTCTTCTGGCTTGGCCGAACATCGATGTGTATTCATTGGGGGCAGAGGAGAAATCCGTTGGCAGCTCATCTCCTGGGAGAACAAAAGTACTGTGTAAAAATAATCACTTCACCAGATCCCTTTCTTCCCCCGACATGATCTGTCAGCGGAGAGGTGGGAGCAGGTTCTATTTTTTTTCTTTAGCAGGGCAGCGGGCCCTATTGACATCAATGGGTTTGCATCCGATCCGCAGACAGAAACTACAGCCATGTGCATGAGGCCTACGTGTGCATCATTGGCTCCAAGCTCTCAGATGATGAGGTTCACTAAAGAGCTTATTGGCTGCCTTTTGGAACATCTGGAACTAATGGAAATGTCTGGGGGGGGAGTGGTGTGGGGTCTGCATGTGGGAACGAGTAGATAGACTTCATCAGTGGATGGCAGGCAGAGAGATTAAACACGGCTTATACACTTGAACTTCAGAAGTTCAGCAGTTGAAATAACTGATCTACTAAAGTGTTTCCTGTAACTTATGTGAGTAAGAGTTTAGTGGAGTCTTCAAGATTTCTGTGACATGAGTAACTTTTTCCATTTTCCTTGAACTGCTTCCCAGTGACAGACTGGAAGGATATTGATCAGAAGAGCTGGAAGGCTTCACATCTGCCTGGTTCTGCACTGTAAGAATTTGGCTGAACTTCAGCTAAATTGGATCATTCCTCTTGGTTTTCATTTGTCCCTCATGTTGGTCTTTTTGGCAGGTGACATGTCTGTGTCTATCCATGTTGTAGCCAGTTGTTATAGCATCAAAAAGAAATGCAATTTGTTCTGTAATTTTTTTATTTTATTTTATTTTTTTATCATCCCATCTCAGATGACTGTAGGATGGTAGTCATCATCATGAGTCATTCAGTGTCAAACTGAAATCATTTCAAATACATATAGTGGAGAGATTGATGCACCAGCCTGTGCCTATTGTGTCATGCTGAAGTAGGGCCCAAGGAAGATCTTCTGGCTTGTCAGTTAGGCCTCAATCACACGGGCGTTGCGGGAACACGCACGATTTTTCGGCGCGAGTGCAAAACATTGTAATGCGTTTCGCACTTGCGTGAGAAAAATTGTGCATGTTTGGTACCCAAACCCGAACTTCTTTACAGAAGTTCGGGCTTGGGATCGGTGTTCTGTAGATTGTATTATTTTCCCTTATAACATGGTTATAAGGGAAAATAATAGCATTCTTAATACAGAATGCATAGTAAAATAGCGCTGGAGGGGTTAAAAAAATAAAATAAAAATTTAACTCCCCTTAAAGGGAACCTGTCACCAGGATTTTGCGCATAGAGCTGGGGACATGGGCTGCTAGATGGCCGCTAGCACATCTGCAGTACCCAGGTCCCATAGCTCTCTGCGCTTTTATTGTGTTAAAAAACAGTTTTGATTGATATGCAAATTACCTGATATGTGTCCTGTATCCGGAGATGAGTCGAGCGGAAAGGAGCCCAGCACCGCCCCGTGTCCTCCGAATCTCCCCCTTGCTGGCTGACGTCACAGAGCTGGAGCGCAGAAATCTCGCGATGCCGACACTGCGCATGCGCTAGCTCACGCATCGCGAGATTTCGGCGCTCCAGCTCTGTGGCATATACCAGAAACCTACAGTGCCTGGCAGGACCTTGTTGACTATAATGTGTCTGTCGTGTTTCTGATATGCTCGCTCAAATTCTGCTGGACTTTATATCCCTGTATGCAGTAGTATTTTGTCCTGTATTGTTGCTGGAATCTGCCATGGGAAACTTTCCTTTAGAACTATTTAAGGATGTGTACTATTGGTAATTACAGTACACTTGGACTGTAGAGGAATGAGGACATGCATACCATGGGTTCAGTCTAGTCACAACTTGTAGTGATATTGCAGGTGGGATGATCTGTATACTAGTCTTGACGCCATGGACCTGCATATGACATATGCCTCCATGAGGCACTAATTAGGGATTGTAAGGAAGAATGATATGCATTGTTTCCAGAAGTGGCACCACACCTGTCCATGGGCTGTGTCTGATTTTACACCTCATCGCCATTGAAATCAGTGAAACTAAGCTATGATCAAGAGTGACAGTGTTTCTCAGAATCAAACATACCCTTTTTCTAATCCAGGACAGCCTCTATGGAAAAAATGTAATGATGGTGAAAACCTTGAAATTCAAGTCCACATAAAACATCTTCTTTGTCTACCATTCTATATTTTCAGTTCTGCATTTTTTTTATTGAAATGATCTATGAACTGGTGTAATACGATAAAGCATGAAGCTACAGATATAAATTAGCTTATACCAGCCAAACCAGAGACTCTTCTGTAGACCATATTGTCTTGAGGTTCTTGCCCATCATCCGTTCAGAGCAGGGTTCTTCCCTGCTGATTGAGATAGTTTATGTAGCACAGCTATACAGGTATCAATGAAAATAGTGTATTAGAGTGAATATCATTAAAGGGGTTGGCCAGCCCCTTGAATTTTTTTTATCAAAACCCCAGAATAGTCTAAAATAACAAAAAAAATCCCTGCTGCTCTTGTGCTGCCTCTTTATGGGTCCCCTGACACTCTCTCTATCCTGCCTCCATTGATGACGTTATGACCCATCCAGTGGTGACCTTTTAATAGTCTCAGTTGTAGCCAGTCATTGGTGGCAATGATCACAAGACCACCTTGAAACATCTTCAATGAAGGCCAGGAAACAAACACCAACAGGTGGCTCGAGGCGCAGCAGGAGACCGGTAAAGTATTAATTTCATATTTTGGACCATTCTGAGTTTTTGGTTAAAATTAAGAGTGGCTGGACAACCCCATCTAGATGATGGAGCCAGCCTGTTTGTTGTCTGTGACGTCAGCTAATTTTTGTCACGGTTAATTTGTGATGCTAGTGGTGCTTGTGCTACATCTTCATGTTCCTTATTACATTATTGTATTAATTATTCTTGACACAACTAATTGATTTGAGGTTGTTGGAACTGTTGGCAGGAGGCTTGTGTCGTTATAATATTTGACAGAATTGATTTCCCCTGACCTTGGAAAATGGAAAATTCAGCTGTTCAGGACTTTTCAATTGTTCCACGTAAATTATACTGAAATCAAATAAAACAGACAGAGAATTTACCTGCACCTTTTCCGAGGTCTGCCCTAAATTTTCTGGTGCAGAAAATGCTCCAGACAGATATTTCTGTCACATATTTTACAGTGTTCACATGTGATCACTGCCAAAATGCTAGATTCCAAGCATCCTTAAGAGCCTAGAAAAGCTAACAATTCACATAAAAGATATACTAAAAGCAATTTATTACTAGAGCTGGAAAAGTGTATGGAATGTTCTATCATTAGAAATATTTCCATTGAGTCTGAACTGTATCTGACTGAACCTTGTAAATAGTACACATAGTACCCATTCCCAGGATTGGGAGAAGGTTCCAGTGTCATCATTGTCTAACTCTAGTACAGCAGCTGTCATGCATCCGGCCTGCAAAGACCTAGACCTGTGATGGCTAACCTTTGGCACTCCAGCTGTGGTAAAACGACGACTCCCAAGATGTACACTTGCTGGGCTGTTCTTCTGCTGGAAGTCGTAGTTTCACCACAGCTGGAGTGCCTGAGGTTAGCCGTTACTGATTCCTAAACGGTCTCAGCCAATTTGAGTTTCCCTGTATTTTAGGCCTCGTGCACACGACCGTATGGCTTTTTCTGTATTTTGGGTTCCGTTTTAAACGAATCAGTTTTTCCGTGTTTTTTTGTTTTAGTGGTGTTTCCGCTTCCATTTCGGTTGCCGTTCGTTATCTGTTTTTTTGCGAAACGGAAACTGAAGCATACAATAATGTTTAAACAGTAAGTACATTAAAAAAAATTGGGCTGGGCATAGAAATTTTCAATGGTTCTGCAAAAAACGAAACAGGATACAGAAGACATACGGATGCATTCCGTTTTCTTGAGGATCCATAGACTTGAATGGAGCCACGGAACATGATTTGCGGGCAATAATAGGACATGTTCTATCCTTGAATGGTAATACGGAAACAGAATGCATACGCAGTACCTTCCATTGTTTTTGCAGACCCATTGAAGTGAATGGTTCCGCAAACGGAACCCACAGAAACTGAAAAAATAAAACGTTTGTGTGCAAGAGTCCTTAGGGTATGTTCTCACTGCGAATGCTACCACTGTGGATCTGAGTTTTACAAAACCAGCAAATGTAGATAAAGCCTTAGCTTAGTGATTCACGGACGTGTTCAGTATTCTCCACAGACAGCACACATACCCATTCATTTTGATGTGTATTCACACATCCGTGGTTTTAGCACAGTCCGTGGTTTTAGCACAGATGCATGTAGGGCTGCAGCTAACTATTATTTGAATAATCGATTAGTTGCCGATTAATTTCTACGATTAATCGGGAAAAACGACAAATTTACAAAGCAGAGGTTTATATGATCTTACTTGAAAAATTATGTTCAAAGGCCATATTAAAACAAATTGTGGACGACACTATTATGGGGGATCTGTGGACGACACTATTATGGGGAGGATCTGTGGACGGCGCTGTTATGGGGAGGATCTGTGGACGGCGCTGTTATGGGGAGGATCTGTGGACGGCGCTGTTATGGGGAGGATCTGTGGACGGCGCTGTTATGGGGAGGATCTGTGGACGGCGCTGTTATGGGGAGGATCTGTGGACGGCGCTGTTATGGGGAGGATCTGTGGACGGCGCTGTTATGGGGAGGATCTGTGGACGGCGCTGTTATGGGGAGGATCTGTGGACGGCGCTGTTATGGGGAGGATCTGTGGACGGCGCTGTTATGGGGAGGATCTGTGGACGGCGCTGTTATGGGGAGGATCTGTGGACGGCGCTGTTATGGGGAGGATCTGTGGACGGCGCTGTTATGGGGAGGATCTGTGGACGGCGCTGTTATGGGGAGGATCTGTGGACGGCGCTGTTATGGGGAGGATCTGTGGACGGCGCTGTTATGGGGAGGATCTGTGGACGGCGCTGTTATGGGGAGGATCTGTGGACGGCGCTGTTATGGGGAGGATCTGTGGACGGCGGCGTTATGCGTTATGGGGAGGGGGATCTGTGGGCGGCGGCGTTATGGGGAGGGGGATCTGTGGGCGGCGGCGTTATGGAGAGGGGGATCTGTGGGCGGCGGCGTTATGGAGAGGGGGATCTGTGGGCGGCGGCGTTATGGAGAGGGGGATCTGTGGGCGGCGGCGTTATGGAGAGGGGGATCTGTGGGCGGCGGCGTTATGGAGAGGGGGATCTGTGGGCGGCGGCGTTATGGAGAGGGGGATCTGTGGGCGGCGGCGTTATGGAGAGGGGGATATGTGCACTGTTAGGGGCATAACAGTGCACAGATCCCCCTCCCCATAGCAGTGCCATACACAGACCCCCCCTTCCACATAGTGGTGCCATAGACAGATCCTCCCCATAACAGCCCTGGCCCTGCTGCTTAGTCAGACTAATCACTGCATCTTTATTTTACCTTTTACAATGACGCTCCAGTAACGGGCAGAGCGGACGGCGGCGTAACGTCACTTACTCACGTGACGCACCTGCTCCGCACACTTTATGAATAAAGGAGGCGGAGCAGGTGCGTCACGTGAGTAAGTGACGTTACGCCGCTGTCCGCTCTGCCTGTTACTGGAGCGTCATTGTAAAAGGTAAAATAAAGATGCAGTGACCGCCCGCCCGCATAGCAACGAATCGGCGATTATTCGATAACTGGATTTGTCGACAACGAATCCAGTTATCGATTATTATCGATTACATCGATTAATCGTTGCAGCCCTAGATGCATGCTCTACTTTGTCTGTGTTTACAGATCCATCACGCCCATTACAGTTTATGTATCAGTGAAAAACAAAGACTCAACACGGATGCCATCTGTGTTTCACAGGTTAATTATAGGAGATGCTCTGAAAATAATTTTTTAGCTGTACAGTGTCAGTAGAACATGGATGACACATGGAGAGCTAAAAACGGACACACAAACCAAATACGGATTCTTCACAGATGAATCACTGACCATCTTATCACAGATTTCATCATAGACATGTGAATAAGGCCTAAGAATAAAAAAAAAAAAAACTCCAAAAAAAAAGTGGTTGTTCTGTGTCATGATATTGATCACCTATCCTCAGGACAGGTCTTTCTTGCTTCTTTTTTAAAAAAAGCAGCATATTGGAGCTTTTGACATTTCTTTACATGTTTTAAAATGCCTTCTTTATGTAAGGGAAAACCGCCATGAAGAAACAGCTGTGAAAAAACACACTGGAGGTCCTTTACTATGCCACTACACCAGTTTTCTTGTGTCAAAAAGTTGCAAACTAAGGGCCACCTTTTTAACGCCATTGCACCTAAATTTAGAAGCAAGTGGCATTTTTACGCCACCTTCGCCACTTTCAGAAAAGGGGGTATGGTGTGGCTGAGGTAATCAGCCTCTGCACATTTGGGTGAACATGGCATTTTTTTATTTATTTTTTTAAAGCTGCAAAGATTGAAGTCTTTGGGAGAAAAATGCCAGACAATGGGGAAAAAAAACACCAGACGGAAAGCATGCTGTGATTTAAAACCAATCAAAAAAATAACAAAAAAGCATGTCTGTCCTGCATTTAATATTTCTAATAGGCTTCCATGCAACATGTAGAACTGCTGTTTATTTTCCTGAAATGCTTTTCCTGAAAAAGCACCAAAAACTGCAAAAGACCTCAAAAATGCCAGGAAAAAAAAAACCTTTGTGTGACACAAACTATGAGCATAGAGCAATCTGTGTCTGATAGTTTGGCACTCAACCTACTTCTGCTAATTGCAGGGTTTTTGTGCCATGACATACATATTGTCACAGGTAAGGCTACTTTCACACTGGCGTTTTGGTTTCCATTTGCGAGATCCGTTCAGGGCTCACACGGGGTCCAAAACAGATCAGTTTTGCCCTTAATGCATTCTGAATGGAAAAGGATCCGCTCAGAATGCATCAGTTTGGCTCAGTTCCGCCTCCATTCTGCTTTGGCTTGCAGCGTTTTGTTGTCCGTCTGACGAAACTGAGCTAAACTGATCCATTTTGACACACAATCTAAGTCAATGGGGACGGATCCGTTTTCACTGACACAATATGGCACAATAGAAAACGGATCCATCCTCCATTGACTTTCAATGGTGTTCAAGACGGATCCGTTTTGGCTGTTAAAGATAATACAAACTGATCTGTTCTGAACGGAAGCATTCGGTTGTATTATCTGAACGGATGCGTTTGTGCAGATCCATGACAGTTCCGCATCAAACGCGAGTATGGAAGTTACCTAATGGGGAGGGAAAAACACCAGATAACAAACAGAAGGAAATAGACCAGAGTCTAGGCCTCAAAGCTAAGGGAGAGGGATGGTGATCTCCTAGGAATCCCTAGACCTCTCCCTGACTCCTGCCAATATGAGTAGACCCTGAAGGTGAAAATACTCATACACCGGAACCTTAGCCCTGGAGACCCTGGAAAGCTCTAGGAGTGGTGGCAGGGAATGAGACTACTGGTTCCTTCCCAGATGAAGGAACCAGCGTCTCCCTGAGTAGAAAACAACAAACACAAGTGAACAACAAAATGCAAAACAAAATGCTCTTACCTTAAAGGATAACTGTCATATTTTTATCAAAAAAGAAATTCTTGCATATGTTACTGTTGCAGCAGCATTATGCATAAAGTCTTCAATTTCTACACTTACCACTGTTTTCCTTGAGTTTTCTCCTTGGTTATGGCTGTTTTAAATCCTTCATTATGAGGATCTTCTCAAGATGGCTCTTCTGCCAGTTTTCTGAGGCCAAAACTGCATTCCCTCAGGTCACATACAAACTTGCTGTGGCCAGCAGCTTCCTGCCAGCCAATCAGATTGGGCTACTGAGACACGCCTCCTCACTCTGAAGCCTAATGCAGGCATGCAGTGTGAAGGACCGCCCCTCCGTCTTCCTAGCTGGAGACAGATGAGCCCTAGCAACGGTCTTTTAAGGGTGCAGTGGAAAGGGACAGGAGACATTAATGAAAGCTGGTATTATAAGTAATTACAGATTTTTTTTGTCAATCATTGACAGACTAACTCGGGTATACATGCCTAGCTCTAATAAAATGGCAAATAATAATAATAAAGTTATCCTTTAAAGACTAATGGAGGAGCAGGAGATCCAAAGGAACAACACACCAGCTCAACCAACTCCAGCAGGAAATATCAACCGCATGGTAAGCCGTGTGAGTCAGAACTAAATAGAGCCTCAGTAATGACCGCAAGCTGCACCTGATGAAGTTTTGGTCATTACCAAACAACAACACTGCAAAAAGAAAACAGAGAGAATGTCAGATACCCTCACGTGCCACCAGTCTCTCAGATCTTCTCACCTCTGTCATAGGAGGGACCGTGAAAAAAAAAAAAAAAAAAATATATATATATATATATATATATATATATATATATATAAACAAATGGAAAAATCGGACAGCACTGCAGACGGTTTCTTCGGTAAAGCAAGTAAAATTTAATCACCCATGTGGTGGCAGCAAAAAAGCAACGTTTTGGCTCTACATGAGCCTTTCTCAAGCTTGAGAAAGGCTCATGTAGAGCCGAAACGTTGCTTTTTTGCTGCCACCACATGGGTGATTAAATTTTACTTGCTTTACCGAAGAAACCGTCTGGATTGCTGTCCGATTTTTCCATTTGTTTATCAGTGGGTAAGCTCCAGTTGCCGTACTCGGACCTTGCACCCGTTTTTGTTTCAGTTGTGGTGCTGCTGGTTGATTTTTTTCACATATAAAATATATATATATATATATATATATATATATATATATATATATATATATACAGCAATTAAAGCTAAAGGCTATAACCAAACGCCATATGGCGCATGGTCATTATTAGGATAAGGGTGCATTCACATAAACGTGTTATGGCCTTGCCCGATTTGTGGACCGCAAGCCCTGGATCTCCAAAACAGAGACTCTAGCCTTGCGGACCTATTGACCTTACATGCAAACACAATAATGCCCTTCCGGGTCCGTGCCGCGAAAGATAGGACATGACCTATCTTTGGCCGCATCTTGTAGAAGTCAATAGGTCCACGATGCAGGGTGCACATGGTCAATGCCCGTGTTTTGCGGATCTGCGGTTTGTGGTTCGCAAAATGGGCACACTTGTGTGAATGCACCCTAAATTAGTGAAATTACTTTGTTCTTTGCTCTGGGTCCTTCCATAAATGTGGTTGTTGTATAGCATATACTGAAATATCTTCCTAGTATTCACATCTTGCCTTATAAAGTAGCTCAAAATCATGGGGAAATGGCACATTAACTGTGAACCGTGAAGTGCTGTCGCTAGTTTTAATTTTACATTTTGTTTTCTTTGTTTCCGGAGAACTTGCTAACTTTGTGTATTTTCAGAACAAACTGTGTTGGTGTGAGTAGGGTTTGGTAATGCGTGCCTTGGGAGTGATCACATTCTCATCCTCACAATAGTATGGTCAGAAAGTTCCTATAAAGGGAGTGGAGGATGGAGGACAAAATAGGAAACAGCTTGAGATCTAAGGTCCAACCTCTGATCTTCCTGCCTGTTTATACTGGTACAGTCTGAGTGTATCTGTAAAGTGGCCACCAAAATGATGCGTCAGCAACCTTTGTACAAGTGCTTATAGAGGTTTTGTTTCCAGTTGTGTTTTTTTTATTTATTAGAGGACGTGTAAGATGTAGTCTTCTACCAGAAATACAAGATAGACCAAACGTGTTCTCAAGAATATGTACCCATTCTGACGTTAATATAGTTTAAAATGGGTTCCATCACATATATTGTTACCTCATGGAACCTAAATGGTAGTACTGTTCCTTTTTGGGCGCTGTTGGCATATGAATAATACAATCTAATGGCACCCACTGATATAGTAGTGTAGGTGTTGACATCAGTGTGGATAAAAAAAAACTAGGATTTTCTGATTTACAGAAGAATGCACTTTGTATTAAGTGGACCATACATGAGATGTGGGGATGTTAAAATCTATGTTTAGAGAAAGCACTTTGTAGGTGATTTCTGAGGTAACCGAATTATCACAACCAAAAGTGGTTTGGTTCATTACCAAGAGCAATAGTCCCTTTTGTACTGGGAATTTGAGAATGTAACCATTCCTGAACATGGAGAGATGATATGTTGCTGCTTTAAACATGTTACATCCTCTAGAGTCTAGACCAAATGATTCCATCTGTTGGCCATGTGTCTTTTTCTCATCCTCAACCTTTCAACAAATTCAGAAGTGCATCTTGAGCCATTGGAGCCAAATGATGCTGTATAAGTGATTCTTCTCAGACTGCAGGAGCGGATGACTGAATTGGGTGGTTGATGCAAGGAGTGGCTGGAACAGTAGGAGCCAAGGGACGTGACATAGTTGGAACAATAGAAGATGGGGGCTATTTGTGACACCTCGTAATGAAATGTATTATCCTGTGTGTTAGAAATTGCACGCTTTGCAAGGTTTAAAGAGCCCGCCTATTTCCCCTCCACCCTTTGGTGGTTGTGACCGTTTTTGTGCTTGTTACTGTCTGCACACATTACAACAGTTGTAAGAAAAATATCCAGGGCATCTCTTTTACTGCTGCAAGTTTGGCTGTAGGTATTTTATTTTAGACCCAATTCTGAGCATTAATGCATTAACCAGTCTGATCGTAGATGGAAGTTGCTGGGATGCGCTCTCTTGGGAAGATAAGCAGCTGTCTTTTTATTTTATATATATTATTTTTTATTTTTTTATGTCAAATATGAATAACCTATA
Source organism: Bufo gargarizans (assembly GCF_014858855.1). Taxonomy (NCBI): domain Eukaryota; kingdom Metazoa; phylum Chordata; class Amphibia; order Anura; family Bufonidae; genus Bufo; species Bufo gargarizans. The sequence goes on along the minus strand of NC_058081.1, from coordinate 230,861,439 downwards.
TATGACTATTCCATGTTTTGTTTTTAATTTTAAAAGAATGGATGGTTTTCTGGAACAATTTTTGAAGTCACTTTTTGTATTCTACATCCTGTCCTGGCTCTTTAAAGGGGTCATGCAGTGGCATAATATTGATGACCTCTCCTGAGGATATCTGATCGTCAGGGGTCCGACTCCTAGCACCCCTGCTGATCAGCTGTTGTGAAGAGACCGCTGTACGAGTGCTGCCTTCTCTTCACTGTTTAACTGCACACCATCTAACTTGTAGCGGAGGTGCAGTGTTATTCACTTGAATGGAATGAGCTGTTGTAATTGCACAGCGCCGCTGCTACAGACTAGATGTCTGTGCGCTGTAAATTCAACTGCTTGTTCTGCAGTGAAGAGGACACCTCGCTTGCATGAACGCAGCGGTTTCTTCAGAGAGCTGATCTGCAGGGAGTCGGAAACGTAGATGTTGATGAACGGGAGAGGAAGGTGTAATTATACTGCACCGCCGCTATGATCTAGAGTGCCGCAGCCGCGTCAAAAAGCTGATTGGCAGGGTGTGCCAGGTGTCGGATCCCTGACGAACTGATATCAATATCTAAGGACTGCACAGCCCCTTTTAACTTCTTCATTTGCAATTCTAGCACAGTAAACAATCTCATTTTAAGGTGGATTTACATGGCCCAATGTTCGGGCTGATTATCAGGAATGAACATTCCTACGAACGCTTGTTCCCGATAATCTGCCCATCGAAAGGTGCCGCAGATCACCCGATGAGCGTGTGGACACCTCAATCATAATTCCCGGGCAGCAGATTGTTCTTTCTAAACCACACTCTGCTACCCAGGAGCAATGATTTTGTATGGGGATGAGCAATAGCGATCTCTCGTCCTCATACTGTGGAGGTGATCGCGGCATGTAAATGCAGTGCTTTACCTCCACTTAATGAGCATCCATCTGTTGGGAAGGAATCTGCTTTTCCCGTGTAAATCCACCTTTACTTTTTCAGTCAGACCATCACTGCGATAAGAGGGCCCCCCTGTTATAACTCGCCTATTACACTAATCAGTCCAATTGTCTTCTACCCCTTACAGCAGCAGTACACTGGCAATAAATTACTATTTTGGTGGTCTTAACAATTTTACTACCGAAGGACAATATTTTGTATGTCAATTTCAACTTCAATAGTGTATTCATGCTGAAATGAAAAAGAAAATACAGCCAAAAATTCTAAAATAAATAAATTGCTGTGCAGTACAGCTGACCTCTGTCTTCAATGACCAGGACCGCAGATTTAACCTCTTTAGATACTGTGGTCCGTAGCAAAACGCGGGACTCTGATCAGTTGCTATGACATCCCGGTTTTGTGAAGTTTCCCAGGCCTGTCATAGTAAACTGCCTATTATGCCCTGCCTACGGCAAGGCTTGGCAGGCATCCAGTAACAATCCAATAGACTGCAATGGTATACTATCTCATGCTCAAGGCTCCTAAGCAGACTAAAATATTTTTTAGACATGAATATGAATTCAAATCAAACCCTTTTCGAGTGTTGCATATAAAAAAACATAATGAGGTACATTTATCAAGACTAGTGTATCCATACACCAGTCTTGATCTCCCTGCAATGGTGAGAGATGTGCCTAGTTTATTAAGAGGCAGATGCTGTTTGACAAATCATGCGCCTCTCTGCCTTTGTAAAAAACGGTTAAAATCTCTCCATTTATAAACAGTCCTTACTTTAGAATAGTTTAGGTTGTTTGGAGATGGCATTATAACCCCTTGAAAGCTGAGGAGCGGCCACAGTTGTTTATTTTATCCCTGATCTGCAGTAATCTCATTTCCCCCATGAATGATCTCATCAAGCATTTTGTATATTCTGTGGCTGTACCTGAACTGTATCAGTCATAGTAACATAGTTTATAAGGCCAAAAAAAGACATTTGTCCATCCAGTTCGGCCTGTTATCCTGCAAGTTGATCCAGAGGAAGGCAAAAAAAAACTGTGAGGTAGAAGCCAATTTTCCTCACTTAAGGGGAAACAAAATTCCTTCCCGACTCCAATCAGGCAATCAGAGTAAATCCCTGGATCAACGACCCCTCTCTAGTAGCTATAGCCTGTAATATTATTACACTCCAGAAATACATCCAGGCCCTTCTTGAGGGACGATGCTGTTCTGTTTCAGCAGATGTAAAACCTTGTGGTTACTATTTCCTTCCTTCAGTTAGGCCACTGATCTGTTATGTAACATCTAGTTAATGTCTACAAGAGTTTCCTGTAATGTTGATTTTGATAAAAAAAAGTGTTTTTGTTATAAAATGAGTGATGCTAATTAGTGATTTCTTTTTTACTTTTATTGTTTAAAACCTGAGTGTACATAGAGATCAGTGTATACAGCAGATCCATAGAAGCAGCTGTATGGATGCAGTAGTGATGCACGATGCGCCAAATTTATCAAAATGTACAGTTGAAATCAGAAGTTTACATACACTATTTAAGACACATATGCATGGTTTTTCTCAATATCTGACATGAAATCAGAATAACCCTTTCCTGTTTTTGGTCAATTAGGATTACCATAATTATTATTATTTGCCAAATGCCAGAATAATGAGAGAGATAATGTTTTAAGACCTTTTTATTACTTTATGCAATGTGAAAAGTTTATATACACTAAGATTACTATGCCTTTAAACAATTCTGGACTGCCCATATGATGTCATGTGTTTGGAAACTTCTGTAAGGTTTGTTGGCAACATCTGAGTTAGAGATATAACTGTGGTTGTATTTAAATGCACACCTGAAACATATCTGTAAAGAATAAATCAAGGCAACTGGACTTACTGTAGATTGCTTGAAAAATGTTTCACTCCTTCTTCCAACGAGCTTTCTCAATTCTGAGTGAATTGAGAAAGCTCGTTGGAAGAACGAGTGAAACATTTTCAAGAAATGTACAGTAAGTCCAGTTGCCTTGATTTATTCTTTACAGATATACCATGACCTGGATAAATGAGAACCTTCACAGACACATCTGAAACACACTGCTTCTTTGTGTAGCATCATGGGAAAGTCTAAATAACTCAGCCAATATATCAGGAAGAGAATTGTGGACTTGCACAAATCTGACTCAACCATGGGCGCAATTTCAAGATACCTGAAGGGGCCTCGTTCATCTGTACAAACAATTATACGCAAGTACAAACAAGATGGGAAAGTCCAGCCATCATACCGCTCAGGAAGTAGACAGGTTCTGTGTCCGAGAGATAAACGTGCTTTGGTCCGACGTACATATCAACCCAAGAACAAAAGCAAAAGACCTTGTAAAGATGATGGTGGATGCTGGTAAGATTGTGTCAATAGCCACAGTGAAACGGGTACTGTATCAACATGGGCTGAAAGGCCACTCTGCCAGGAAGAAGCCATTACTCGAAAAGAAACATAAAACCAGATTTAATGTTTGCAATTGCACACAGGAACAAAGACCTACATTTTTGGAGACATGTCCTGTGGTCTGACGAAAGTAAAACTGAACTTTTTTGCCATAATGCTACTATTGTTACGTTTGGAGGAAAAAGGAAGAAGCTTGGAAGCCTAAGAACACCATCCCAACTGTGAAACATGGGGGTGGCAGCATCATGTTGTGGTGTGGTTTTGCTGCAGAAGGGACTGGTGCACTTCACAAAATAGATGGCATCATGAGGAAAGAAGATTATGTGGAAATACTGAAGCAACATCTCAAGACATCAGCCAGGAAGTTAAAGCTTGGGCGGAAGTGGGTCTTCCAAATGGACAATGACCCGAAGCATACTGCCAAACTGGTTACAAAGTGGCTTAAGGATAACAAAGTCAATGTTTTGGAGTGGCCATCACAAAGCCCTGATCTCCATCCTATTGAAAATGTATGGGCAAAGCTGAAAAGGCAGTGCGAGCAAGGTGACCAACAAACATGGCTCAGTTACATAAGTTTTGTACGGAGGAATGGGTCCAAATGCTGACCAACTATTGTGAGAAACTTGTGGAAGGATATCCAAAACGTTTGACCCAAGGGCACTGGTACCAAATATTAATGAAATGTATATAAACTTTTGACTTTGCAGAAAGTAATAAACATGCCTTGGCACATGGCACGATGTGCCAAATTTTATCAAAATGTACAGTTGAAACCAGAAGTTTACATACACTATAGAAAAATACACATATGCGTGTTTTTCTGAATATCGGACATGAAATCAGAATAAACCTTTCCTGTTTTTGGTCAATTAGAATTACCATAATTATTATTATTTGCCAAATGCCAGAATAATGAGAGAGAGAATGTTTGTTTTAAGGCATGTTTATTAATTTCTGCATTTAAAGGGATTCTGTCACCAGGTTTCACCGCTGTCAGCTAAACATGCTGATGTTCAGGGCCTCATCAGGATTCCTAATGTGGGCTTTTAAATGTGATCCGTAGCCTTATTGTGCTAAAAAAACAGGTTTTACTAACCTGTCACTCAAAGAAATAAGGTGCCCAAGGGCATGTCAAGGGATGCAAGGTGCCGGCTGCACCCACCGCCGTTCGTGCCCAGCGCCGCCTTTCCAAACTTCTGCATCGCCTCCTAATCCTCTGTGCCGCCTCTTGCTCTCCCTCCCCCCTCCTCCTGCTGTAAGATTTTGCGCATGTGCACAGGGCTCTGCTGTAAGATTTTGCGTGTGTGCACAGGGCTCTGCACTGGTGCATCAGGGCAGAGAAGTCCGCACGGGCGCATCAGGCAGAGCCCTGTGCGCATGTGCGAGATCTTGCAGCAGGAGGAGGGGGGAAGGAGGGAGAGCGAGAGGCGGCTCAGAGGATTAGGAGGTGGTGCAGAAGTCTGGAAAGGTGGCGGTGGGTGCGGCTGGCACCTTGCATCCCTTGACACCCCTTGGGCACCTTATTTCTTTGAGTGACAGGTTAGTAAAACCTGTTTTTTAGCAAAATTAGGCTACGGATCACATTTAGAAGCCCACATTAGGAATCCTGATGAGGCCCTGAACATCGGCATATGTTTAGCTGACAGGGGTGAAACCTGGTGACAGAATCCCTTTAAATACAACCACAGGTGTGTCTCTTCTGGTTTCAACTGTATATATTTTATTCAGCTAGGACTGGTAGACAATTTTCTTTTCTCTGCAGTCGTTATTATATAATTAATGTATATATTATATTGGGCATGCTCTGTGTTTGCTGTGTGAGCACGAAGCATTTTACGAAGTAAATTTAAACAGTTGTAATATAATAATATACAAAAACATGTTACATAACTTGGTTCTAAAAGGCCAGCACTATGTAAGGAATGCATAATGAACCAGGAGAACAGTATACATTTTTTTTTTTTGCAATACTCAAGATTCATGAGCAGCCCTAAAGGGGTTGTCCAGCCTTTACTAAGGGTTCTATTACTTTTTCTCGATTATTTTCTTTAAATTATTGGGACTCATTATATTCACTTGAGAATTACTTTTTTTATTTTTTAACTAAGTGATGGGCCATCACTAGCTGATCCCTCCCCCCGCTAATCAGCTGTTGAAGTGTAGCGCCATAACTGAACTTTAATTGGAGCATCAGTGTAGTAATGACCTCTCTCCACCACAAGGTTGACGGGACTATGTCGTTCTAGTGACAATTTCTGGTGACAGAGCAACATTCGAACAGCTGTTCAGGATTGTGGGTTGTCAGACCCCTGCCAATCAGCTAATGATGACCTATCCTGAAGATAGGATATCACTTGGTAAAGGCTGCACAACCCCATTTAAAGGGAGTCTGTCACTGCAGTTGACATGTGGCATGTCTAAAGCTGGACATATGAATAGATAGGAGTAGGTTGAGCAAGTGTTAAATGGACGATTATTTCACAAATGCAACAACACACATTTTAGCCCATGTTAACTGTATTCTAGTTCTTTAAACTGGGCATACACATTCAGTGATGCTGGGCTAATGGCGAACAATCTTTCTGGGAAGATGGCGGGGCATTTATCATAGACTGTGGTTTTACTTCGGTCTCTGATATCCCTGCACTGCTAGTGGATGCGCCTAACTTATTTGGTGCAGGCTTGCTCATATACTAGGTGCATCCTCTAGCAGTCCATGCTCTTAAGCAAAAATCTAGATTTCTATCTTTTTATTTACGTCGAAAAACCAGGGTAAAATAAGATAAACGTGCCAGGCTCACTGCCTCTGCCACAAACGACACTTGCACCAATATTTGATGCCGTGGCATTTGAAAAGTCGCAAACACAGCACTTTTCATAGTGTGGTATCAGTTGGCTCCAACGATCGTTCTCTATTAAATTTCAGCTAGTGAATGTTTGTCTTGGTTTGAGATCATCTGTTTAGTTTAAATAATGGTGTACCGTCAGATGAAGTGTCCGCCAAATGACCGAGTCGCAACCACAATATGGTCAGGAACTGCTGGTTTGCACGGCTTGCTAATGAAAGACCTGCTGGCTGTTGATAGCCATGTGTTTTTTTTTCTTTTTTTGGGCAAACTGCGCAGCCATTAGCAAACTGCAACAAGTAAGCACTTCTTTCATCAGCAATGAGCAGGGACCTGCGGCGGCCGCCATGTGTGACAGCACCCTTACTATGAGCCATTATAGCATTATCGCTTCCGGATTCTATAATTGCTGACATCTGCTTGTTGGCTTTGCTTAATTTGGTTTGATTCCTTTTGGACTCTGCCCAACCTGTCCGGTTTCTTATCTATGTGTAGTTACATATGCTGTGGCTACATTTAGTACAATAACAAAATCCGCTGTTATTTTAACAGCTGCTCTTTAATTTCACACAGACTGTACATTCACCATTGGAAATTGCTTCCTTTACCAACGGGCATATTGTAGTTCACTAGACAGAATTATTCCGTCTTGTAAATCGGCAGACTACAGTCATTACTGAACATATTGTTCTTGGCTATTTTATGCAGGGAACGTTTGTTATTTTTGTATTTTTAATGATTAATTAGTATAAATAAAACAAGCTTTCACAGAAGTCTGTAGGACAAATAAAGGGTCGTCATAGACATTACCTGGAAATTAGTGAAAAATATGATGAGAAAATCCAGCTCTTTAACAGGAGACACTTTATTGATGCGGTAAAAACTTTCCAATCCTCATAAGCAATGAGGATTGGAAAGTTTTTACCGCATCAGTAAAGTGTCTCCTGTTGTTAAAGAGCTGGATTTTCTCATCGTATTTTTCATTAGTTTGCAGCAGCAGCCGTGTCCAGGCTGGTGTCCGTGCTCGCAACAGGTGAGAGCTGCTATTTCTTTGATTACCTGAAAATGGACTATATATTCAGCATGTGTATAGCCAGCCTCAAGGCTCCCATACACATTAGGCTAGTTTCACATCTCAGTCTGTCCTCTGGATCTGGCATTGCTGAATACTGCCACCTGCCCACCAGACCCTATTGACTATAATAGGATCTGGCCGCTACCAGGTAAATATGCCGGGAATTGGCCAGACAGAAACCACTGCGTGCCGATTTCCCGGCATGCGATGCCAGGACAGCCTGCTGGAGAGTACAGATGGAGACATGAAAGTATTCTTAGTTTATTGTCAGCTTAACCAGCCAGGAATGTTGGCGAGTTTGTCCGACTGTCTAATGTGTATGGGGAGCTTCCAACCTAATCTGTCAGGGGAGAGAAGGATGAAGTGAAATCGGTATTTTCGCCCGATCCTTTTGTTTTTCTAGAAGACAAGCTGCCCCCAGAGGTGTCTGGCAGTGGCTTTGTGTTCTCACTTGATTGAATACAAATACATTTTGGGCCGAACAGAACCTGTATGTGTATGTAGAAGTTGGGAGAGTTGGCGGTCAGTCAAATTATTGTTCGTCCGACAGCTATTGAATATATATGGGGGCCTTTATTTGTTAGAGCCAAAGGTCAGATAATGGTAGTCAAGCAGAATCTGGTATGTGGCAAAGTAGGGACAGGAACAGAAGAGGAGTTAAACGGGCTGTGTCAAATACAGTATCTGAATCACCAGTAGCAGGCAATCACAGCCCTAGCTAGGGAAATTGTACCATTGGACCTCATAGGACTAAGCTTGGACCATCTAGGAAATCGTACATATTTTACTAGCTACACGAGATGTGAACACTATGATTTTCTTTTTCATACACTGAGATTTTCCATTATGTGTCTGCTAGTAAAGCAGGGTGTTCACCATGTATATATCGGTTGTGAAGGTCCTTTGACATGGACTGATAATCGGGCAGGTTATCGGGGATGAGTGTTTCTCAAAATACTTGCTCCCGATGATTGGCCTGTGTAAAAGGTGCTGGTGATTACCGATGAAAAAGCAAATGCTTGTTCTTCAGATGGTCCTGTTGTTCTGTCAGCACCAAAAATCACCGTTGCTGTGCAGCAAATGGTGCTGTGTAAAATGGGATCTGCTGCTCAGGAGCAATTATTTTCTAGAAGGACAAGCAATCGTTGAGTCTATTGGCTGTTTCCACACAGAGGAGGTGAATGTTGCATGATAATCTGGCAAATATCAGAAACGTTTGGGTCGTTCCCAATAATTGCCTAAAGCATTGGTCTGTGCAAAAAGACCTTAAAGGGAACCTGACATGTTGAAGATGGTGTCTGAGATGTAGGCATGATGTTATAGAGCAGGAGTAGCTGAGCTGATTGATATATAGTTTTATGGGAAAGATTCAGCAAAACTTCTATTACATATCTGCTCATTCTGGGCATTGAATTCAAAGAGGCAATACTATCAGTGATTGATAGCCTTCTTTCTATGATTGTATACACAGATAGCTGTCAATCACTGATAGGACCGCCTCCTGGACTTCAAAGGCCAGAATAAGTAGGAATTTAAATGACTGAAATACAAGTTACACTGAATCTATGCCAATAAAACTATATATTAGTCTGCTCAGCTCCTCCTGCTCTATAATGCTTTCTGCAGATTACACTGCATTTTCATGGTGACAGGTTCCCTTTAACTTTAAGTGGCTTATATTTTTCTGGGGTTTACTGTTCTTCTTGTTAAATAATTCAAAGTTTTATTGCATTTACCGTATTGATTCAATTTCCTTTGCTTTCCTTTACTGTCTTCACGATCGTAATTGATTGGACTTTAGTAATTGTCGGTGCCATTCCCCAGTCATTATGTAACTTCCTTCTGTCTTACTGTGTGCAGAAGTGTTGCTATTGCCACTACACATTCCATATCCCTGATTCATTGCTATGAGCTTGTGTCCGGTCTAGATTTTCCTTTGTTTTTAAAAAGTAAGAATCCAGCTATTCAACTTTCCAGCCTTAAGTATCTGCCCTGAGTATGAGCCCGGAGTCATCTGAAGTCCAATGATATGAAGTTTCCCTCAGCACACTGAAGGTCATTCAGACTTCAGCTAGCAGGATAATGTATTATAGTGGTGTGTTCCTGATGAAGTGCTATCTGTGTGTATGCAGAGTGCCGAAAAATTGGGTGTTATTCTAGTACCTGGGCAATTAGGGAGCTTTAACATGCCAGCACTGTAATTGCTCAAAGCAGAGATGTTCAGCCATTGGAAACAATGCATTATAACCCTGCAAAGTAAAAACAGATGGGGTCATTTATCAAACTGGTGTAAAGTAGAACTAGCTTAGTTGTCCTTAGCAACCAATCAGATTCCACCTTTCATTTTTGACAGCTCCTTTGGAAAAAGAAAGGTGGAATTTTATTGGTTGCTATGGGCAACTAAGCCAGTTCTACCTTACACCAGTTTGATAAATGACCCCAAGAATCGCCAAAATCTTTGTTAATTCAAGTAAATGGGGCTGAAGTGCAATACCAAGCACAGCAGCTATACGATATATAGGGCGCTGTGCTTGGTAAGCGCCAGGGAGGCCACCACGCTCACCAGATTACCGAAACAGCTGATCAGTGGGGGGGGGGGGGGGGGGCAGGACTCAGACCCCTGCTGATGTGATATTGATAACCTATCCTGTGGATAGGTCATCAATATTATTTCCTTGATAACCTCATTGATTACATGGCCTAGTCGCAGCTCAGCCCCATTGAAGTGAATGGGGATGAGCTGTGATGCCGAGGTCAGCCGCTATACAGTTTACGCACTGTGCTTGGTAAGCACGGAGAAGGTTGCGGCACTACTTAGACCGCTCATGCCTTCTCAAACAGCTGATCGGCGGAGGTCCCAGGTGTCCACAGATCATATACTGATGATCTGTAAAAATATCTTGGAAAACCCTTTTAAGCTAAACATCCTTGTTAGCAGCCAACATGTGTCTTGATATGAGGAAGCTATTCCAATGTCCCTGAATAATTTGTCATGGGTAGAGATGAGCGAACTTCTGTTTTAAGTTCGGCGTCTAAAGTTCGGGGGCGGGTTAGCGGAGAATCCCGATCTGGAACCGGATATGGATTCCGACTTCCGTTGTGGTCCGTGGTAGCGGAATCAATAATGGCCGATTATTGATTCCGCTACCACGGACCACAACGGAAGTCGGAATCCATATCCGGTTCCAGATCGGGATTCTCCGCTAACCGGAAGCCGAACTTTAGACCCCGCATTCAAAACAGAAGTTCGCTCATCTCTAGTCATGGGCTAACCATGTGTTTAAGTACCTGTATTCTTACTTTCATCCCATAAAGTATGCATCAGCTCTATCCAAGGGCAGCAAAAACTGGTGGCAGATAACCTGCGTAAAATGCTAGGTTACTCACTTGCATTGACCCAGTTGTTTTGCTCTGTATTTAGCAGCTCCATTGCAAGCTGAGTGCTGGAATCTGCTTTATGCCGAATGCATCCCCATGTTCAGCAGCTCAAGGATATGAAGATTCCTTAGCACGCTCTGTATTGAGTGGACTCCAGTGTTCTGCTTGTACTGGAGCTGCTCGATACAGATTTTACAGAACAATTGGGTCAATTCTCTCACCAGTTATGCTGCCCTCAGATAGTGTAGGACAAACATGGTGACATATTACCTTTAACACTACACAGGCGACATATAGTCAGCACGACATAATCTTTAGCTGGCACATGTGCCCCTTGTATTGGAGATCCCAAAAAGTTGACATGTTGGGTTCCTCACAGACTTAGATTTGTGTCTTCTTCCATTAGTTTGTTTAAAAATGGTAACTCCCTGAACCAGGCCATTTTGAACAAGATGATCCTCCAGCACTATCTTGAGATTTCCACTGCCCAAGGACTTGTAGATATCATAACCTATCTACAAGTATGTTTGGCCACCTCTCTGTGGTTCTTAGTTCTAAGTTACGTATGTGTTAGTGCAGAACCTTATGATGAAAAGCCATTTGAATACGTGTTAATGAACATTAAATAAAAACCCTGTTTGTAGGACGTTTTAAATAGTCACATTGAATTCTGTTTAACCGTTTGGTTAGCCTGCATATTGTTGCTAGATGTGCTATTGTGTCATTCTATTAAAGGGAACCTGTCTAGGGCGGCATAGCTAACTTGTATTTATGAAAGAACTATTGTTGGACTATCATAACCTAAAGATATAACTGTTCTGGGGAAGTGGCCAAGTATCATGAGAAACTGATAACATTGAAATATTTACGTTGATTGCTAAGAATAACTTGTGACTATGGTTTTGTTGTAGGTCACTGTCTGACAGATTCGGAATTTGGGGACACTTGCCTAATTGTGAAGAGCATAATGGCTGAGCCAGACTACATTGAATCGGATAATCCAGAATTAGTAAAGCCCCATAAATTAGTGAACCCTGTAAAGGGGTCCAGAAACCACCAGGATCTTCACAGAGAATTATTAATGAACCAAAAAAGGTAATGATTGAAATAAGGGTGAGGGTCACTTTGTTTATGATTATGTAGGTAGCCATTACTTTATTGTAGCTGGATATTATCTTATCTGAACACATTGTAGTCATTTACCCAATGCAGCAATCAGGTAATTCCGTGATTGATGTAAAAATGAAAAACTATATAACTTACATAATATAGTACTTGACTATTGTTTTCTAAGAAAGCTAGAACCAGCTCTGTACCTCACATGGATCTATGTTGCTCTGTTAGATTTATTTATAACTGTCTCTTCTGCTGCAGCCCTCTCTGTATCACAACTCAAGGGTTGTGTCTTTTCTGCTGAAGCTCTGGACTTTCACAGCTTCTAACATTTAAGGCTACGTTCACATCTGCGCATTCCCTTTCCGCTATTGAGATCCATCATAGGATCTCAATTGCGGGGGAAACTGTTCCGTTTTGTCCCCATTCATTGTCAATGGGAACAAAACTGAACTGAACAAAACATAATGCATTCTGTTCTATTTGGCTGCGTCCCCATCACTGACAGAATAACGCTGCGAGGAGCGTTTTTCTGTCCGCCATGTGGTACGGAGCAAGACAGATCCGTCATGACTCACATCGTAAGTCAACGGGGACGGATCAGTTTTCTCGGACACAATAGAAAACGTATACGTCCCCCATTGACTTTCAGTAGAGTTCACGATTGATCCGTCTTGGCTATGTTAAAGATAATACAACCGGATCCGTTCATAACGGATGCAGACGGTTGTATTATCGTTACGTTACGGAAGCGTTTTTGCTGATCCATGATGAATCCAGCAAAAAAGTAGCTTTACAGTAGATGCCGCTGGTAGCTGTTGAAAGATGGAACTGGGCACGTGTGACCACCTCAGCAATGTTCACTGAGGTGGATGGAGAAATAAGGAAAATAACATACTGTATATGGCGCTATACAGATACATTTTAATGAAAAACTGCAGGTGCTGCTTTTAACAGACGATTGTCGAGAAGGAATGCTTCCTTCCCGGCAATCTTCTGCTTGCTAGCGGAGAAGACCACTGATATTGCATACAGCGATCTCCTCCTCAGTATAGCGAGGAGTAATCGTTATACCATGGCTTCTTCCCTATACTGAATCATTGTTTCCTGCAGCAGATTGTGATTAGACACCATGAACTGCCGCCTGCAAGCGATGATTTATATATTTTTTTAACCTGTCAAAAGATTTGGATTGCCCGATGAACAAGTGTTTGCGTGTTCATCGGGCAATCAGCGGCAGTATTAGACTGCCAGATGATCGCTAATGAGCGTCACTACGGACGCTCATTAGCGATCATCAGCTTGTAAGAGGCTACAAACTACAGTCCGCCCAACAAGACTTTTCAGCTGTTACTAGATACAGCACCACTTTTAGTTAAGTTGCCCATACTAATAAAAGTTGTCTGATTTTTAACCCATGCCCATGGTTTGCTAAAACTTTGTGTATGGCATGATTGTCACTTTGCGCAAGCCTATTTATTTATTTTTTATATGTCCCTAATCAGTCAGTTATTGTTTCATATAAACGGTCGCATTCTGGCTGATCATAATCTTAGGTGTAAGGCTAACTTTAAGATGACTTTTTTTATTTTTTTTGTTAATTTTCATTTTATTACTAATTCCTATAATTATATGTATTTCTAGAGGTCTCTCACCCCAGAACAAACCAGAGCTTCAGAAAGTGATGGAAAAAAGGAAAAGAGATCAAATTGTCAAACAGGCAAAAAGCAGAAGCTGAACAGAAAAAAACAGACTTTGAGCTGGAACTTGAGAAGCGACATCAGAAACTGGAAGAGGTGAGACTTGCATTTACATAACTTGGTGAACTGGGTGTTAAGACGGTTGTCATTGGCAGTATTGTCAATAAATGTTCCTGCTTTAGAGGGCTTATAATTTTTTTTTTAAATCAGACATATTTACAATATAATACATGACAACCTCTTTGTAACAAAGCTAGAACCAGCCCTGTACCTCATATAGATCCAGAGATCTCCCCATTCATTCTGCCAACTGCTTTGCTACACCTATTTCAAGCTGGCAGCTCAGGGGGCTCATCCTTTTTTCAGGAGCTCTCTTCCTGTCACCTCTCAGGGGATGTCCTTTATGCTGCAGCTCTCTTCCTGTAATTGTCACAGCTTCTAAAAAAAAGATCTGATTGTTGGCAAATTGAAGGATGGAACTGAGGATGTGCGACCTTGCTTATCCATCTCCGTAAAAGGCCGTGTACATTACTATACAGAATAAACACCAGGGGTGCTATTATAATAAAGTAAAAAAAAAATATCTTAAAACCAGAGTATTTTTGTAACAGATGTAAGTTACAAAAGTAACTCGTTTTTCATGCTAAATTTTATTAAAATAACATTTTAATGGTGGCACAACCCCTTTAAGGATTTTCTGAAATATTTACTTGTATTGGGAACTAAAAGCGAAGCATGCAGTCCATGTGACCAGTCTATGGCTGCTTCCGTAGAACCCTTGTGTACACATTAAGGAAAGCTCTGAAATGCTTTGGTGATACCTTTTCTCCCAAATTAGAAGGCATCCAGGATCCAGAATAGGGCTGCAGCAAACGATTATTTTAGCAATCAAGTATTCTACCGATTATTTTTACGATTAATCGAGTACTCTAATAAGAAAAAAATGAATTAATAGACTGTTTTCCTTTTTATAAAAAAAAATCATCAGACCCCCCCAACACGCTTTGTTCCCCCCCTGTGCTTTCATCCCAAGTGCATCAGTTCCCCCCAGTGCCATCAGATCAGCCCCTCCATGGCATGTCCCCAGTACCATCTCCCCCAGTGCCATCTTCCCCCTCCATGCCATCTATTGCCATGTCCCTCTCCCCCAGTGCCTCCATACCATCCATTGCCATGCCCCCACCTCCGGTGCCTCCGTTCCATCCGTTGCCATCTGTACCCCTCAACCAGTGCCTCCATGCCATCCACCATGTCACCCACTCCCCCAGTGCCATCTGCCCCTCCATGCTATACATTACCATGTCACCCACTCCCCCAGTGCCTCCATGCCATCCATTGCCATGTCCCCCTCCCCCAGTGCCTCCATGCCATCCAATGCCTTCTGTCCCCCTCCCCCAGTGCCTCTATGTCATCCCCCATGTGCCATCAGCCCTTCTATGCCATTTCCATCCATATTCCCCTGGCAGATTCGGGCCCCTGCTAACTCATACTTACCTATCCTGGCAGTGCGCTGACATGGAGTCCGCAGGAGACAGACCACATCTTCTTCCCACTTCCCGGCATGCACTGGGCGGGACCTGACGTCACACACAGCGCCAGCCAGCGCGCTGACTTTATGTGCATGTAAGGCCCTGTCCCTGGCAGTGCGGTGTGGACAGGAGGCCACGGAGCGGCGAGTGAGAGGCTTCTTTTCACTCGTGCTCCGTGGTCACATGATTTAAACAATTTTTTTGCATCGATTACATCGATGAATCGTTGCAGCCCTAGTCCAGACATAGCCTATGTAAATAACTTGTCATACAATCCAATTAATACAATCACTATAATGCACCTTTCCTCTTGACAGAGTAGCAAAAATAAATTTGTAAATGTGGAATACCTAGGATCATTACTTTTTTCTTATCTTTTCATTACAGATGGAAATGGAAAAGCATAAGACGGATGAAGAACAGGAGAACAAGCCAGAGTTTCTCAAAGTCAAAGGCAACCTTCGAAAAATGAATCAGGAAATCTCCAACGCCAATAGTTCTTAGACATAAGGACATAAAGGGTGTTCTTCTTCACTGTGGAAATGCATTTTTACTGGACTACCGATGGATATTTTGTTGGAAGCTTGCCTTAATGGATATTTACATTCATCCCTGAAGCTTTTCGGGACTTAATACAGCGTAAACATCTTCCAATAGGCTAAGACTGTTAATTGTGGAGTGTGGATACAGAGCTGTCAGCTGACAAAGTGGCCTTCAAAAAAAAAAACCTGCTAAATTGATGGTTTGTTTAGAAGTGCGAAGAGCTGAGATACATAGGTCTATTATATTGGCATTCTTTGCATCAGTTTATGTTTTTAAGCTAGTTTTTGCAGGGTTATGTCTTGTCTAAATGTCTTGAATATAATTTTTTATGCTAAGGGAAAGTCCAGAAAGCAGTCTGGTATAAGGTTAAAAATCCCTGCGCCTTTACCCACCCATACCCTTAAGTGTTCACAAGATTGAGGTAGATCTGCTACACTGGCTTCATACAGAAGGTGTGGAAGTATATGGCTATGACTCACGTTGCAGTATATAGAGTGGTGGTTTCACCTTCTGAACATTACCTTGGAGAAATAAAGGGCATCATGATTTCTTTTTAATAAACTATTTTTTCATATGTAGTTTTTGTGATGCCCATTTATCTTTCTTTTTTTTTTTTTTCTTCATGAATCACCTTTTACATGGCCAAATGGTGGTGGTGGTAGTGCAGAACTTGTCAGGAGTGTCCTACCATTCTATACCCCAGAGCACTTATGTCAGCACCAACCCTTGATGTTGCACCTCTTCAGTCTAGCGTTATGTAAGTCTCCTCGCAGGCAGTATCACTTGGTCATTTTTTTTTGCATTGTTTCTTTCATGCTAGAATGAAATATACATGACTGGGTCAGGGTTGTAAATATTACCGTAGTTATATAGTAGTTGTTAGATTGAGAGAATGTGTATGCAAGTCTTTCATTTCCAAACCATGTTAGGCCTCTGGTCTGGACATCATGACTTCTACTTTAAGATGGTCACCGACTTAATGGGATCCATCGGGTTTCTATATTTTCTGAAGCCTTCATTATTCTGCTTGGAACAGAATCCTGGAAACAGATATTAAAGGGGTTTTCCAAGAGTTTAATATTGATAAGCTGTTTGAAGAGGCCATGGCACTCCAGTGCCAGTGACGTCAAGTTCATCAGTCACATGTCCTGTGTGCAGCCCAGTCCCATTCAGGTGAATGTGCCTGGGCTCCAATGCCAAGCACAGGCACTGTGAGGAGGCTGGAGTGCAAACTGATTGGTGGGGGAACCGAGTATCAGATACCCACCGAACAGATATCGATGACCTATTCTGAGGATAAGCAATCAGTTTTAAACTTATGGAAAATCCTTTTAATGCCAGTGCGAACAGAGGTTAACCAACTTAAAAAAAAAATCTAAATGTGTGCAAATATTCTAAAATAAAAAGAAACTGTACTCACCGGTTTTTTTTTTGTTTTTTTTTTCCCTTGATGATCCAGCACTGGAAGTCCTCCCAGTCTTTGTTTACAAGTGGCCAGCATATGACTGCTGCAGCCAATCAGTGGCTGCAGTGATTACATGCCACACTGCTGGCATTAAGAGGCAGCACTGAGCAGTGATTCCAGAATAGTACAGCATGTGATTGCTCTGGCGACTGGCTACTTGTTAACGAAGACCGTCGGGACTGCAGGAGTAGTGACGCTGGATCGCCGTGGGAAAGAAGAGGTGAGTACAGTTTCTTTTTTTAATTTATAACATTTGCAGCAATATTTTTTTCTTTTTTAGACATCAGATAACCTCTCTTAAAATAGAGGGCCTCATTTATCAAAAGTGTCTAGCAGCCAATCAGAGATCCCCTTTAATTTCATAAAGGGGTATTCCCATCTTGAACATTGGGGGCATTTTGCTAGGATATACCCAAACTTTCTGATAGGTGCCGGTCCGCACCTTTACTTAGAGCAGAGCCATTAATTTCTATGGGACTGCCAAAAATAGCTGAGTGCTGGCTGAGCTATTTATGCCTCATAGAAGTGAATGGAGCGTTGTCCGCGCTTGCGCTGTGCATTGCCTGTTCATTTCAATGGGACTTCCGAAAATAGCTGAGCACATTATCTAGCTATTTTTAGCAGTCACATAGAAATTAATTGAGGGCGAATGCGCATGTGTGGAGAAGGCTAGATTCTAAGTATAGGTGTGAGTCCCACCTATCAGAAATTGAAGCCTAGCGATGTGCCCCCAATGTCCAAGATGGGAATACCCCTCTAAGGCTACTTTCACACTAGCGTTCGGGTGTCCGCTTGTGAGTTCCGTTTGAAGGGGCTCACAAGCGGCCCCAAACGGATCCGTACTGCCCTAATGCATTCTGAGTGGACGCGGATCCGCTCAGAATGCATCAGTCTGGCACCGTCTGTCCTCCGCTCCGCTCAGCAGGCGGACACCTGAACGCTGCTTGCAGCGTTCGGGTGTCCGCCTGGCTGTGCGGAGGCGTACGGATCCGTCCAGACTTACAATGTAAGTCAATGGGGACGGATCCGTTTGAAGATGACGCACTATGGCTCAATCTTCAAACGGATCCGTCCCCCATTGAATTTCAATGTAAAAGTCTGGACTGATCCGTTCAGGCTACTTTCACACTTAGAATTTTTTTTACAATATAATGCGGATGGATCCGTTCTGAACGGAGCCACCGTCTGCATTATATGAGCGGATCCGTCTCAGACGGATACGCTCTGAACGCTAGTGTGAAAGTAGCCTAAAGTGTTCTGAAAAAAATGACCTCTGATTAGTTGCTATGGGCAACTAAGGTGGCATTGCTGTTTTGAAAACTGAGGCCCATAGATTATTTTATTTTTTTAAAAGGAATTGTACAGTAATGCAACAATATTTTTTTTTTATTGTTTTGTTTTTGACCAGCATTGGTGCATTAGTGAGAAACGAGCATCCTTGTCATCTTGTTCATCTACAGAAGTTGGAGAATCTCTTATTGTAATTAACTACAGGTCTTACCATGTCTTCTATCTAGTCTAAATGTAATCTGCATATAGACAATGCAGGTTTTGGGATTTCCAATGCATATTTGAAGGCATACGGCTAATCCTTATGATTTCCATGCGGTCAACAGAAAATCATTTCTGCCTTGTTGATATTCTAAACGGACACAACTCTTGTGGTTCACCATTAACTGACGGGGCCTACTTGGGTTGAAAGACCTTCTAACACAAGTGAATTGCCAGCTGTCCGAACTGTGGCTTGTATCTGCTTTCATACCAGTTATTCAGCTCTATGTATACGGCTAGTTTTGATGGAGGCTACCATACGTTACCGGTTGGACTTTTCTTCTTTGGTTTGTAGAGTGATGGATTGTTGCCCTGTACTGCACAGATTAACTGTCCTTGCAGACCTGAACAAGCTTGGTTATGCTGGCTGGTAATATGTCATCATTTTTTCCCTTTCTTTTCTAAGGGCAGTGGGCAGCCAACTTCACATCTGTCTTCATGTGCCATAGGATCTGGGAGTACATTGTCCGTATTTGTTTCGGAGAGGCAGTCTACATTTTCTGTAACTTACTGTGCCATTTGGAGTAAGGAGAACGTTTTCTATTTTGTACGTGTTTTGCCTATTATTTTATACTCTAAGCTCAGAATTGACGCCTTTTCATTATATTTGTCATTAAGAGGTCGTATTGGGTGTATGTACAGTGTTCCTGACCACCTGGCTCACTTCTGTTTGTGAATATACTTCTTAGGCTACTTTCACACTAGTGTTTTCTGGTATTGAGATCCGCCCTAGGGGCTCAATACCGGAAAAAACGCTTCAGTTTTGTCCCCATTCATTGTCAATTGGGACAAAACTGAACAGAACGGAGTTCTCCAGAATGCATTCCGTTCCGTTTAGTTGCGTTCCCGATGGATCCGTCTTGGCTTTGTTAAAGATAATACAACCGGATCCGTTCATAACAGATGCAGACGGTTGTATTATCAGTAACAGAAGCGTTTTTGCTGAACCCTGCCGGATCCAGTAAAAACGCAAGTGTGAAAGTAGCCTTATACCATGCAGTGAATGTTAGGGTAGGTTCACACAGAGATTTTTGGAGGCAGCTTTTCCTGAAGGTTTTTCAGCCAAAGTGAGAAGTGGATTGGAAAGGAATTGGAAGTATGCTGGATCCTGACTTTTCACTTTGGCTGAAAAACCTGCAGGAAAATCTGTATTAAAACCTCCTCCAAAAAAACTCCATGTGAACCTATCCCTAGGTTCAAGTCTGTTTATTCACCTAACAGATATATATATATATATATATATATATATATATATATATATATATATATATATATATATATATATTTTTTTTTTTTTTTAATGTCAATTATATTTAAACTCCTCTAGGAAAGCAAAGCTGTGAATTATGGGCATTCAGATCAAAACCATTTTGAATGTCTTATGATTAGTTTTTCCTCCTTCCTTGTTTGACCCCTCCATTTTTAAAGCAAGAAAGGGGGGAGGGGTGTATATGGGCACATTATTTATATATATATATATATATATATATATATACACACACACACACAGGAATCAATTTTCATAATCTGTGGGGAACCGAGCGGTTGGACTCCCATAGATCAGGCGCCTATTTCTTGTTGGAACCCCCACCGATCACGAGAAAGGGGGTCCTGTTCCCCTTGAGAGCGTCTGATATACCCAAGTACTTATCGGACCCCTGGTCAATCAGCTTATTATCCACTTCAAAACTTGGCAAAACCCCTTTAAGCAATGTATAGGATTTGGAGCTCCTAACAGAAAAGTGTAGCCTTGATTACTATTATCTAGATCTATTTAAACACAAAATTTTGCGCATTAATGGCTATGACCGTTTATCATTAAGCATATGATGAACGTTACAGATCAGTTTCGAATTACAAGATACCAAAGAATCCTGATGTTTAAGTCCTCAAATGCAACCAATATGTTTAAAAAAATAAAGACTTATAGGAAGCTGTTGCCAATACCCTACCACAGACTGGTACTGCTGCCAAGTTCCTATTCCGCCTTCACTGATCTCATCATGTCTTCATTATAGTGAAAGTATGTCTTAAGGCTGTATTACACCAGGCGCTTGTCAGGCAGATCTTAGCTGACAAGTGTTTGTAGGAACACTCGTTAGTGATGAACAGCCTGTGTAAGGCCTCGTTCACACTTCAGTGATTTCCATCAGTGATTTGTGAGCCAAAACCAGAAGTGAAGCCTCCACAGACATGAGGTAGAAGGGAAAGATCTGCTCCTGTTCTGTGTTTAGAGCCGCACCTGGTTTTGGCTCACAAATCACTGATGGAAATCACTGACCGAACACTGATGTGTGAATGAGGCATAATAGTGCTGCCAATGAACGAGCAAACGCTTGTCCACCCGGCAATCGCAGGTTAAAAAAAACATTGTTTGCAGGCGGCAGATACTGATTCTGTATTGGGACGAGCGATGGCATACTGTGGAGGAGATCGCTGCATGTAATAGCAGCAGTCTCCTCCACTGACGAGCAGCCGACCATCGTCTGCCTCACCTGTTAATGTAATGCAGTTACTCCGCTAACTGCTATATCCATCAAGATTATTGTAAAAATCTGTGGAGGCTAAGAACCAGTTTCTGTTGTGGTTAAAAGTTTCAATTAAAGGCATATACCACGCAAAACTGATTTATATGTTGTGCCTAGTAAACTTCATGTGTGGGGTGGAACATGTGCTGCTCCCTGGGTGTCGTCTGACACCACCTGACCCAGGTATTTTAAAGAGGACCTGTCACCGCTCCTGACATGACTGTTGTAGGAACTGCTTGCATTCTCCATGTAATAGTAATTCTGGAGCATCTATTCTTATGGCTCTGGTATGACATTCCTCTGTTATTGCTGCCAAAAGTTCTGAATAGCGGCCTGCAGTAAAGGTACAGATGGGGGTTACCAGTCTGGGTGTGTGTGCACAGTCTGACACCAGCAGCACTGATTGGACAGAGTCAGATACATGCGCTAATGGTAACACCCAGCAGTATCTTTTCTGCAGACTGCTGGCAATTTATTTGTAAACTTCTTGCAGGAATTACAGAGGGATGGCACAACATAGTCATAAGAATAGATGATCCAGAATTGTTATTACATGGGGGGGATGCAAGTAGTTACTAAAACAGACATGTCATGGGAAGTTACAGGTCCTCGGTCCTTAATAATCACGTAGCCTAGTGTTTTGGAGACAAAACTGTGCCACCATATAATGGCCATGGACCATGTCATACCCATCCTGTCTGTGTTTAATTGTTTTAAAGCCCGTTATTTTATTATTTTTTTAGTTTTTTTACAATCTTAAGAATTAGTTTCTTTTAAATAAAGTTTTCTGTCTCAGGGTAACTAACTACTTGTACTCGACCCTTGTTACTTGGTTAATAAAGCAATTAATGAATATTATGTTACATTCCTTTTTGGAAAAACCTATACCATAAGTGGAATTCCACAGCGGCAGGTCAGTTTATGAACTATTTTTTTATTCGCAGACATGAGGCAAATGTGTACTTATTTTGTGTTGGGTTGCATTTTTGAAATATTTATATGCCTCTTTCTTTGAATAGTAATCTATTTTTCATTGCATTTTAAGAATCGTGTTCTCTACTGGTTTATATAAAGGGAGCCTATTTTGTTTTCCATTAAAAGTTTTTTTGTATTTGCTGTAATAGAATTGATTTATTGTTATGAATGAGGGTTGTAAATCTCAAAACCAAATCTGTGCTTAATAAAGTTACATGCTGTGCTATGCATCTTATGTCTCAAGACGTTTATTTCTTAGGCTACTTTCAAACTCGCGTTTGCGGATCCGTCATGGATCTGCACATACGGATCCGCAC
The DNA here is from genome assembly GCF_014858855.1 of Bufo gargarizans. Lineage (NCBI taxonomy): Eukaryota > Metazoa > Chordata > Amphibia > Anura > Bufonidae > Bufo > Bufo gargarizans. The sequence continues at coordinate 230,839,050 of NC_058081.1, read as the reverse complement.
CGATAATACAATAGCATGCATCCGTTCAGAACGGATCCGTTTGTATTATCGTTAACATAGCCAAAACGGATCCGTCTTGAACACCATTGAAAGTCAATGGGGGTCGGATCCGTTTTCTATTGTGCCAGATTGTGTCAGTGAAAACTGATCCGTCCCCATTGACTTACGCTGCAAGCAGCGTTTTGGTGTCCGCCTCTAAAGCGGAACGGAGGCAAACTGATGCATTCTGAGCGGATCCTTATCCATTCAGAATGCATTGCGGCAAAACTGATCTGTTTTGGACCGCTTGTGAGAGCCCTGAACGGATCTCACAAACAGAAAGCCAAACGCCGGTATGAAAGTAGACTAAGTCTTTAATATTTGTACATTTATTTAATTGCCATCTGTTGACTTTGTGATGGCTCCTGCTCAATGGCACCAAGGATGTACATCGGTGCATGGAGCTGCTACGGAGCCATTCTGGCTCTATTATACTCTGCTGTACGGAGATATTCTCCTATTGACGCATGTGCTTCTACGGAAGAATAGCGCGATACTTACGAAGTTCAGTGGAGAAAGCCACATTTTTATTTTCTGCTGGATGTGAGCAAAAATACCTCCATGTGAAATCAGTGGCATATGGTACAACAGAGACCATCGTATGGCAGGCCTTTTATGACTGTACAAAAAAACAGCTACAGACAAACGCCATTGAGGAGCATCTGTCAGCAGACTTGTACCTATGACACAGACTGACCTGTTCAATGTCCGCTTGGCAGCTGAAGGCATCTGTGTTGGTCCCATGTTCATATGTGCCTGCATTGCTGATAAAATTATGTTTTAATAAATGCAAATGAGCTTCTAGGAACAACGGGGGCGTAGCTGTTACACCTAGAGACTCTGCTCTCTCTACAACTGCCACGCCCCTATTACTCCTAGAGGCTCATTTGCATATAATAAAACATAATTTTCCCCAGCAATGCTGGCACATATGAACATGGGACCAACACAGAAGCCTTCAGCTGCCAAGTGCACATGTAACAGGTCAGCCAGTGTCATAGGTACAAATCTGCTGGCAGATGCCCTTTAAGCTAGTGATGCAATTACCCGTCTAAGGGTATGTTCACAGTAGCATTACTAAATCTGCCAGGCTCTTCCTGTAGCCAGAACACCCTGCCAGATCTGGCAACCCCTCATGTGAACGTACCCTAACGCTGGGTTCACACCTGACCGTTCGCAATGGAGCGCTCTGTATGCGCGATTGTACGGGCGTTTGCAATCGCGCATACAGAGACAAGCGAACGCCCATTGTCGCGCGTTCCCGCTGAAGTCTATGTACGGGAACGCGCGACAAGACGCCCCAAAGAAGCTCATGTACTTCTTGGGGCGTCGGGCGTTTTACAGCGCGATCGTACGCGCTGTAAAACGCTCAGGTGAGAACCATTCCAAGAAGGGAATCATTGGTTCTTGCCTGTTGAGCGTTTTTTACAGCGCGTAGGAACGCGCTGTAAATCGCTCAGGTGTGAACCCAGCCTAAGGGCTGCATTACACAAACAGATTTTGCGACCAATCATTGGTCAGATGGCCGTTTACACACACAGATCATTTGTTATACACACCGACTATTGGTCTGATCGGACAGAAATTGGTCAGATAATCTGTAATACAACCCTAAGCTGCTAAGAGTATTCCTTTGCTGAAGGATGGATGCCCTTGATGCCATCCAATAGGAAAAAGATTTACCTACTGTGACTGTATCGTTGGATTATTGGTTTAGGTCACTCATCCCAGGTGAGAACAAAAGGTCTGCAGAAAAATCCAACAAAGTGGATCTAAGGCTACTTTCACACTAGCGTTCGGCTGTCCGCTCGTGATCTCCGTTTGAAGGGGCTCACGAGCGGACCCGAGCGCTTCCGTCCAGCCCTGATGCAGTCTGAATGGATGCGGATCCGCTCAGAATGCATCCGTCTGCCAGCGCTCAGTCTCCGCTCCGCTCAGCAGGCGGACACCTGAACGCTGCTTGCAGCGTTCGGGTGTCCGCCTGGCCGTGCGGAGGCGTGCGGATCCGTCCAGACTTACAATGTAAGTCAATGGGGACGGATCCGTTTGAAGATGCCACAATATGGCTCAATCTTCAAGCGGATCCGTCCCCCATTGACTTTCAGTGTAAAAGTCTGGACGGATCCGCTCAGGCTAATTTCACACTTAGCTTTTTTTAGCCAATATAATGCAGACGGATCCGTTCTGAACGGAGCCTCCGTCTGCATTAATATGATCGGATCCGTTCAGAACGGATCCGATCGAACGCTAGTGTGAAAGTAGCCTGAGATTGTATATGCATTGTTCATATACCTTTTTATTCCAGCAGAAAACAACTACAGGTATCGGCAGTCTGTAGGAGTTTACATTTTAATAATCCATTCTTGATAAGAGTCTCCTCTTAATTCAACAGTGAAGCAGATACTATTTACCAGAATTCTTGCACAATTGGTGCGAGAAGTGTACAGCCTTGCTCCACATTTATTACATGTTTAAGGCTACTTTCACACTTGCGGCAGAGTGATCCGGCAAACCGTTCCGTCGCTGGAACTGCCTGCCAGATCCGGCAAAACGTATGCCAACTGATAGCATTAGTAAGACTGATCAGGATCCTGATCAGTCTTAAAAATGCCTGATCAGTCAGAAAAATGCATTGAAATGCCGGATCCATCTTTCCGGTGTCATCCGGCGTTGATTTTTTTCACCTTTTTCGGTCTGGTCATGCGCAGACTGGAAGGATGGATCCGGCATTCCAGTCTTTTGAATGCTGGATACGGCACTAATACATTCCTATGGAAAAAATGCCGGATTCGGCATTCAGGCAAGTCTTCAGTTTTTTCCCCCGGAGATAAAACCGTAGCATGCAGCGGTTTTATCTTTTGCCTGATTAGTCAAAATGACTGAACTGAAGACATCCTGATGCATCCTGAACGGATTTCTCTCCATTCAGAATGCATGGGGATATGCCTGATCAGTTCTTTTCCGGGATTGAGCCCTTTTGACTGAACTCAGTGCCGGAAAAGAAAAGCGCTAGTGTGAAAGTACCCTTTGGTGCTTTCTTTTTTCCTTTTTAGGGTCATGGCTAAGTGGGAATGGGGGCATGGCTTCCTGGAAAGACAACATTTTTGCCACAAAGTAATCCGGCTAATAGGTGTCCACTTACACTGGACAGTCTAAAGATGCACCAAAATGTGCTCCCATTTTAAGGGCTCAAGCACAGAGCCACTACGAAGCGCATCTGTGGTATTTTGGTCTGCGCCTCCGAACCGCAAAAAAATAGAATATGTTCTATTTTGTTTGCATTGAGGAGTGTATCTCGCTTATCGCTTACCCATTAAAGTGAAGGGGTCAGCATCCGCAAACGGCGTGCACATTGATGGTGCCTGTGCATTGCGGACCGCTGTTTGAGGTTTCCAGCATTAGCACGGGGCACACATGCTCGTGTGCATGAGCCCTAAGACTGTCTAGTTAAGGTCCCCATACACATTAGGCTATAGTCGGCCAAACCAGCCTCTTGTCTTTTGGGGGAGATAAATTCAGATGCTTTGAATATAAAACACAGAGGGACATTTATCAAGTCTGCCATGCCAGTTTTGTAACTTAAAAATATCGCAAGCGATGCTATGACATTTATTGATCCTCGCCACTTTTAGAAGTGGAGTAAAAAGTAGGTCAGGATTACAGATTAGAACACCTTTTAAGGGCTGTTTCACACGATCGAGTTCATTGCGGGAATCGCGCTCCGTGTGCGAGTGTGTGATCCTCCGCTCTGGACTTGCAGGAGCACAGGGCATTATCAGGATGTATAATGCTATGTGCCTCGGCTTGACCTTATTTCTACAGAATTAAACTGACAGCTTTATGTCACTATGATTCTGTAGAAAAAAGGCCATGCAGAGACACATAGCATTATAAATTATGATAATGCCGTGCGCGCCTGCAAGTCCAGAGCGGAGGATCACACTCGCACACGGAGCGCGATTCCCGCAATGGACTCGCTCGTGTGAAACCGCCCTAAGTCTCATTTATGATGTGCCACTTTTTAAAGTTACATCTCCACACTAGGGAACCCCCTGGTGTACTTTAATAGTCATATCTGTACAACACATTGCACTTACACCAAATATATTTTTTGTGCACCATTTCATTAATTTGGTGCAACTTCACAAAGCAAAGACTTAAAACTGTCACAAAAACCACTGCACATGATAAATCCCCCCTCCCACACACACAATCTTTTTCTTCTACTGGTAGATACGTTGGTGCCAGAGGAGTCTAGCCGTAAATCAACGGATTGTCCGTCAGGGGTATCAATCTGTGACCCTCCAGCTACAACATACAGAGAAAGAGGCACCATCTGTAGCTGCTCTCTGGCCCAGCATGTTCCTGAATGGGAGGCTCCTCTTAATTTGCCGTGCCGTAATAGGCAATTTGGCAATTGCAGACAAGTCTCTGTGTAACGCTAGCTTAAGGGTAGGGCACCATCATCTTATCACTAGGGCTAGGGCCACACAGCAAAATCTGCAGCAGAGAAATTAGCTGAAAGCAGGTTATTTTTGGTGGCAGATTTGTAATTTGGTGAAATTTTTAGTGCTTCCCCATTAACTTCTATGGCAATCCACAAGCAAATTGCGCCAAACAAGTAACATACCTCTTCTCAAGTATTTTTCAAATCAGCTGATGAAAAAAACTCTACTGTGTATACAAGGTGTGCACAGGGGTTATTTTTATTTTTTTTTACATGGCAATGAATAGGAAGCTGCTGGTGGTGTTTTTACTGTGCATTACGGAGTAGAAATAACACATTTTTCACTGCTAAAACACTGACCGATTTGCCCACGTGAACATAGCCTTACTATACCTCACAAAGATGATTAAAACCACCCTGATCAAGGAAATACTCCCTTTAAAGCATGTTCAGTAGAGTAAGAAAATCCTAAGGTAATGCTGCCATCTAGTGGTAAAAAGAAAATAGATGCTATAAAACCGGTTTCATCTTTCTGAGCCACATTCAGCTTTGAAAGAAGATTGAGAAAGAAATCCAACCTTGTTTCTGCACCGCTCTAGATGAAGCTACTGATCTGAGAACCCTGACTACATGTACACAATGTATAAAAACGATTAGCTCACTAGATACCGATGCAGTTATTATTACAAATAAGTTAAATATACCAGGGCCAGAAAAATAAGTAATTCAGCTTAGCCTGTATTACCAATCCTTTATATATTTCTGTGTCACCTAAAGTACATCAGTGTTTTATTTTCGAAACCTGTCTTCAAGGAAACCCAGTAGCCATATCTTTACCTTTTAGTCAGGAACAGGATGTATAAAACTTTACAAACACTGTCATCTCAAAAATCAACAAAGTTGCAGAAAAGATACATATCATAAAACAAAGCTATAAAGGAGAACAATGAAGGGTAGCCCAACCCGTCACCTTATATAATGTATGGGGCACTATACAAGAGGTGAGAAATTTGTAACCCAAAGGCTAACAATAAGGTTTACAGCACATAACCCTTGAGTAACCACATGGAAGAACAAACAGAAAGACAAAACACAAGAACACAGGAGGAAGATATAGGACATAGAAGAACAAGAGAAGGGGAAAAACTGATGATAGACAGCAATAAATCATGTGTTGAGAGGGGGGGGGGGTGGAAGTAATATCCTTGGGGTGCGCTCGTGCATAGCAGTCATCACTTCAGCTTTTTTTTCTTGTAACAGTATTGTTTTGATTTTACAAAAATTGCTGCAATTTTTTTTAAAATATGACCGCAACAGATCACACTCTGCATCGTTACAGGCTGTGGCACAACCAATTGCTATGCAGCAAAATGACGTTTACACGGTCCTGAAACATCACCTTTGGGGCAAGAAAATAACTACCCATCAAAGATGTTTTATTTCAATAATCCTCATTTTATTTTGCACAGCCCAATATTTGTATTTCCATTGTGTGCTCTCTTGTGCATATTTGTAAAGCCTTTCAGGATGAAACATTTCTACCATAAGCAAACTAATTATGCAAATATAGTATATAAGCTTGCTTTTCTTCTATGCTTTAGCATTCTGTTCTCATTTAATACTTTTATCCTATAAGCTTTCCAAGCAGCAATGCACTATTTATATGCTTACCAGGGGATACGGATTATCATTTATTCTTCTGGGGGCTGGAAATGTTGACTTTTGCTTATAGACTTCATAAAGAATATCATTTACTTGTTTCTGACTGAATCTTATATAGTGTTAATGCCTGTGAAATGAAATCCATTAATAATAATTATGTTGTTTATTTAGTCTCTTTCATGTATTTAATATCAGATAATGAAAAGTTCAACAGGTACAATATCTGTAACAGTTATAGATCAGAGATCAGCAATCTCTGTTCTGAAAGCACAACTCCCAGATTTCTCCTTTTACTTCAATGGGAGTTACAAGAACATCTGAACAAGTGTGCATGCTGAGAGTTGTAGTTTCACAGCAGCTGGAGTGCCAAAGGTTGCTGACCCTGGCTATAGATGGTCATGTAATGGCTACTAGCACAGGGGAGAAAGGAAGCTGAAGGTGATAAGCTTGAGACGGGCTGGCATTGTTCAGCTTCCAGTTACACCACAACATAGTTAGAGCTTGAAGAAATGATTAATTTGTTTACTGCCCTTGACCACCAGGGACTTTACCATTAAACCCTTCACTGTGTGGACATATATGGCAGTGTTATAATCAGGGGCATTGCTAGGTTAAAACATTCAGGGCCTGGGTCCCTGCAAGAGCCCTGCAAGAGCTGAAGGACCTGTGGTGACATCACAGGTCATGTGATCAGTTCTAAATACAGTAGCTGAAAAGGACCTGCAATGATGTTACCATCATGTGACCAGTGCAGGAGAGGATGGCTTGGCAGTGAAGAGAAGTCCTGGAAAGAAGCTGTGGTGAGGGCTGCTACATGAGGAGATGTTAGTGAAGCGAGAGGCTGGGAGTTGTGAATATTTAACTGGGACTGTATGTTAGGGCTGAAGGGAGGGAAGTTATTTACATGGGACTGAAAATTGAGAGGTTGATGTTATTTACATGGGAATGCATGTTGGAGGTTTCTAGGGCAGGGTAATGTTATTTACATGGGGCTATATGTTGAAGGCGGCTGTGGAAGGGAGTGATATTATTTACACAGGACTGAATGTTGAGGGGCAATGTTATTTACATCGGGCTGTATGTTGAAGGCGGCTCGAAAGGGGGTGATGCTATTTACGTGGGACTGTATATTTCAGTGGGCAGGAGAGATGGTGTGATGTTATTTACACGGAACTGTATTTTGGAGGGGGTTGTAGGTAGAGAGGGATGTTATTTACATGGGACTGTATAGTGGAGGGGGCTGGAGAGATGGTGTGATGATATTTACATGGGACTCTATGATGGAGGGAGGGAAATAATGTTATTTACATGGGACTGTATGGTGGAGGGGCTGAGGAATTATAATTTGAGGACACTAAACGGAGGAATATAACTACAGGGGGCATTATAAATACTGGGGCGCTTCAGGGTGAGCATTATAACAGTAGGGGGCGATATAAATATGGGGGCACTGTGGGAGGCATTTAAAATCCAGGTGACATTAGGCGTTCTTATTACTACTGGGGGCTCTATAGGAGGGAATTATAGATCCACATTATTTCTATTAAGAGCACTGTGGGGGCCTTATTACTACTGAGGGTTCTGTAGATAGCTTTGTTACCACTGGGGGAACAATAGGGGGCCTTATTTCTACTGGGGGGCTCTGTAAGGGCATTATTAATACTGGAGGGTTCTTCTATTAATGGAGGCACTCTTGGGTAGCACTATCACTGTTGGGGGCACTGTAGGGAGCAGTATTACTAATGAGGGCATTCTAGAAGGAAATTACTATTGGTGAGACTATGAGGAGCACTATTACTATGGGGAAGATTATCTGTATGACACTCATTTTTCTTCAGAATAGTATTTGGGGGTACAGAAAAGTGAGGAACCTAAGATGTCTGTGTGTCACACTCTGCAGAGACGAGGCAGCTGAGAGAAGTTGTCCGGACTGAATGGAGAAGATGATGACAGAGAAGATCTACATGAGAGGAGACGTCACCTAGGAGGCACTGGATGTGAGAGGTATAGCTGTATAGCAAGTACAGTAAAATGTCTTTAGTGTCTGTGGTGGTGGAGGGGTTGGGGTCGGTTGGTCGACTTAGAGAATTGGTCAATATGCATTGGGGCTTGAGCCCCAGATCTTTTGAGACCCTTGCAATGCCCCTGGTTATAATATAGTATATGGCACTATATGCTAGCACAGTAGTATTAGGGCACTAAATATTGTATTGTGTGGACATAGTATGGAAGTATTAGGGTACTTTCACACTAGCGTTATTCTTTTTCGGCATTGAGTTCCGTCCTAGGGGCTCAATACCGGAAAAGAACTGATCAGTTTTATCCTAATGCATTCTGAATGGAGAGCAATCCGTTCAGGATGCATCAGGATGTCTTCAGTTCAGTATTTTTGACTTTTCAGGATGGAGATAATACTGCAGGTTTTTTCTCCATACAAAATTCCGGAACATTTGCTGGAATGCCGGATTTTTTCCCATTAACATGCATTAATGCCAGATCCAGCCCCGAGTGTTCCAGCAAAATGGATCCGGCATTGCGATCTGCTCATGCTCAAACCACAAAATATTTGAAAAAAATAAATGCCGAATCCGTTTTTTTCAGATGACACCGGAGAGACTGATCCAGCATTTCAATGCATTTGTCATACGGATCACGATCCTGATCCGTCTGACAAATGCCATCAGTTTGCATGCGTTTTGACGGATCCGGCAGGCAGTTGTACCCTTGAATGTACCCTTGTTTGGCATTGTTAAGAATTATTTTGATATAATTTATATATAGCTTTGAAATTAGGAGCAAAGTTGGCTAAAAGTGGAATGAAGGTGTCTTACTTTCCTTGTTGTTCAGGGCACAATTTTCTATAAAAACCCTGGTTCAAACAATCATATGACTTAAATCGTCACATTGATGCACAGTAGTATTTGCCAACAAATAGGAAGCAGCACGCCACTGGTTGTAAAGCACTTCTGAACACTGCTAACATACTAAAGTGTTTTTCCATTGATTTATTGCAAATGGTCCAAATGACTGTTACTGTGAACAGTTAAGCAACTTGAAGATAAAATGCTCTCCAAAAGGCATTAAGTTAAAGAGAACACTTTCCCTTTGTATTTTAAGCAAAAACTATTTTTATCTTGTACATTGTCAAAATAACAAAAAGGAAAAGGACCCAAAGCAAAACTTTGGGGACCCTACATGAATAGTACCTGATGGCGCCTCCTTTAGCAAGTATCACAGCTTGTAAACAGTTTTTGCAGCCAGCCAATTCTTGTTTGAAGGATTTTCATCCATTCTTCCTTGCAAAAGTTTTCCAGTTCTGTGAGATTCCTGGACCATCTTGCATGCACTGCTCTTTTGAGGTCTATCCACAGATTTTCAGATCAGGGGACTCTGAAGGCCATGGTAAAACCTTCAGCTTGCGCCTTTTCAGGTAGTCTATTGTGGATTTTGAGGTGTGACAAGGATCATTATCCATTTGTAGAAGCCATCCTCTTTTCAACTTCAGATTTTTTACAGTTGGTGTTATGTTTGCTTCCAGAATTTGCTGGAATTTCATTGAATCCAGTCTTCTCTCTATCCGTGAAATGTTCCCTGTGCCATTGGCTGCAGCACAACCCCAAAGCATAATTGATTCACCCGCATGTTTAATGTACCTTTTTTCTCCAAACATACCTTTGCTCATTGTGGCCAATTGTGAGTTCTAATTTAACCTCATCAGTCCACAAGACTTGTTTCCAAAATGTATCAGGCTTGTTTAGATGTTCTTTTCCAAATGTCTGATGCAACATTTTGTGGTGAGGACACAGGAGAGGTTTTCATTTAATGACTCTTCCATGAAGGCCATATTTGTGCATGTGTCTCTAAATAGTAGAGCAATGTACCAGAACTCCAGAGTCTGCTAAATCTTCCTGAAGCTCTTTTGCAGTCAAGTGGGGGTTCTTATTTCCTTTCTAGCAATCGTACCAGCAGTTATCTCTGAAATTTTTCTTGGTCTTCCAGACCTTCTCTTGGCCTCCACTGTTTCTATTCACTGCTTTTTCTTAATTACATTGCGAACTAAGGAAATGGCAACCAGAAAACTCTGTGTTGTCTTCTAATAGCTTTCTCCTTTTTTGTGTGCTTCAACCATTTTCATTTGTAGAATGTTAAGCAGCTGCTTAGAAGAACCCATGGCTGCTGTTTTTTGGGACAAGGTTAGAGGAGTCTGGGTATTTATAAAGCTTTGAAATTTGCATCACCTGGCCTTTCCAAATGATAATTGTGAATAAGCCTTAAATAGGTATTCCGGTAGGTAAAAGTTATCCTCTATCCACAGGATAGGGCATAACTATCAGATCAGTGGGTTGGGGGTGGGGGGCCAAAGGGTATTTGCTGCCGAATCTGCGACTGTTCACCGCTCACACCAAGTCTGAAAAAAGAGGGTGTGGCATAGGTGGGGGTGGGGAAGGGGACAGGCCGGCAGGCCCGTCTCATTTATCATTTTCTACTCCTGGGCATAGGCGTAGAAAATTATCTAAATCTACGGCAGCAAGAGGGCTGGCATAGATTTAGACAGGCACTGCATGTGCCTAAGTTATGTAGAGACTGGGGCCTCCTCATAACTTTGGCAGATCCACCGCCAGCGCAGGGGTATTAAGACCGGCTTCTGACCCCACATGTTTTTATATATTGTTTTACATTATTTATCTAGTTGTCAAATAAATATATGTTACACGGGACATGCTGTGAGGTGTTTTCATGTGCTTAAAATCATATACTTGATCTTTACTGTAGCAGAGAAGAAATTAAAAAATATGGCACTCACCCTCCGGTAAAACTTGTACTATATTGCTCAAGCAGGAACATCAGATGTGGATTAGAACAGAACGACAGCTGTATTTTTCAATTTCTCCTCTGGTACGGTTATGATCCTTACTTCTTAATACTGAGCACTATCTGAAGATTGGTTATGCTGAGTTTCCCATACAATTTAAAACATGCTTCATATGAAGCTATTCACTTAAGAATAGCTAGGTCATTTTCTTTCTTTGTTGCATATACATGATCTTTTCCGGATATAGTCTCGGACAACATTATCACTTACTTTTTTTTTGGACTTTGCCAATAGTATTTATTTTTCACCAAGCCATAGCGTTACTGTAAACAGCTTTTGGCTACATTAAAAATTATTGTGATTTTGCATCTTTTTGGAGGTATGACTTTTTATATGGTCTTGCTTTTCGTCTTATGTTTACATTCAGTACATAACATTGTAATATGAGATGACACTAGAGTTGAATGTGGTTACAAAGAACGTCTTCACTCTGGAGAACCTGACCTGTCCTGCATTACACAGGCAACCCAACAATCTCAATAGGCAATGTATAATGCTGAATTTCCCATGTCGTGGTGCTGCAGGGAAGTTTAAAACTTACTGCTATGTTCCCCCACAGCTGATTGCTGGAGTATCTGGCAAAAGGTCACTACAGGGAGTGCAGAATTATTAGGCAAATGAGTATTTTGACCACATCATCCTCTTTATGCATGTTGTCTTACACCAAGCTGTATAGGCTCGAAAGCCTACTACCAATTAAGCATATTAGGTGATGTGCATCTCTGTAATGAGAAGGGGTGTGGTCTAATGACATCAACACCCTATATCAGGTGTGCATAATTATTAGGCAACTTCCTTTCCTTTGGCAAAATGGGTCAAAAGAAGGACTTGACAGGCTCAGAAAAGTCAAAAATAATGAGATATCTTGCAGAGGGATGCAGCACTCTTAAAATTGCAAAGCTTCTGAAGCGTGATCATCGAACAATCAAGCGTTTCATTCAAAATAGTCAACAGGGTCGCAAGAAGCGTGTGGAAAAACCAAGGCGCAAAATAACTGCCCATGAACTGGGAAAAGTCAAGCGTGCAGCTGCCAAGATGCCACTTGCCACCAGTTTGGCCATATTTCAGAGCTGCAACATCACTGGAGTGCCCAAAAGCACAAGGTGTGCAATACTCAGAGACATGGCCAAGGTAAGAAAGGCTGAAAGACGACCACCACTGAACAAGACACACAAGCTGAAACGTCAAGACTGGGCCAAGAAATATCTCAAGACTGATTTTTCTAAGGTTTTATGGACTGATGAAATGAGAGTGAGTCTTGATGGGCCAGATGGATGGGCCCGTGGATGGATTGGTAAAGGTCAGAGAGCTCCAGTCCGACTCAGACGCCAGCAAGGTGGAGGTGGAGTACTGGTTTGGTCTGGTATCATCAAAGATGAGCTTGTGGGGCCTTTTCGGGTTGAGGATGGAGTCAAGCTCAACTCCCAGTCCTACTGCCAGTTTCTGGAAGACACCTTCTTCAAGCAGTGGTACAGGAAGAAGTCTGCATCCTTCAAGAAAAACATGATTTTCATGCAGGACAATGCTCCATCACACGCGTCCAAGTACTCCACAGCGTGGCTGGCAAGAAAGGGTATAAAAGAAGAAAATTTAATGACATGGCCTCCTTGTTCACCTGATCTGAACCCCATTGAGAACCTGTGGTCCATCATCAAATGTGAGATTTACAAGGAGGGAAAACAGTACACCTCTCTGAACAGTGTCTGGGAGGCTGTGGTTGCTGCTGCACGCAATGTTGATGGTGAACAGATCAAAACACTGACAGAATCCATGGATGGCAGGCTTTTGAGTGTCCTTGCAAAGAAAGGTGGCTATATTGGTCACTGATTTGTTTTTGTTTTGTTTTTGAATGTCAGAAATGTATATTTGTGAATGTTGAGATGTTATATTGGTTTCACTGGTAAAAATAAATAATTGAAATGGGTATATATTTGTTTTTTGTTAAGTTGCCTAATAATTATGCACAGTAATAGTCACCTGCACACACAGATATCCCCCTAAAATAGCTAAAACTAAAAACAAACTAAAAACTACTTCCAAAAATATTCAGCTTTGATATTAATGAGTTTTTTGGGTTCATTGAGAACATGGTTGTTGTTCAATAATAAAATTAATCCTCAAAAATACAACTTGCCTAATAATTCTGCACTCCCTGTAGATAATAGTCAAAAGACCATTCTAACAGTATGATTTGTCTAAATTCAGCGTTTCTGTATCTCCAAACATGCTGATTATACAGTAACAGCAAAGCTGAAAGTACATAATTAGGCAGATTTGTCATAATTTCTGTATCTCCAAATGTGCTGATAATACAGTGACAGCAAAGCTGAATGTACACTGACATAGGTGCACACAATAATTCACAGGACACTTGTTCATATATACCTTGAATTCCTTAAAAGTGCCACTAAGCCCAGAATTAAAACACAAAAAAGAATAGATAACAAAACCTAACATAATTTCCTTATGTGTCTTTGTTTTTTGCTTTTGTTTGATATCACAATTGCAGACCATAGAAAGTAGTGCATTGTTCCCTGAGGCTGCAGCCATATCTTCTACTCTTCCCTCTCCTCCTCTGATACTAATGTACGCGAGCCAAAATGTTTAGGAAGAGGGGGCTGGATTTAGTCTGGATAATTTTATCTACACAGTGAGTGTGGCCATTTTGTTAAAATATATCTCCCAGTTAGCAATAGTACAATATACATAGTACTGGCCATAGTGCATACAACTGAATTGCTAATCTGCCCAGTTAAGTGCTCTTTCGCATAAGCATGCTTTATTTTCGTTGTTCTGCTCCATTATAGCAGCAGAACAATGAAAATAATGTAAGTGCACATAACTGTCAGGAACGGAGCCTAAGCAGGTATAATTCCTCCCTTAAATTTTGCCTTTCAGCAGCTTTGGAAAAATGGATAGCATGGTAGGTATGCTGAAGATGAAACTACATATATAGTATATACTAACTGTTGTATAGTGTATACAGAATATATGTACTGTAAGGGATCGCCTCTTATTCGGAGGTCATTCTCACAATGATCTTCATAACCACTGGGTTTCAGGTCCAAACAGTGCAATTTATTTTACACTCTTCATACACAACATGGCATAAAACAAAAGCCTGCCCGTCTGGGCTCTACCTAAACATAGTAAACATCGTATCCCTAACTCGGCTATACAATGGCGTTCCCACATGGAACCAGGTGCGGCTTACCCCAGACATACAGTCCACCAGCCCTCAGGCTATAACAAATGCAGTACCTTTGGAGGGGGTTGTGGTCTAGCAGTCCTCCTGACTCTGAACTTTCAATGCTTGTTCCCAGGTGTCGCTGAGTTTCCCAAAGTCCAGGCTATTGCATAGCCTCATGGCCCCTCAGCTTTGCCTAGCTGAGACCACACTGACAGAGCCTCACCAGGCCTCTGTCTGCACACTCTCCAGAGTGAGACACACCCAAGATCCAGTAGCAGGATTAAATAGGATCCCTGGACATGAGCATGCCCTAAGTCCCGGACTGGAACCTGGGGAAACAACACCTCAATGTTCACATTGCCACAGTACCAAGTGTGGCTTCATTACATCTCTGCAGAGTTTGTTAAGCAGCTTTCCCAGACTCCTAAATTTCAAATTTGCAATATGTAATGATAAATCCCTTAGCATAGCTAGACCAACTTTCCATTCATTGTTCTGAAAAGCTGGGTGACAAGACTGTACAGAGGCATTGGTGACAACACATTATGTTGCCCAGCTACCATATAATAGATTCACACAATATATTGATTGGGTCAGCATTATGTGTAATATGCCCCCATCACTGCTCCACAGAAGTTACGGGACTACTAAATACTATCTTTGAAAAAAACCCTTCTCCTCACTCCCAAATAGTGACATAGCTAGGTAGAGCTGAGTCATAGTGTTGAGCGAAGTGAAGCATTTGAAGTGGAATTAAGTCCGAAGTTTAGGAAAACTTTAATTCAAAATGAATCCGAATTTTCTTGTGGTTCATGGTAACGAATCAGGTTTTTCCTAAAATTGCAGCTGCTTGTGTTACAAAGTGAAAGTTTAAAACCCGGGAACACGAGATCACCCATAATGCTGTGTAGCCAGCCACTCTTCAGATAGCCAACTTTCATCCCCCGCGGTCTCCGTCATTGTCCTGTGAGCTGAGCATAGGGAGAGCTGTAGCAAGGGCTTATGTGCTAGGGACAGTGTTGCTGAAAATTATTAGAGAGGGAGAGTGCAGGGAGAGTGCAGGGAGAGTGCAGGGAGAGTGCAGGGAGAGTACAGGGAGAGTACAGGGAGAGTTGTAGGGAGACTTATTCTGCATCAGTTTTATTTATTTATTCACACATTATAGTGGAAATACAAAGGGTTGTGGAAAGGGGAACTACTCCCCGAAACGCGTTGTACTTCTGCAATAAATACGTTTCTATTTACTATTACTATCTGGACTGGATTCTTGCGCCCTGGGATATTTTATCTATTTTTATCTGTACCCAGATGGGGATGGCACTGTTAATGGGGGATCTGGGGATGGCACTGTTATGGGGTGGAGGATCTGTGGATGGCACTGTTATGGGGGATCTGTGGATGGCATCCACGATCCCCCATCCTATAACAGTGCCATCCACAGACCCCCCCAACCTATAACAGTGCCATCCACAGACTCCCCACCCCATAACAGTGCCATCTACAGACCCTCCCTTAACAGTGCCATCCACAGACCCCCCCACCCGATAACTGTGCCATCCACAGTCCCCCCCACCCGATAACAGTGCCATCCACAGACCCCCCCACCCGATAACAGTGCCATCCACAGACCCCCCACCCCATAACAATGCCATCCACAGACCCCCCACCCCATAACAGTACCATCCACAGGACCCCCCCACCCCATAACAGTGCCATCCACAGACCCCCCCACCCCATAACAGTGCCATCCACAGACCCCCCCTCACCCCTTAACAGTGTCATCCACAGACCCCCATTGCCGCTCCAGTACAGTTATAAAATGTGTAATTCAATCAATAATGATTCATGCTGCCCCCTCTGTAGTATAACATTCAATATATCCTACTCACAGGGCTACTGTTATATCGTAATGCAGGCCGGCCGGGCAGATGAGCGGCAGCGTGACTGACTGACGTCACGTGCCTGCGCCGCCTGCTTCATTCATAAAGTAGGCCGGGCAGGCATGTGACATCAGTCAGTGACGCTGCCGCTCGTCTGCCTGGCCGGCCTGCATTACGATATAACAGTAGCCCTGTGAGTAGGATATATTGAATGTTATACTACAGAGGGGGCAGCATGAATCATTATTAATTGAATTACACATTTTATAACTGTACTGGAGCGGCGGGGCCGGAGCACAGTGAACGCACCGGCCCCCAGCTCCTCCTCCCAGTCCCTCCCCACTGATACATCGCAGCCTGCGATGCTGGAGCATGGCAGGCTGCGATGTCAAAAGGTGGCGGAACGCCGTTCCAGTGCATTCCGCCAGAAAAAAAGCCCTGATTGTGGCAATCAAAGGGTTTTACCATCTCGCAGATTCATCCATGATGGCTGCCCATTAACCCCTGAAGAAGCCAGAATACTGGCGAAACATGTTGGGGGGGCAGTGTTAGTTTTTAATCGCTGTGCACCACTCCACTGTTAACCATCAACTAGCGGTCAGGCTGGCCGACGTTGCTTGGTTTGGTTTAGCAATCAAGTTAGTTGTGGTTTTGGCTACTGTGCACCGAGTCCGTGTTGCGGTGTTAGTTGAGACGCTTTATGCGCCATTCACATAGTGGGTTGATATTTCCATTTCTCCCACCACTCTATATTGCTGTTATTACAACCATTCTCAGCTGGCAGAGTCACCGCGGACGGTGGTACGGTAGTGTTCTGCCCTTACAGTGGTAAGGGTGAGAGATAGTGCACATCTCTTCACCCTGCCTAATTGTCAAAGCAGTACACCCACCAGTGTAGTGGTGTACTGTGTTTTTAACACCCCTTAATTTTTTGGTTCTGTTTAAGTTCAATTAAAGAGTGCACCTCGCACACACTTAGCATTTAGGTTTTACTTGTATTCAAATAAAAGTGAAGTATTAATTTATACCTGGTTCAAAACAGGTTCTATTGCCTGGATAGGCATTTGTAAATAAACCTTCATAGAGCAGGAGTGCTCCCAGAAGCGCTCTGTGGCCTCTAAAACAGTGACAACAAAAGACAGTGGGTGGTCATTAATAAAGGACATATAGTTTGACCGTTTTTTTTTTAACTTTCTGATGGCTGAATTTAAAAAATATTTTGCCTATATTTACTTGCCTAATTTCTATGTGTTCTATGTCCACCATTATATCAATATATGGTAAATGTCCCAATAAAGTCTATTTTTTTGTTGAATTTCTTTTCTCATGCTCGTCTTGTTTCTTGCTAAGTGTGTAATAGTATTTGTTGGGGCAGATTAATAACACTTCTTGCACAATTCTGTATGTCCCATGTTACACAACCATGAAAGGAGCAGCTTATTCTGTCTCCCGAGAATGTCTTTATTTATCTATCTGCATTCAAGTCCTTGCAGACAATTGATCTCCTAGGAGCAGATTTAAAGCACTGTGTGATACTTTGACAGATGATTTCTACCTAATGAGACATCCTGCCTTGAACACAAACCTTAATATATGTGCATTTATCTGTCAGCTAGAACCAACACCCCTCAATTTTCCATCTTCCTTCCTTCTCTTTTCTTTCCATTTACCACACATGACTGACCAAAAATCTTGTATTACCAAATCCCCCAAGACCACAGGGTCTGACATGCATGTGACAGGAAGAAATCAAATGCCAGTGAGGATAGACAGAAAATATCCCGAACAGAATGGATGTGTAACACCCAACCATTGTAATGGGTTTTATATTTGCTCTTGTATGTACCCTCCTCTGTGCTGATGAGGGGCAAAACCCACGAAACAGTGCTGTCTACAGATGAGTCTCTGGTTTGGCTGGCATGATTATTAGTAAGACATGGGGGACATTCAAATATATGCCACTTTGTGTCGAAGATTTTATCACACGCCATTTTTGCAGTAAAATCTGCCACTTTTCCCCACTCAAACCACTTTCCTAGAGTGGCAAGTAAAGTCAGGAGTGTTGTGGGCGGGGAAGCGAGCATCCATCAGGCCTGGCTCATCATTTTCCACACCAAAATGGCATAAAGTTAAAGCTTTTGCACGGCCTGCTGGAGGTAAAGCTAAACTTATGTAGAGGCCTGCTCCTCTACATAACTCTGATGCTTCCTCTGGCAGCACAAAGGGATCTAAGATTGGTGTAAAAACATTGTTCTTAATAAATGTCCCCATATGTATTTAATTGTCAGTATAGCACGTGGGCTCATAACATACACTACTCACAAAAAGTTGGGGATATTTGGCTTTCGGGTGAAATTTATGGAAAGAGTAAAAGGTTTACGCTACAGTGACATTGTATCATGAAAATAGAGCATTTCAGTAGAAACATGTAATGGTGATTTCCTCATCTTAAACAATTTATTGAAACAAAAGCCAACAAATGGTGGGTATACCCCCCAAAAAATGTCAATGTCTAAAAAACTTGTCATGTGGCCTTGAGCATCAATTACAGCTTGACAACGACGTCTCATGCTGTTCACAAGTCGACTTTTTGTCTGCTGATCCATGGCATCCCACTCTTCTTGAAGGACGGCCCTCAAGTCATTGAGGTTCTGGGGTACAGAGTTACGAGCCTCTACACGGAAGCTCAGCTGATCCCATAGGTTTTTAATGGAATTCAGATCTGAAGAAAGTGCAGGCCACTCTATTTGAGGTACCCCAGTATCCAGCAGCCGTTTCCTAATGATGCGACCTCGATGAGCTGGCGTATTGTCGTCCATGAAGATTAAATTAATCCAGTGTTGTTCATGCAGAGGCACAATGACCGGATTAATTATGTTGTTAAAGTAGTATGGGCTTGTCACTGTACCATTCACAAAGAGTAGGGCAGTTCTGTATTGACTAGACACACCTGCCCACACTGTAACACCACCAACACCAAAGGATCGTCTGGTGACAACAGTGGCTGATGCGTAGCGCTCTCCTTGATGGCTTAGCATGAATCAACTTTCATCAATGAACACCATTGAGGCCAACTGGTCCCCCGTCCAGTGTAGATGCTCCCTGGCCCATATGCAAGACAATGACGCCTGTGTGGTCAGGTATCGTTGCAGGCCATCTAGCACGCATACCACACTGATGTAAACGGTTTAGAATGGTCTGGGTGCCTCCGACCTCCCTTAAATGTGCCTGGAGTTGTGTGGCATTCATCATCGGGTTCCGCAGGGCATTGTTCACAATGAAGTGTCTATCAGTGTGGGATGTGGCCAAAGGATGTCCACTTCTATGCTTTTCTGTGACTCTTCCAGTCTCTCTGTATATCTGTTGCAACCTGCTGATGACAACAGTAAGTTGTGCAAAAAGTACTGAAACACTAAACAGTTGGACATGTGCATTCAAAAGCTTAGAGAAGGTGACATTTAGTTTACCTGTAAAGGTTAGAGTGCATTTTAGGTTCATCCAAATATCCCTAACTTTTAAGTAGTGTATGTTAGAGCATGCAGGGAAAATATCCTCATGCTACAAGTTTTAAAGGCTCAGCATCACAAAGGTTATACTGGGAAGTATTTTGTCTTATGCTCTAAGCTTATTGTTATTTGCTCCCCATAAAGTATTACTCCTGCATCTCACCAATTTAACATGGCATGACCACTACACTTTCAATGGAGCAGTGCATAGTGGTAGTTCTGGTGCTGGAGGCTGCAGGGAACAAGTGATCAGTGGGGGGTACTGTTTGTCAGACCCTCCACAAATCTGATACTAATAACCTATCTTGAGGATAGGACATTAATATTTGAGGGCCTCAATTATCCTTCTAAGGCTACTTTCACACTTGCGGCAGTGTGATCCGACGGGCAGTTCCGTGGTCGGAACTGTCTGCCGGATCCGCCGATCTGGGTGTGACTGAAAGCATTTGTGAGACGGATCTGGATGTGGATCCGTCTCACAAATGCATTGCAAGAACGTATCCGTCTCTCCGCTTGTCATTCGGACAGACATTTTCACCGGTCTGCGCATGCGCAGGCCGGAAGGATGGCTCCTGCATTGCGGTATTTTAAATTTTGCAATTGCGGACAAGAATAGGACATGTTCTATTTTTTTCGGGATCAGAATTGCGGACCCGGAAGTGCGAATCCGCAATTCCGGATCCGGGCAGCACATCATGCTGACCCATAGAAATGAATGGGTCTACAATTCTGTTCCGCAAAATTGGGAACGAAATTGCGGACGTGTGAATGGACCCTGTACTATTTACGCATCGAAAATCCTTTACCCAAGCCTATTTACTTACAATGGGGGCCTTTAGGTTCCATGAACTATTTCCAATATTGTTGATGTCAAGAAGAATGCTGCATACCACTCTATTTCAGCTGTTAAAAAATACCAGGAACCTGCAGAACTGCGAAAAACACAAATATGAACATGGACGGTTTATAATGTGAGTAGTCAACATCAAGTCCTCCTGGCAAAAAGGCCTATTTGTTGCGGCATGAGAACTTTATTTTAAAAAATACTCTAAAGATTAATTAGCCAGTCTTGAGCATCTTGCCAGTTTTAGCTTCAGACAATGGAATTATTCTTAGTAAAGATGCTTGTACACCTAAGGCCTTTGTACTTTTTTGAAGTTTGAGACAAGATTTCTTGCAGTCACAAAGATTATCTTTTTAGGAAAATTAGCCAGTAATAAATTAAAAAAGAATGTTTACAGTTCTACCTGGGGGGGAAAAAAGAACCAAGAAATCCAATTAGAGGATCTTGGCAGTGCAGTCAAGTTTTTCTGGACTGATGATTTTAAGAGAGAAAAACAGTTTTCTGCTTTTGGCACTTTCAACCAAGCAGCTTGAAATGAAGTACAAGTTAAGATTTCAAAGTAAATTAAAATCATAATATTAAAGAATTGAAGGATCAGTTCACTGAGCCTTTATATTTTACTTTATAAAGCTGTTTGTACTTAACCTCTTAAATAGGTTGTCCCATGACTATATTGAATAACTTAGTGACTATGCTAAATGTTTTATTACATGCAATTACAAAAGTATTATGATCCCAGGTGCTGGTTAAGGACCCAATAAATTTGTGTTCAATATTTTCATTTTTTCCTTTGCACATTCGAACAGCCATAACTTTTTAACTTTTCTAATCACATAGCTGGATGAGGGCTTGTTGTGTTTTTTTTGTGGGACAAGTTGTAATTCTGTCATAGTTTTGGGGTTTATTATTATAGCATTCACTGTGCACTAAAAAGGAAATTATGAACTTTTTCTGTTGGTCTGTATGATTGCAAAGATGTCAAATTTATATGCCGTATTTTCCACTTTATAAGACACACTTTTTCCCCCTAAAAGTGAGTGGGTGGACGGGCAGGGGGGAGGGGGGGGGGGTTGTAGTGCGTCTTATAAAGTGAATAGTGCAATTTTTAAATGGCTGACACTGACATATCACAGGCCATGCTGTGCTTCATAGGCATAGCGGCCTGCGATGTACCAGTTCCAGTTAAGCTTGCGGGGTGGGTAGGGGGGCTGGAAGCCGGCAACTGCTCTTGCACTGGTAGCGGGGTCCGGTTCAGTCACTGTACTCCATTACACCGGCCTCGCTTACAGCAGTCTTCAAATGTAAAGTCTATTCATTTAATCCTCAAGCAGTGACACTGCTTTGTTAAACAAATCACTTGTAGTAGTATTCACTATCAAAGCAGCGGGCAGGCCGGCAGCTTCATGTCACTCACTCATTCAGTGCATCATCCACAGATCCCCCATAGCAGTGCATCATCCTCGGATCCCCCATAGCAGTGTATCATCCACAGATCCCACATAACAGTGTCATCCACATCCCCATAACAGTGTCATCCACACATCCCCATAACAGTGTGTCATCCACAGATCCCCCGTAAGTTCAAAACCCACCAAAACCACACCTTTTGGTAAAATTTTTTTTTCTTATTTTCCATCTCAAAAACGTAGGTGCGGTCTTAAAGCGAAAAATACAGTTGTTTTTTTTGCTCCTGCTGTCTCGCCTGTCATATCCCCAGCATCTCCTACCTCGCTGCCCACTGCTGTCTCCGCCAGATGGGGCAGATGCGCGTCTGCCAGAAGCATCTCCGTGCTCCATCCCATGCTGGTGTCCCATAGAAGCGAGCTCCTGCCGCTTCCTGTCATTTATGCTTCCTGCCTCCCAGCAGGGGTTACAAGGTTAAATAGCAGCTTCCTCCCCTAGGAAGTTGCCTGAGCATTGAGTTACTAACAGTAATAGCAAAGGTGTTCTGTTCTGATCTCCAGTGTTTTCCCCAGCCTGTTTGACCATTCTGTTTGCCTGCCACCTCCATCGACTACTGGACCTATCTGACCCTGAACCTGTCTGATCCTCTGTACCACGTTACTATCTGATACTGGCTTCTGACCTCTGGCTTGTCTCTGACCACACTTCAGCTTCTGCCTCTGACAATCATCATCATCTGCTGCTTTTACTCCAGTCTTCTCTACAATACCACTTCTCACCACCATGTCTGCTATTGGACTCAGTTCACGCTAACTAAGGTTCTAACCGCAACTTGAGCTATTAGGGCATTGCCTGTTGTCTAACTCAGTGAGTCAGCTGTCAACTATATTAGCTAATCCTGTAGGTAGTGGTTCAGTTTCTCACTTACTGCGTTCTGTCCTGTCTCCTGTGAGAGTGCTCAATAACACCCTAGGGCAGGGATAGCCAACCTGCGGCTCTCCAGCTGTTGTAAAACTACAATTCTCACCATGCCCTGCTGTAGGCTGATGCTGTAGGCAGTCTGTGCATGCTGGGAGTTGTAGTTTTGCAACAGCTGGCGAGCCGCAGCTTGGCCATCCCTGCCCCAGGGTTTAGTGGCTGCCATTCCTTGGTTGACACAGAGAATCTACACTATCTCTGGTGTGACCTAGACAGAGAGCTACTGGCGTTATTTGTTACAAGGAACTCTTCATCCTGTCTTCACTGACCCAAAAATTTGACTTATATTCAGACTGCTCAGAGGCTCAATTCCAGACAAGCTTGATGGTCACTTTTCTTTGCATGCTTTATCTTCCAGCATTATTTCAGTGGCGCCTGTCAAACTGTCTGAAATACCCACGAGTAAGGGTACTTTCACACTTGCGTTTTTATTTTCCGGCATAGAGTTCCGTCACAGGGGCTCTATACCGGAAAATAACTGATCAGGCATATCCCCATGCATTCTGAATGGAGAGTAAGGGTACTTTCACACTTGCGTTTTTCTTTTCCGGCATAGAGTTCCGTCACAGGGGCTCTATACCGGAAAATAACTGATCAGGCATATCCCCATGCATTCTGAATGGAGAGTAATCCGTTCAGTTTGCATCAGGATGTCTTCAGTTCAGTTGTTTTGACTGATCAGGCAAAAGAGAAAACCGTAGCATGCTACGGTTTTATCTCCGGCGAAAAAAACTGAAGACTTGCCTGAATGCCGGATCCGGCAAAAAAAACGGATCCGTTTTGCCTGATGACACCGGAAAAACGGATCCGGTATTGCAATGCATTTTTCTGACTGATCAGGCATTTTTCTGACTGATCAGGATCCTGATCAGTCAGAAAAATGCCTGATCAGTCAGAAAAAATGACATCCGTTTGCATACAGTCAGGCATATCCCCATGCATTCTGAATGGAGAGTAATCCGTTCAGTTTGCATCAGGATGTCTTCAGTTCAGTCGTTTAGACTGATCAGGCAAAAGAGAATGCTACGGTTTTATCTCCGGCGAAAAAAACTGAAGACTTGCCTGAATGACGGATCCGGCATTTTTTTCCATAGGAATGTATTAGTGCCGGATCCGGCATTCAAAATACCTTTAAAAAAAAAAAAAAAGATCCGTTTTGCCTGATGACACCGGAAAAACGGATCCGGTATTGCAATGCATTTTTCTGACTGATCAGGCATTTTTCTGACTGATCAGGATCCTGATCAGTCAGAAAAATGCCTGATCAGTCAGAAAAAATGACATCCGTTTGCATACAGTCAGGCATATCCCCATGCATTCTGAATGGAGAGTAATCCGTTCAGTTTGCATCAGGATGTCTTCAGTTCAGTCGTTTAGACTGATCAGGCAAAAGAGAATGCTACGGTTTTATCTCCGGCGAAAAAAACTGAAGACTTGCCTGAATGACGGATCCGGCATTTTTTTCCATAGGAATGTATTAGTGCCGGATCCGGCATTCAAAATACCTTTAAAAAAAAAAAAAAAAGATCCGTTTTGCCTGATGACACCGGAAAAACGGATCCGGTATTGCAATGCATTTTTCTGACTGATCAGGCATTTTTCTGACTGATCAGGATCCTGATCAGTCTGAAAAATGCCTGATCAGTCAGAAAAAATGACATCCGTTTGCATACAGTCAGGCATATCCCCATGCATTCTGAATGGAGAGTAATCCGTTCAGTTTGCATCAGGATGTCTTCAGTTCAGTCGTTTAGACTGATCAGGCAAAAGAGAATGCTACGGTTTTATCTCCGGCGAAAAAAACTGAAGACTTGCCTGAATGACGGATCCGGCATTTTTTTCCATAGGAATGTATTAGTGCCGGATCCGGCATTCAAAATACCTTTAAAAAAAAAAAAAAAAGATCCGTTTTGCCTGATGACACCGGAAAAACGGATCCGGTATTGCAATGCATTTTTCTGACTGATCAGGCATTTTTCTGACTGATCAGGATCCTGATCAGTCTGAAAAATGCCTGATCAGTCAGAAAAAATGACATCCGTTTGCATACATTTTGCCTGATCAGGCAGTCAGTTCGTTCAGGCAACGGAACTGCCTGCCGGAATCAAACAACGCAAGTGTGAAAGTACCCTAAGATTTTTGTTCCTGAAGCCCAACGTATTAAAGTCTTTTAATGGGGACATTCATCCAAGACTGCTGATCATCCTGGAATTTGGGGAACTCAGAAATTAATTGCTCACCATTACTGGTGGTCTTTCATGAACAAAGATATTCAAGACTTCGTCTCCTGCTGTACCCTATGTGCCCGAAATTAGTTTTCTAAGTTAAAACCAGCTGATCTCCTTCTTCCTCTGTCTGTACCTGAAGTCCCTTGGCAACATATAGGAATGGACTTTATCACTGATCTTCCACCCTCTAAGGGTTGCACATCTGGGTGGTAGTTGACCGTTTCTCTAAAATGGTGCATTTTGTACCTCTACCTGGTCTACCTTCTGCTCCTCGTCTGGCTGAATTGTTCTTGCTCTATATCTTCAGATTGCATGAATTTCCTCTCCATATCGCTTCTGATAGGGGTGTGCAATTCACTTCTCGTTTTTGTAGAGCCTTATGCAAACTATTCGATGTCACACTAGATTTTTCTTAAACCTATAATCCAAAATTGAATGGACAATTGGAGCGGGTCAATCAAATCCTCACTGGATTCTTGCGGCACTTCACTAATGCACATCAAGATGACTGCCCTGAGCTGAATTTTCACGCAATAACCACGTCTGTAATGCTACAGGTAAATCTCCATTTTTGTCGTATATGGTCACCACCCTAAAATTCCTCTTCCAGTGTCTGCTTTCTCTGGGGTACCAGCCACAGATGTCTTTATTAAGGAATTCTCCAAGATCTGGTTGGACACCAGGAACTCTCTTCAAAAAGCCATGGGTCAGATGAAGAGAAACGCAGATAAGAGGAGCAGGACTCCTTCTCAATTCTCACTTAGAGACAAGGTATGGCTCTCCTCTAAGAACATTCGTCTCAGACTTCCATCTTATAAGTTGACTCAAACTGCCAGCATCTCTTCGTAATTCCTAACTCTTTCTATGTTTCATTACTCAAGCCTGCTTTATTTAATACATTTTGTGAAGGTGCCTCCGAGAAACGTACTCCTGTCACCGCGGATGATGGATATGACATCAAGGATATTCTGGAACAAAAAATTGCCAGATGTAAAACATTCTATTTAGTTGACTGGAAAGGATACGGTACTGAAGAGAGATCCTGGGAACCTGAAGACAACATCGATGCTCCTCTTGTTCTCAAACAAGTTGCCCTCAGATCCAATGAGAGGAGGGGGGTGTAAGGGAGGGGGTACTGTTAGACCTGGTCCTTCTGCCATATTGCTGTCTCACCTATCTTATCCCCAGCATTTCCTGCCTCACTGACCACTGCTGTCTTAACCAGATGGGGCAGATGCGCACCTGCCTGGTGCATCCTCCACCCATGCTACCTCAGTGCTTCATCCCATGCTGGCCTCACATAGAAGTGCGCTCCTGCTGCTTCCTGTCATTTATGCTTCCGAGGGAAGCTGCTTCCTGCCTCTTAGCATGGCCCTTGGGTGGGGTTACAAGTTTAAATAGCAGCTTCCTCTCCTAGGAAGTTGCCTAAGCATTGAGTTACTAACAGAAATAGCAAAGGTGTTCTGTTCTGATCTGCTGTGTTTGCCCCAGCCTGTTTGACCATTCTGTTTGCCTGCCACCTGCATCGAATACTAGACCTATCTGTCACCGCCAGTTCTGTGAGAAGGTCTGACAGACGTTCTTCTCTACCTCTTGTATGACATTCTTTGTTTTGGTTTCACTTTGTCATTTCCTTTCCTTCTGCCAGGTGTCACTTATTTAGACTAATTGTCTTCCTTTATATTCCCTCTCATACTGCCTCACTTTCTGGTTTATACTACTTCCTGGATGAAGTGTTCACTGCTGGAGGCTGCTGCTGCTCAGATAAGTATTTTCCTTTATTGTGTTTCCTTGCTGGCTTGATTCTAGGTGACCCTGACTCCATCTGTGTTAAGTGCAGGGAGCCGGTGGTTGTGTCCCCTCACTGTTATAGGGTTTTCAGGTGTCACACAGTCTTAGGTACGTGGGCATGCAATCGTCTACCATTGAGACACTTGCATGTGCTTAGCAGTCAGGGAGAGCTCTTAGGGTTTTAAAGGGCTCAGCTATATGCTCCTTAGTTTGGGATCAAGCCAGTCGGTCGTTTATTTATAAGTTCCAGCTATCTGCAACTTCACCTGTGACACTATCTGATCCTAAGCCTGTGTGATCCTCTGTACCACGTTACTATCTGATACTGGCTTCTGACCTCTGGCTTGTCTCTGACCATGCTTCAGCTTCTCCCTCTGACAATCATCATCATCATCTGCTGCCTTTACTCCATTCTTCTCTGCAATACCACTTCTCACTACCATGGTTGCTATTGGACTCAGTTCACACTAACTGCGGTTCTAACTGCAACTTGAGCTATTGGAGTGTTACCTGTTGTCTGACTCAGTGAGTCAGGTGTCAACCATATTAGCTAATCCTGTAGGTAGTGGTTCAGTTTCTCTCTTGCTGCATTCTGTCCTGTCTCCTGTGAGAGTGCTGAATAACACCCTAGGGGTTAGTGGCTACCATCCCTTGGTTGACACAGAGAATACACACTATCTCTCATTTGACCACCTATTGGTAGTAACAGTTAAATTTCTTCTGCAGAAGCCACTATAGAGGTGATCATGGCTTTTCCTGGCAAAAATCAGCCGTTTGCCATGAGGTAGGGGGAGTGGGACCTGTGAAGAATAGCTGTTCGCTCTTGGGGGCCTGATTGTCTGAGACAACCCATTTCTTGTAACTACAACCTAGTTGCTTCATGAAAACTTGGGCAATGAATACTTTATGTGCATGTATGCCATTTATGTTATTGACACTTAGGCTCCCACAGTCTAGCTCCAATAAACTTTTGATCATGACTGTTTAACCCCTTCAGGTCATGTGGCACCTAAGGTGTTTGGCTTATGGAAGGATCTTTCAGAATGCCAATCAGTTTCCATAGCAGTAGGGCCCAAAAAGGTCAGACCCCCATGATCAAACATTGATGACCTATCAGTAGGGTCTGCCTGCCAGAGCTCCCAGTAACCCTTGGATTAAAAGACTCCAGCACAAGCGCTACAGCTCCTTCCCCTGCACAGCAGTACTTACAGGCGCCCACTGTGCAGGGATCCTCAGCACAGCTCCATTCATTTAAAGGGATTCTGTCATCAGATTTGAGGCCTATAACCTAAACATATGGCCAGGTCCCTAATAATACCCTGAATCCGAAACTGACCTTATTAAATGCGCCTGTGGCTCTATTATCATATAAAACACGTTTATATAACCTGTCACTCACGTACCAAATGTGTCCAAGGGGACGTCTCATCATGCAGGGTGCCCGGCTGCAGCCATCTCCTTTTGGTGCCCAGCGCCGCCTTCCGACTAGAAATCGCCGCCCTCCCTCTAAATAGAGCCGTCTACCTCACGTCATCGCCGCCTCTAACCTCAACGCCGCCTCTGAAATCGCTGCAATAGGGAGGTCAAGGCAGGTTTGAGCGAAGTGCGCCATCCGGCGCATGCACACTTCGCTTAACAAGGCCGCTGCCAGGAGTCCGCACGGGTGGGATCTGGCTGAGGAGAGCGGACGATTTCGGAGGCGGCGCTGAGTTTAGAGAGGCGGCAATGACGTGAGGTAGACGGCTCTATTTAAAGGGAGGGCGGCGATTTCTAGTGGGAAGGCGGCGCTGGGCACCAGACGGAGATGGCTGCAGCCGGGCACCCTGCATGATGAGACGTCCCCTTGGACACATTTGGTACGTGAGTGACAGGTTATATAAACCTGTTTTATATGATAATAGAGCCACAGGCGCATTTAATAAGGTCAGTTTCGGATTCAGGGTATTATTAGGGACCTGGCCATATGTTTAGGTTATAGGCCTCAAATCTGATGACAGAATCCCTTTAAACACCACTATGTTGCTGCACAGTGAATAGCCAGGAGTATAGCTGTGCAAAAAGCAAATGGATCCAGTTGTTTTATTCTCAGAACTGTTAAAGTCCAAACTTTGTAGTTACCCTTGTAGTTACCCTGTGAAATTGCACTGCTGTTTACATTACTACACCTCACTAAACAGTCATTAGGTGATGGTAGGGAGGCCATTTATATACTGTATTTGCTGTGGGGCCCTTTGAATTCCAGTCTAGACTCTGGTTCCTATTCAATGACTGAAATGCAGTCTTTAAAATACACAGGAATTACAACACTAAGGGCCTAAAAGGGGAGATTTAATTATCATTTTTTACCCTAGTCTTGAAATCTCCTGTGGTGCTGGGGGATGCACGCTTTGCCATAAATTAAATGTTTCCATGTGCAGTCTGTGTGCCTGATTGAAATATATGCCAGCTTTACTCCATCCTACGCCAGCTTGGTGGTGGAAAATGAGAAACTGGCTGACTTGTTACAAATCAGCAGATTTGTACCCCTTTGTCCCCTAGGGGAAAAGTACATATTGCTATTTCATTTTGGGAGTAATTGGTCAAGCCCAATACGCTTGGCCCTATAGTTTTTTTTTTAATATATAGGGTTGATAAATCTCTCCCTGATATTTTATCATATTTAAAAGTATATTTGAACATTGTATCATTGCATTATAATTGAACTTTATTTACATAAAAGTTAAAACCCTTTGATGATGAAACCACCTGCAGAATATATTATCATTTAATATGAAGTTCTAGTAACTGATTATTATATAAGGGAATTGCGTTATGAGCAACTCTCTCATATAATGTTTACCTCTAATTTTTAGTAATAAAACACATACAAGTATTTGTCACCAAAAACTTGGCATATTACAATTTTACACAATTTTTTACAAATTAAATAACTATGTAATAGTGAAAGCCTGCATGAAGTTCTCAGTTTTTTTTATATGCATGCATTATTATTGTTACCTGCACAAATGGCAGTCGACAGTCTGTATCTCTATATATTGAATGCTTTATGTGCATGAACTGTGGACTAATAAAATAAAAAAATACTTAGAATAAATATTATAAACTAAATCTATAAATATGGCAATTGGGTCATTTAATAGCAAAAATGTTATACTGGCAAAATCTAACTTTTTTAGCCCCCAGTACCAATGTAACTATGCAATAGGATCTGCTCCACATAGCATTCCTAAAATCACCAAGGCTTGGCATCAACATTTCTATAATATGTACAGAGCTTAAGAGAACAGCAGCAATGGAAATCTAATAAACATGGTTTTCAGTGAAAAGCAGGAAAAATGCTGCATCTTGCCAAATACTTGAGATGATGAAATTGTCAACAAGTGACAAAGATCTTCTGGAAATCTTGTCTGACCTTAAAACATGCAAAATGTCTTCACTCGGGGCAATTCTCCTTTTATAAAGCAATAATGAGAACTCGATGTGCTAAATGTCACTTGTACTTTCCATGTAGTTCCAAAAATGAAGGCCAAGGGAAGTGAATGAGTCTGTACTCCTCTGAGCTTGGCGTGCCCTCTGTCAGGAAGAAGCCTTTCAAATTCTAGAGGTTTGTTATCTCTGGAAACAAATTGGCATGAGTCACTTGAATTGAGACTTTAATGAAAGCTATTTTTCTGTGATGTTTGCTAAATGTGAAAACCCAAGATGTGGAATAGAATTTAAATTGGTTTCTAATCTTATCTCTAAAACCTAAAGGGATCTTCATAATTCATGCTTTCAGCAAAACTTGTGCTGCCTGCAAATATGTCATGTTGTTAGCGGATGAAAAAGTCTTAAGTTCCTAAAAACAAATATATTCTCATATTTTACTTCTCAATAAAAACGGAAAATTTCCATTGCATCACTGGCCCCAGCTGTAGCACAAAACAAATTATGCAGATATGGAAGCCCTATATGATTACATAGATACATCCAGCAGCGGTCGTCAAGCTTGCACACTATAGGAAAATACGCCGACCTCTCTGGTGGCCAGGACCGTGGGAGTCCACATAGGCCAGTATTTTTCCTATAGTGTGCAATCACAACCATCACTTCTGGATAGCAGGGTGGTCGGAATCATGGAAACGGAGAGTGTATAATGCGATGGAAAAATGAATCCAGCCAGCAAAGGAAGCGATATGGATAATAACAATACATTAGTATGTGGCTTGTATTAACTTTCTCTACATGATAAATGTCATTTGCTGAAGTGAGATGACTCCTTTAACATTTTATTGGGTATTTTTTCATACCTTTCCTAGAGGAATAATTTGTGATTTGAACTTTATCGTTTTTATAGTCCTTTTTCTGTATCTCTATATGTAAATCTCATCTTCTGTCATATTAAATATACACAATTACAAAATCTATAATCCCAGATAGCAGACATAAATATGAAGTGAAGGAGAATCAGTTTGTAATGGTTGCACTTCAAAGACTGTGTATTGTTGGCTTTTAGCTAAGCTCAGCTTTTTCATTCTTTTACTTGTTGAAATCACATCATGTAGTCACTGCTGCTAAAACTAGGGCAGCAGCATCATGCTTCTCTTTGTCCAATTTTTAAATCTTGCATTAATGAAAGTAGCAACTAAGAATAGCCAAAAGAGAAGGATTTACAATAAAAAAGTCTAGCTGCTAACTTCAAAGCCATTTCCCTCTGACTGGTTTTGTTTAGAATATTTTACAGATATGAAATACCAAATCTTTATTCCTTTTTATGCCCGGCAGCAATGAATGACCTTCAAATAAAATGGGAAGTTAAAACATTCAGGTTCAAAGTAGAGGATAATTCTTCATGCTATCCCCCATTCAAACTCATGTTAAAGTATCGCTTCTAACTCTCCTACCGCTCGACACCGACTGAGAATTGCAATAATTCCACTATGTGCAATGCGCAGCATTAAAATACAGTGTATAAAGCCGTCAACTGTGACAAAACCTCTGCACCTATTTCTTCATGCAAAACCTATTTCATTAGACTTGTAAAACCGCATTTGTAGAAAGTATTAGCACACCAGAGGACAAGCTGTTTTTTAACATTTGCACAGTTGAATTGAGTCAGTCTCCTTTCTCCTTGTCTTAAAATTAAATTCAAGCATTTTCCTATCAATTGGTGAAGTAAACAGAAGACATTTTGTACTAGCCTTTAGGGGATTGGTGAAGACATGGCAGCTCCCAGCATTTAATTCCTGGAATTTTTACATGTATGTCTATTGTTACGACTCTAGGTGGGGACAGACAAAGACAGTGAGAGCTAAGGCTAGAACTCAGCCAGCTTTCTCTACCTATTTACAGTACAAGCCCTAGATAGCTGGACTGCAACTTGTCGACAGTCCCTACACTATTTAAAGGGGTCGTCTCATCTGCTCCTCATCTCCTCGCTTCTGCTCTCTCATGCTGTTCACAAGGTCCGCTAATCAGAGTTACAGATTGGTGGCAGAGGCAAGTGGTGCTGGGATAATGTAATCCCGACCCTTGCCTCTGCAGCACGCTCCAGGCACGCCTCAAGTTTCAGGAGTGTGTTCTCTCCAAACTCCACAGTGTTATCTTTATATTTGCATATATAGTTAACAGTTTGTGGGAACGTAGCTGCACAGCGTAGAGCACAGGGAGGGGAACCCTGACAATAAGCAGTCTATAAAGGAATAGAAAATGACACACAGCATGGAGAAGAGGCAATATGGAAAACAGAACTATATTGGTAAGTTGTTTATTACAGCATTAGCTTCAACATATACAGGTCCTTCTCAAAAAATTAGCATATTGTGATAAAGTTCATTATTTTCTGTAATGTACTGATAAACATTAGACTTTCATATATTTTAGATTCATTACACACCAACTGAAGTAGTTCAAGCCTTTTATTGTTTTAATATTGATGATTTTGGCATACAGCTCATGAAAACCCAAAATTCCTATCTAAAAAAATTAGCATATCACGAAAAGGTTCTCTAAACGAGCTATTAACCTAATCATCTGAATCAACTAATTAACTCTAAACACCTGCAAAAGATTCCTGAGGCTTTTAAAAACTCCCAGCCTGGTTCATTACTCAAAACCGCAATCATGGGTAAGACTGCCGACCTGACTGCTGTCCAGAAGGCCATCATTGACACCCT
This sequence comes from Bufo gargarizans, assembly GCF_014858855.1. Lineage (NCBI taxonomy): Eukaryota > Metazoa > Chordata > Amphibia > Anura > Bufonidae > Bufo > Bufo gargarizans. The sequence continues at coordinate 230,806,053 of NC_058081.1, read as the reverse complement.
CAAGCAAGAGGGTAAGACACAGAAAGAAATTTCTGAACGAATAGGCTGTTCCCAGAGTGCTGTATCAAGGCACCTCAGCGGGAAGTCTGTGGGAAGGAAAAAGTGTGGCAGAAAACACTGCACAACGAGAAAAGGTGACCGGACCCTGAGGAAGATTGTGGAGAAGGACCGATTCCAGACCTTGGGGGACCTGCGGAAGCAGTGGACTGAGTCTGGAGTAGAAACATCCAGAGCCACCGTGTACAGGCGTGTGCAGGAAATGGGCTACAGGTGCCGCATTCCCCAGGTCAAGCCACTTATGAACCAGAAACAGTGGCAGAAGCGCCTGACCTGGGCTACAGAGAAGCAGCACTGGACTGGAAAGCTAATTTTGCATGTCATTCGGAAATCAAGGTGCCAGAGTCTGGAGGAAGACTGGGGAGAGGGAAATGCCAAAATGCCTGAAGTCCAGTGTCAAGTACCCACAGTCAGTGATGGTCTGTGGGTGCCATGTCAGCTGCTGGTGTTGGTCCACTGTGTTTTATCAAGGGCAGGGTCAATGCAGCTAGCTATCAGGAGATTTTGGAGCACTCCATGCTTCCATCTGCTGAAAAGCTTTATGGAGATGAAGATTTAATTTTTCAGCACGACCTGGCACCTGCTCACAGTGCCAAAACCACTGGTAAATGGTTTACTGACCATGGTATTACTGTGCTCAATTGGCCTGCCAACTCTCCTGACCTGAACCCCATAGAGAATCTGTGGGATATTGGGAAGAGAAAGTTGAGAGACGCAAGACCCAACACTCTGGATGAGCTTAAGGCCGCTATCGAAGCATCCTGGGCCTCCATGACACCTCAGCAGTGCCACAGGCTGATTGCCTCCATGCCACGCCGCATTGAAGCAGTCATTTCTGCAAAAGGATTCCCGACCAAGTATTGAGTGCAGAACTGAACATAATTATTTGAAGGTTGGCTTTTTTTGTATTAAAAACACTTTTCTTTTATTGGTCGGATGAAATATGCTAATTTTTTGAGATAGGAAATTTGGGTTTTCATGAGCTGTATGCCAAAATCATCAATATTGAAACAATAAAAGGCTTGAACTACTTCAGTTGGTGTGTAATGAATTTAAAATATATGAAAGTCTAATGTTTATCAGTACATTACAGAAAATAATGAACTTTATCACAATATGCTAATTTTTTGAGAAGGACCTGTATAGCAATGTACAAGGCAAGACAACCCCTTTAAGTGCAGAGAAGGACTAACAAACAAAGACAGACAAAGACAATGCCAGAGTCATACGAAAATGGGTCAGAACTCGAGATGAGCGAATTACTCAAAAATTGCATTCGACCGGTTCGCCAAATGTTCAGAAAAAAATGTGGTTCGATCTGAATTTATTTGTGGCGAATCGCGTTATAAAACAACTATTTCCTGGCAGCAGAAAGCCTTTATATTGCTGTAGAACACTATGCCTTGCAGTACCACGCATAGGGAGTCTGCTGTGGTAGTGAAACAATACTGTGAGTCAGTATGGCATGTAGATGACAGGCGTCGCTCTTAGAATCACTGCACACTTCACTTAGGCTACTTTCAAACTAGCGTTTTTTGAGGATTCGTCGTGGATCTGCAAAAACGCTTCCGTTACAATAATACAACCGCATGCATCCGTCATGAACGGATCCGGTTGTATTATGTCTTCTATAGCCATGAACTTGAACTCCAAGTCAATGGGCGACGGATCCGTTTTCTATCGTGCCAGATTGTGTCTCAACAGCCCACCCACATTATTGGTCAGGTGAACATATATTTATTGAGACCTACAAACAAGAGGGCTGTATAGGGCACTATTTGTAAACCGTGTCATTGTGCCGAAAAACAACCTCAGGTCAAAGCTAAAGTATCCAATGCCTGACTCAATAGGAGCAGCAGGCTACAAATGGACACGCTAATATCACCTAGAGGATGGCCGTGCACCTTGCCTTCCGGCAGGGACAATAAAACTTGGGTGCCACACACAAAGCCAGTATATACAAGATGCTGATATGGCTCATACACAGCCAAACATCAGCGCTTACTGACAAGGGTGTAAAAATATGGCTGAAAAACAGGCAAGCGTCAGTCCACACTATGGGGAAGTATGGACAGATCTAGGGCTCGGCACATTTCATCAGGAGCCATAGGAGGGGCACCAGTAGAAAGCTAATGCCTGCCTATGCCGCACTCCTCTAGTGTGAGGGTCGGCGTACTAAGGTGCTCAGTTGTGAGCCTCGGCGCTGTAATGTGCTTCCATCTCAGTGAGCAGGACAGAGAAATTAGAAAAAGAGCATAAAGAGCAAGTGGCATTATGCAAATAGATGTAATTGAATAACTCAGTAGTTATACAATTTTTTTTACTTACATGCAATTAAATAAATATTTAGATTCAAGTACTGGTTTGAAAATGTAGAATATTTTTTGTGTGCCATCCCCTAAGTCACATTTACAATTTTTTTATAGACAAATAAAAAAGGGAGCTAGTCAACCCTCATATGATCAGTTCTGCTGCACAGGAGGTTTCTGTCCTCCCAGAGCTTGCCTAAGCACACCTTCGTTACGGTTTGACAGGTGTACCGTCCCAGTCAAACTCCCCACCTGCCACTGTCCTCTAATGAGGAAATTGGTGAGATTCAATGCTGGTATTTATAAACTTTGATTAAGGTAAAAAAAGGGGAGAAGATCAATTGCAAAGAGTGGCTCCTCTTATGAAGGACTCTGCACCACATCCTTGGTACAGAATGCAATGGTCTGTTTCTGCCCGCAGCGGATGTGTGCTGGGGGAGATTAACAGTGAGCGTATTGGCTCAGGTGCTCTATTACTGTGTCTCGTGGGTCTGATTAACAGATCACCAAGTCAATAGACCTATCAGGTTCTGATCCAAGGACTCAGCGATCTATTTAGTTCCCGTCCTGGCAGTACACCATTGCTAGTGATAGTCTCATTAGCTGTGTTCCTGGTTCTTGCTCCTGTGCTACATGGATTGCTTGTGCTTCTGACCCCATATTGTCTCGTTTGGTACTGCAAAGCCCGTCTGGTTCTGACTAGAGATGAGCGAATCGAAGTTGACAAAGTGGAATTCGATCCGAATTTCAGGAAAAATTCGATTCGGTTCAGTCGGGGAGGTTACAGCCTGGGCAATAGGAACAATCCTATTACACCTTGCTGCACTGACTGCGGATCCAAATTTCCATTATACAGCTCTGTAATTCAAGCAAACCGTTCTTGTTATTGGGGTGCAAGTGCTGTTCGATACAGCCATTAACAGGGTTTATTACAAGGAAATATTTCTATGTCTTATTTGCCCTTGTGCGGTGCAGTTATATGTTCGAAAGCATTTTTTGGCTTGTATTAGTGAGAAAAAAAGGGCTTATTAGCTGTTGTGTGGTGAAGTGAGAAAATGACAGCCTTTTTTGGCGTGTATTAGTGCCACAAAAATATATATTATTTGCTGTACAGAGGTGCAGTTATATGTTCTAAAGCCCTTTTCGGCGTGTATTAGTGGCAAAAATATACCGTATTTATCGGCGTATAACACGCACGGGCGTATAACACGCACCTTCATTTTAGAGGGAAATTTCAGGAAAAATAAATAAATTTCAAATAAAGCCTCTGATCTGCCCCCTCTGGTAACGCAAACCCCCCCCCTCCCTCCCCAGTATTAATCATTGGTGGCAGTGGCCACAGGGTCCCCCTCCTCCCCCCCATCATTGGTGGCAGTGTCAGTTCCTATCGGAGCCCCAGCAGTGTAATGCTGGGGCTCCGATCGCTTACCATGGCAGCCAGGAGTCACGCTACTGAAGCCCTGGCTGCCATGGTATGTTAGTGAGCAGAGAGCAGCGCATTATACTCACGTGCGCTGTGGCCGCCGGTCGCTCCTTCTCATAGGTCTGTGCGGCGCATTGCTAATGCTGTAAGCATTAGCAATCCGCCGCACAGACAGAAGAAGGAGCGACCGGCGGCCACAGCGCACGTGAGTATAATGCGCTGCTCTCTGCTCACTAACATACCATGGCAGCCAGGGCTTCAGTAGCGTGACTCCTGGCTGCCATGGTAAGCGATCGGAGCCCCAGCATTACACTGCTGGGACTCCGATCGGAACTGTGGGATATGGCCGGCACATTCATTGGTGCGCAGTGGCCACAGTCCCTCCCCTCCTCCTCCTACTCTGTCCTCGTTGGTCTTCAGCGGCAGCCGCTCACAGTGGGGAGGGAGGGACTCCCTCCTCCTCCCTCCGCTGTGCCGGCCGGCTCAGTCCTGCCTCTCTGGCCTCCGGAGGACACGTTTCAGCCCTAATCGGCGTATAACACGCATACATCATTTGCCCCCTATTTTCAGGGGGAAAAAGTGCGTGTTATACGCCGATAAATACGGTATATATTATTTGCCGTTCGCCGGTGCAGTTATATGTTCTAAAGCTTTTTGTGGAGTGTATAAGTGGAAAAAAGTAAAGGCCTATTTGCCGCTCAGCGGTGCAGTTATATGTTCTTAGGCCTTTTTTGACGTGTATTAGTGGCAAAAAAATATACAATGGTCCCTCAAGTTACAATATTAATTGGTTCTAGGACGACCATTGTATGTTGAAACCATTGTAAGTTGAGTAATTGGTTCCAAAGCCCCAAAATGTCATTCAAGATAAGAGAAGATGAAGATTTAAAGGGGTTGTCCAGGTTCAGAGCTGAACCTGGACATCCCTCCATTTTCACCCCGGCAGCCCCCCTGACATGAGCATCGGAGCAGTTCATGCTCCGATGCTCTCCTTTGCCCTGCGCTAAATCGCGCAGGGCAAAGGCATTTTTCTGAGTTCCGGTGACGTACCGGGGCTCTCTATGGGGCTGACAGGAACCCCGGTGACGTCACCGGCACTGATGGGCGGGATTTGGCTCTGCCCTAGCCAGTAAAACGGCTAGGGCAGAGCTAAAGCCCGCCCCTCAGAGCCGGTGACGTCACCGAACACACTGCTGGGCGGAAGTTACCGCCCGGCAGTGTGTTATTGTAAACACAAGAGCCTGTGCCCTGCGCAATCTAGCGCAGGGCACGGGAGCGCATCGGAGCATGAGATGCTCCGATGCCAGGCTCAGGAGGTGAAAATAAGGGTATGTCCGGGTTCAGCTCTGAACCCGGACAACCCCTTTAAGAAAGATAAGCAGGTAACTAGGACAGATAAAACTAGTACTTACATATGACAGTATTTTATCAGAGAAGTGACCTTAATTGGTTGGATCTGAGTCTGAGGCATTGTATGTTGAGCCTGGTTTCAACTTACAATGGGTCAGAAAAGACAATTGTATGTTGAAAATATTGTAGCCTGAGGCCATTGTATCTTGAGGGATCACTGTACATTATTTGCCGTTCAGTGGTGTAGTTATATGTTCTAAAGCCCTTTTTTGCGTGTATTAGTGGCACGCAAAAAAGGATTTGCCATTGTGTGGTGAAGTGAGAAAATCACAGCCCTTTTGGCGTGAATTAGTGGCAAAAAAATATATATTTGCCATTCAGCGGTGCAGTTATATGTTCTAGAGCACTTTTTGGCATGTATTAGTGGCAAAAAAATAAATATTATTTGCTGTTCAGCGGTGCAGTTATATGTTCTAAAGCTCTTTTTGGTGTGTATTAGTGGCAAAAATATATATATTATTTGCCATTCAGCGGTGCAGTTATATGTTCTAAAGCCCATTTTGGCATGTATTAGTAGCAAAAAAATACATATTATTGCCGTTCAGCGGTGCAGTTATATGTTCTAAAGCCCTTTTTGGCGTGTATTAGTGGCACAAAAAAAGTGTTTGTCGTTATGTGGTAAAGTGAGAAAATTACAGCCCTTTTTGGCAAAAAAATATATATTTACCATTCAGCGGTGTAGTTATATGTTCTAAAGCACTTTTTGGCATGTATTAGTGGCAAAGAAAATATATTATTTGCCGTTCAGCGGTGCAGTTATATGTTCTAATGCCCTTTTTTGCATTTATTCATGGAAAAAAGGAAGGGCTTATTTGCTGTTCAGCAGTACAGTTATATGTTCTAAAGCCTTTGGTGGAGTGTATAAGTGGAAAAAAGTAAGTGCCTATTTGCTGTTCAGCGGTGCAGTTATATGTTCTAAACCCTTTTTGATGTGTATTAGTGGAAAAAAGTAAGTGCCTATTTGCTGTTCAGGGGTGCAGTTATATGTTCTAAAGCCCTTTTTGATGTGTATTATTGGGAAAAAGTAAGGGCCTATTTGCCGTTCAGCTGTGCAGTTATATGTTCTAAAGCCTTTTGTGGTGTGTATAAGTAGAAAAATTTAAGGGCCTATTTGCCATTCAGCGATGCAGTTATCTGGTCTCAAGCCTTCTTAGGCGTATTTTAGTGGGAAGAAAGGCCATTGTGTGGTAAAGTATTGAGGGGAAAAGGGTGAGTGGAAAAGGCCTGGCAACTAGGGAAAGGAGCAGGTCACTTCCTAGAGAAACCCTAATCAAAGTCCTGACTGACTGCAAGTATGAACTGACCCCAGGTAGGTGAGTTCATACACAGGAACCTAAAGTTCTACCTCACCCTAAAGGACCCTGGTACTAATGTCAGGACAAGAGACAACCTGTTCCTCCAAACGGTAGGACGAACAGGAGTCTCCCTCAGGCCTAAACACAAATGGCAGAGAAAATAACAACACAAGAAAACTCCAACAATAAACAACAGGGGAATGAGACACTTAACTTCAAATGGCTATGGAAGCACAGGAACTCCATCGAGATCCAAACACCAGCACTCCACAACAAGACTGAAGCTATAAACTGCACAGTATAGTGGGAGAAACCACAATAAATAGGGAAGGTTAGATGACCACATAAGCTACACCTGAGGCAAGGGGTGTGGCCATTACCAGAAACAACACAGACACAAATTGATCCACAAGGAACCTGTCAGATCAAATCACGTGTTGCCAGCCTCACTGATCTCCTGACACCTGTCACGGGAATGTCCGTGACACTAACAGTATGTCAGACAGAGAAGTGCCAGGCCCTGCACAGGGGAGTGGCAGGGGCCTAAATGTTTCTGGCGCAGGCACAGGTCGCAGCAGAGTAAGGGGGCGTGGCAGCAGAAGTCGCAGCAAAAGGCCTGAGCTCCCGGTGTCATCTAGCTGTCGTGTCTTGACCAGCAACCCAGTGGTTCTTGAAAGGATGACTCGGTCATCCACTACATCCCAAGTGACCTCAGACGCCCCCCAGCCAAGAGTCAGTGGGTTAGTCAGACACAACCCTTAGTTGGCATGGCCCGGGAGCAGGCCCTGTGCCCTCATCTGTCCTTAAACTGCCTCTGTCCTTTTCTGTTCCCTCAGCCAGAGAAGTATTATATGCTGTGGGCTCATCTCCACTATAGAGCGAGGATGAGCTACTAGAGGACAGTCAGCAGCTACTGGCCAGCCAAGATGGCCCACCCCACTCTGCTGGGTGGGCATGTAGTGATGAGGAGAGTGACGTGGGAGCTGGTGTTACGAGCGGTGAGGCTCCTGACCCAGAGAGAGTTGAGGAGGACATCGGTGTTGTGTAGACAGTACTCGATGATGGTGTAGCTGATTGCACTTGGGAGCCGGGAGAATTAGGGGCTTCATCATCATCGGAAGAAGAGGGTGGCAGCTTGCCCGTGAGGCAACGGTGGAGCCAGCAAGTCGCTAGCGTGGCCAGGAGTCAGCAGGGTGGCAAGAGTGAGAGGTCGGGAGCCAAACGTGCCCAGGGTAGACCACCCGCTTCACAGGAGTCTACATGCCCGGAAAATAGTGGTGCAGGGGTTCACGGAGGCAGCGGCAGTAGCAGTCAGTCAGTGCGGAGTGTTGGGGATAAAATCACCTACTCTGCATCGTGGCAGTTTTTTGTTTAACTGCTGGAGGAGGTGAACATGGCAATTTGTAGAATCTGTGGGAAGAATGTGAAGCATGACCAGGATGCCAATGTTGGCACCACAGCCCTACGTCAACAAATGCAGCGTCACCATAAAGTGGCCTTGAAGAACCGTGGCTCTGATGTGGTGGTCCAGCCTGCCGCAGCAACTGCTGCATTACCCAATGGCACACACCCAATTTCAAGCAGTCAAGGCTACACCACCTCAGCCCAAGGGAGCTGTCTGTTCTTCCCATCATCTGCTGGTCCTGATGCTCCTTCTCCTCGCCCTCCTACTCCTCGTCAGTCATTCCGTCAGCAATAGATCACTGAAGCAATTGTCAAAATTCAACAGTATGCGTGCACTCATGCAACGGCGCAGAAGCTGAATGTTCTCCTGGCCAAGTTGCTGATGCTGCTGTCCCTCCCTTTCCAAGTGGTGGACTCTGCACCTTTCAGAGAACTGATAGCTTGTGCCGAGCCGAGGTAGAGAGTCCCAAGCTGTCATTTCTTTACCAAAAAGGCAGTACCAGCCCTGAAAACGTATGTAGAACAGAAGGTGGGCCAGTCCTTGAGTCTGTTAGTATCTGCCAAAGTGCACGGCAGCGCGGACGTGTGGAGCTGTAACTATAGTCAGGGACAATACATGTCCTTTATGGCCCAATGGGTGAATGTGGTTCCTGCACAGCCACATCAGCAACTTGGCCAGGTGACACCGCTTCCGCCTCCACTTTCTCACACCGTTGGTCCATCAACAATGTCCGCCTTTGCTTCCTCATTTTCCACCGTGTCCTCAGCCTCCACTGCAGGGACAATTCACAGTGCCCCTCCAGCATACCACATGTGCAGGGCACGGCAGTCTCACGCTGTTCTGCACCTCATTTGCCTGGGCGAACTGAGTCACACAGGAAAAGAACTGCTACTTGTCCTTCATCAAGAAATCGAATCCTAGCTTTCCCTGTGACAACTCAAAATTGGAACCATGGTGACCGACAACAAGAAGAACATGGTGTCAGCGCTGCGTCAAGTAGGGCTGAGCAATGCGCCCTGCATAGCACACGTGTTCAATCTGGTTGTCTAGCGGTTCCTGAAGTCTTCCACCCATCTGCAAGATATCCTAAAGCACGGGTGTCAAACACAAGGCCCGCGGGCCGAATCCGGCCCGCCAGACCTCGTCATGTGGCCCGCGTAGCCGCCGCCGGCCGCCAGCCTTCATCTTTTATTATCACTTCCTGCAGGTGGCCCCCGCTCCTCCCGGCTCCTGTATCGGGTGTATCAGCTGTGAGGGAGGAGGGGCTGGGGGCCGGGGGCCGGCATCTGCTTTTATAATGACAGCGGGGCCCGTGCAGTGACTATTCTACTACACGGGCCACGCTCATTGTATAATCGTATCTCTAATAGTTAATGGTTACCGTATGTATATAATCGCATAAGGAGCGCTGTGTATTACCGGTACTTACAACTACAAGCGCTCGCCGAGAGGAGGGAGGAGGCAGGCTGGGAGCATGGGCGCTGGCAGTGTGAGTCATATGTCACGTGCCTGCGCCGCCCACTTTATGAATGAAGCAGGCGGCGTGGGCGCATGAAGTATGACTCACGCTGCCAGCGCCTGTCCTCCCAGCCTGCCTCCTCCCTCCTCTCGGCGAGTGCTTGTAGTTGTAAGTACCGGTAATACACAGCGCTCCTTATGCGATTATATACATACGGTAACCATTAACTATTAGAGATACGATTATACAGTGAGCGGGGCCCGTGTAGTAGAATAGTCACTGCACGGGCCCCGCTGTCATTATAAAAGCATATGCCGGCCCCTAGCCCGTGTATTGAGGGTCATTCACTACAGGGACACTTATGGAGGGGATCTGTGGATGACACATAGCATAAGATGCTATATATGTGTCATACACAGATCCCCCATAAGTGTCACCCACAGATCCCCCATAAGTGTCACCCACAGATCCCCCATAAGTGTCACCCACAGATCCCCCATAAGTGTCACCCACAGATCCCCCATAAGTATCCCCCATAAGTGTCACCCACAGATCCCCATAAGTGTCACCCACAGATCCCCCATAACAGTGCGTCACCCACAGATCCCCCATAACAGTGTCACCCACAGATCCCCCATAACAGTGTCACCCACAGATCCCCCATAAGTGTCACCCACAGATCCCCCATAAGTGTCACCCACAGATCCCCCATAAGTGTCACCCACAGATCCCCCATAAGTGTCACCCACAGATCCCCCATAAGTGTCACCCACAGATCCCCCATAAGTGTCACCCACAGATCCCCCATAAGTGTCACCCACAGATCCCCCATAAGTGTCACCCACAGATCCCCCCCCCAAAACTGTCACCCACAGATCCCCCATAAGTGTCACCCACAGATCCCCCATAAGTGTCACCCACAGATCCCCCATAAGTGTCACCCACAGATCCCCCATAAGTGTCACCCACAGATCCCCCATAAGTGTCACCCACAGATCCCCCTTTAGTGTCACCCACAGATCCCCCATAAGTGTCACCCACAGATCCCCCATAAGTGTCACCCACAGATCCCCATAAGTGTCACCCACAGATCCCCCATAACAGTGCGTCACCCACAGATCCCCCATAACAGTGCCATCCACAGATCCCCCATAACAGTGCCACCCACAGACCACAATTAGTTCAAAACCCACCAAAAGCACACCTTTTGGTTCAAAATATTTTTTTTCTTATCTTCCTCCTCAAAAACCTAGGTGCGTCTTATGGGCTGGTGCATCTTATAGGGCGAAAAATACGGTAACCCTTACAGTTCTGGAATGTGTTGGATAACACTGACAGCATTATGTCAGTGTTATCCAACACATTCCAGAACTGTAAGGGTTACATAGCATCATAAATCAGTATAATGCTATGTGACCCCAGTCAGCGCTTGCAGGTCAAGCTTTCAGAGCTAGTTATTACTTACATTATTACAAAAAACAGTAATAATTGAATGCAGTGACAATAATTTATGATAATAAAGAGTGGACACATAGTCCTACAGATACAACCGGCCCTTTGAGGGTGACCAAACTGCTGATGCGGCCCCCGATGAATTTGAGTTTGACACCCCTGTCCTAAAGGAAACTGCATGCACTTCAGCCCCTCGTTCAGTGCAAAGCACACCCTCCTTGAGCTGCAGCAGCAGAACGGCATCCCCCAACATAGGCTACTATGCAACGTTTTCATCCGTTGGAATTCCACCCTCCATATGTTGGACTAACTATACGAACAGAGAAAGGCCATAAACGATTTCTTGATAATTCAAGCGGACAGGAGTACTCCCCTATGTAACTTCGATGTCAGCCAGTGGCAGCTCATGCATGACACCTGCCATTTGCTCAGGCTCTTTGAGGAGGCCACGTTATTTGTCAGTCGCCAGGACTATGGGATGAACAACATCTTTTCACTGCTTCATGTCCTGGAACAGATGCTGGTAAATCTGGCTGCTCAAGGGACTGGAGAGTGGAGACGTGATGCCTAGTTTTCACAGCCAAATGAGCCCTGTGGGGGCTGAACTGGAGGAGGAGGAGGACATTGGAGTATAAGCAATGTGTAGCGAAATGGGTTTTCTACACGGGTGACAGGAGAGGAGGAGCAGGAGCAGCCAGCGGAGCTACAGGGCCATGAGGAAGACGAAGCAGAGGACCCAGACACACCGTGGCAGTATGCAGTGGAGATAGAGGCAGGGTGTCCCTCCGAGTCGCTTGCACAAATGGCCCGATGCATGCTCACTTGCTTGCGTAGTGACAGCTGAATTGTCAGCATTCGGCAAAGGGATGACTTTCTACCTTGTTGTACCCTCGCTACCGGTCCAAAATGGGGGCCTTTTTTACACCCGCTGAGAGAGAGGACAAACTGAACTACTATAAAGACACCTATGTGGTCAGTTGGCCACTGCCTATCTGCGCCATCGTCCATCCTCTCGCAGGTCTGGCCGGGGGGCCCTCTGAGCTCACGTTCCACTGCAATAGCTGCTGTGAGTCGCTGATGACCAGCTTTCTTCACCTGCCTAGTGAAGAAACTACTCACCAGCAGCAGCAGCTAGACCTGGAGCAGGACCTGAACCAGCAGGTGGTGGCATACTTTGACAGCACCCTGCCACCCCACATTGAAGATTTGCTGGACTTCTGGGCAGCCAAACTGAATTTGTAGCCGCAACTGTCAGAGTTTGCCCTGGAAAAGCTGTCCTGCCCGTAGTGTGGCATCAGAACGGATGTTTAGTGCAGCGGGGGCCATAGTCACCCCAAGAAGAACTCACCTGTCTACCCAAAATGTGGAGAGACTGACCTTTGCCAAGATGAATCAGGCATGGATCAGCCAGGATTTCCACCCACCTGATGCATCAGACTAGATCATTCATGGTGCCACACCAGCACTTTGACAAAAGAGACCGGTTTCTTCTGGTTACCTGCCTCAGCTATTATTCTGATGCTGCCACCTGTCTGATGCCACACATCTGATGCCAAATGCTCCTTCTTTCACCCACTCAGCTTGCCACCCACCTCCCCACTCTGTCAGGGGGTCACTCTGTGGTCTCCTGATGCGGCTGCCACCTCACTACTCAGGTCTCCTGATGCTTCTGCTGCCACCTTCACACTGTCATTGTGTCACCCTGTGGCCTCCTCATGATGCTGCTGCTGCCAGCCCCTCTACGCTGTCATTGTGCCACTATGTGGCCTCCTGATGCTGCTGCCACCTCCACACTGTCATTGTGCCACCCTGTGGCCTCCTCCTGATGCTGCTGCTGTCACCACCTCCACACTCTGTCATTGTGCCACTCTGTGGCCATCTGATACTGCTGCCACCTCCACACTGTCATTGTGCCACTCTGTGGCCTACTGATGCTGCCACCTCCGCACTGTCATTGTGCCACCCTGTGGTTTTCTCCTGATGCTTCTGCTGCCTCTACCTCCACACTCTGTCATTGTGCCACTCTGTAGCCTCCTGATGCTGCTACTGCCACCTCCAGACTGTCATTGTGCCACTCGGTGGCCTCCTCCTGATGCTGCTGCCGGCTCCAGACTCTGTCGTTGGTCCACTCTGTGGTCTCCTCATGCTGCTTCCACCTCACCACTGTGTTATAGGTCCACTCTGTGGACTTCTCATGCTGTTCCAACCCTCCCTATTTCATGACTGGGCCACTATTTTGCCTTTCGGCCTGGCTGACATCATCATCATTTATTTGACCCTTCTTCTGATCTGTCAGAAGGAAGGAAAACTGAGATGCACAACGGATCCTGTCTATGTAACAGCTGTAAGTCCTGCATGACATGGTCCCTATTTTGCATCAGAATTGGCTTATGATTTAGTAGCCAAAAGCAGGAGTGGGTACAAAACACAGAAGACATGCAAATATTCCATTCACGTGTCATCTCTGTTTTGGATCCACTCCTGTTTTTTTTGGGCTTTAGCATTACTGATGCACAGAGAGGATCAGTTTTTTAGAGGTTATTGTTCTGACGTATCAGAGGAAGGGCAAAATAATCAGTGATGTCAACACAAAGTTACTGCTGACACCCACTCCACTCTGTCAGGGGGGCTCTACTTGTATAAGCGTTTAATAGAACAGGTTCTGTAGACATCTATGTGGAATCAGCTGACGACGGTGTAAAAGGAGTGCACTCTTTCACGCTACAGTAGGATCTTGGGCCTCTGCACGGTTCTTTATACCTGGCACTAACCTCGACCTGTAAGGCTTAGTTCACACTTGAGTTATTTGGTCAGTTTTGGCCCAGTAACTGCCCAAATAAAGTAGTCAAAATGTTGAATGCCCTCCCCCAAGAAGTAGTAATGGCTGATACTATGCCACCAGGCTAGATGCTTATCTAATAGCAAACAGCATTGATGATTATAGTTAATGTGACAGTGAATGTTGTATAATTGATTTGTGAAAGGTTAAAATTGATCGACCCATATCTTTTTTCAATGTAACCATTATGTAACTGTTCTGCCCAGCAGGGTTTGAAAATGATTCTAGTTCATTCTGCCAGAGTCTTGGTATTACTCAAGTGGTTAGTGTGTCAAGTGGTGTCAAGTTGTATTACACTTTGTTTTTCCTGTTACAAAGACTACTGTCTTGTGGGTGGTGCACTGCATTGTGGGAGTGCAAAGCACCCTGGGAAAGAGAAGTCTCCAGTCTCCGGGACACATCAGCAGAGCTGTCCTTTTCATATCTCCTTCTCAAACTCCACCATCCTTATAAAAGCATATCTGGTGAGAGTTCTACCTTTGTTTAAGAGACATATGTTATGCAGAGCTGTTCAGCTAATTGTTATTCAGGGAGTTGTTACTACTGTTACAGAGCCTTCAGGGAGAAGTCTTTAGAGGACAGCAAAGAATTCCTGAAAGAAAACAATATCTGCTTCAGGTGCTGCGCTACAACATTACACTTCGCCAGGAACTGTAAGGTCAGTGTGACATGCACAGAATGCGGTAGCACAGAACACAAAACGGCTTTACACCCTGGACCACCCTCTCAGATATCACCCCAAGCAAAGGAACATGACAGGAAGCAGATAAACACTGACATAGACACAGCAGTTGTCACTTTTTACTGTACAGAGATCTGTAAAGGACTTGCAGGAGGGAAGTTATGCTCAAAAATATGCCTTGTCAGAGTTTATCAAGGTATATGCAATCTTAGATGATCAAAGGAACCGGTCTTTAGCTAAATCCACCTTCTTCGACACCTTTAATATCGTGTTGGTGAGCAATATCACTTAGATAACAGGGTCACAATATCCATAGAAGACAGCCTGTTCTTGGATATCATGGATCAAGGAATAGTAAAAGACAAGTCAAAAAGCTGGGTCGCACCTTTACCGTTTAATCCCCAGAGACAACGCTTACCTAACAACAAAGAACTTGTCTACAGTCGATTTATATCCCTCAAACATAAACTTCAGAGGACACCGGAGACGAAAGAACATTTCTTTACCTTCATGGAAAGAATATTCCAGAACAACCATGCAGAAATGGCACCCACGCTCCAAGTCTTCCAGGAGTGTTGGTACTTACCCATATTCTGCGTGTATCATCCTAAAAAAACAGGGCAGATAAAAGTAGTATTCGAGAGCGCCAGGTGCGAAGGCGTATCGCTAAACGATGTCTAACTGTCTGGTCAAGACCTCAGCAACAGAATTCTGGAGGTGCTTCTCAACTTCTACAGAGATTCTGTAGCATTTATGGCCGACATGCAGTACAACAGATGTTCCACTGCTTCCTCATCAAGGAAGAACATAGAAACTACTTGAGGTTCTTCTGGTACTGCAACAACGAACCCAATGAAGACATTGTAGAGTACCGAATGAGAGCACACATCTTTGGAAACAGTCCTTCCACCACAAGTAGCTATCTATGGTCTCAGACATTCAGCCCGAGAGGGTAAAGCAAAGTATGGGTCAGATGTCAGATCCTTTGTGGAAAAAGATTTCTATGTGGACGACTGAAATCCACACCCACGAACAAGATCGCAATCAGTCTCCTGAAAAGGACTCAAGAAATGCTCGCTCTATCTAATTTGAGGTTGCACAAAATCTCCTCCAACAGCCATGAGTTAATGGAGACCTTCTCACCCCAAGACCATTAAAGTGATCTAAAGGACTTGGATCTTAGCACTGACTCCCTTTCCATGCAGTGGAGCCTCGGTTTGCTCTGAGATTTAAAGGCAGACACATTCACCTTCCAAATTAGCAAGGAAGAAAAGACCTTGACACGCAGAGGAGTTCTGTCCACCATAAACAGCTTATATGATCCTCTGGGATTCGTAGCACCTGTTACTATCCACGGCAAAATGATGTTAAGAGACTTCACCACAGAGACGTCTGATTGGGATGAACCGCTCCCCACAGAGAAAAAGGACCTGTGGACAGGTTAAAGGAAGTCTCTCGAAGCTTTGACCAGCCTTTAAGTGGCACGACCCTATGCTTCAGTGCCATCAACTGAAGTCAAGATGCAAAGACTGTATATCTTCTGCGATACTTCAGTCAAGGGAATTGCTGCCATAGCTATCTAAAGACCATTGACATCAAAGAACGATGCCATATAGGGTTTGTCATGAGCCGAACCAAACTGGCGCCACTCCTCGAACACACGATACCCAGACTGGAGCTCTGCGCTGCTGTGCTTGCAGTGGAGTTGGCTGAACTTATAACATCGGGAATGAACCTGGAAATTGAGGAAGGTGAGTTTTACACAGACAGCAAGATAGTTCTAGGATATATTTGCAACGAAACCAGACGATTTTACGTCTATGTCAACAATCGGGTGCTAAGGATCAGGAGATCCACTTGTCCTAAACAGTGGCACTATGTGCCTACACAGCATAATGCTGCGGACCACGCAACTAGATCCGTTGCACCAAGCTACCTTAAGGACACAACGTGGTTTACTGGTCCTGCATTCCTATACCGTTCGACATCTTGCAGTATCAGATCTGACACATTTGAATTGGTAAACCCAGATGCCGATGAAGAGATCCGACCTGAAGTGTCTGTTCTATGTACAGTGACTTCGGACCACCAGCTCAAGTCCCATTGTTTCAACAGGTTCTCAACCTGGATGTCGCTCATTCGTACTTTAGCCTGTCTAGTTCATATAGCTCAGTCTTTCAAGTCAATTACCTGTGAGCCAGAAACCCTGAAAAGGTTGGCATAACTGCAAACACGCCTTTACAGCTTCTAATCAGGAAAGGTCCAAGAACATAATAATTTTCACGATACAACCTGAATGTTATGCTAAGGAAATAAACTACCTCAGCAAAGGTTAAACAGTCTCCAAGGATAGCGCTTTAAAAAAGATTGATCCCACCATTGACCAAAATGGGTTGCTAAGAAAGAAGGATTCAGTAGTGGCATCTGTTGATGCCAGATGGGTAGTGTTCTGTGCAGCAGGGTTAGAAAATGATTCTAGTTTATTCTGCCAGAGTATTGGTATTTCTCAAGTGGTTAGTGTGGTTATAGCACCATGTTAAGTTATATTACACTTTGTTTTTACTGTTACAAAGACTACTGCATTGTGGGTGGTGCAAAGCATCCTGGGAAAGAGAAGTCTCCAGTCTCCAGGACACATCATCAGAGCTGTCCTTTTGCATATCTCCTTCTCAAATTCCACCATCCTTGTAAAATCATATCCGGTGAGAGATCCACCTTTGTTTCAGGGACATACAGTATGTTATGCAGAGCTGTTCAGATATTTGTAATTGTTATTCAGAGAGTTGTTACTACTGTTAACTAGACATGTAATCTTTAGTGTTGCTCACGAATATTCGAATTGCGAATTTTAATCGCGAATATCGGCACTTCGAGAATTTGCGAATATTTCGAATATCGCAAAATATATTCGTAATTGCAAATATTCGATTTTTGGGAAAATACCAGTTCATGCGAATTTTAATGCGAAAATTTTAATGCGAATTTTATGCGAATTTTCGCAATCAAGAAAATAATGCCTGGAGATCATGAATTCGCGAATTCGCGAATATATGGTGAATATTCGCCCAAATATTCGCGAAATATCGCAAATTCGAATATTGCCCCTGCCGCTCATCACTAGTAATCTTATGTACAGGCGGCTATTTTACCATGTGCTTCAGTGCTAATGCAAATGTTATAGTACACGCTATCTATACTTTATACTTATACATGCCATTTGTATTCTTGTAGTTTTACCAATCAACAATCCTGTTTTACCAATAAACAAGTTAGACTACAAAAGAACATTCTTCTTATTTGGAAGACAGGAATTGTTTATGCTGAATGTCAGACTGCACACTGTGTGAACGTGTATGAAGACAGAACAGTAACCATTACTGCACAAACAGAAATCTTGAGTCTCTCTTTGACGTAGCCAAGTTCAATAGAGAAATTATAAGTTCTCTCACCAGGCCTGAAGCAAATAGCTATTTTAAACCAACAGGCACCGTCTTCAAAAAAAACTTTTCCTATTTGTTATCAAATAAAGATTTAGCCAACATTATTCTGACTCCAGGATATTCACATTACTAGGATGTTCATCGCAATCTGCTGTATTACTATAATGTTTTCTTGTTTGGTTGATGCATTGTTAGTAAAAGCAACGATGCCTACGTCTGTACTTATACTAACATGATATTCCATGTCTTTTCGCACTGCGTATGCGTTGTATGTTTACTGTATGCTCCCGAAAATTCACAGTGGATCGATAGAACCTCATTACACTAATGGAGGCCAACTACTCCAATACCTCCGTTTGGCAGTGCCTGCTAGGGTTTCTGGCTAATTCATTGCATAGAATAGCATATGAGACTGCTCTATATCACACAGAAGCATCCAGTAAAAATATTTACTGCCCAGTATATGTTATTTTTTAACACAGGCACATATGGGGGACAGATGCCATCCACCAAATGAATGTGCCAGAGGTTGCCCAATAGAAGTCTTGGGGGAACACCACTAAAGACCATTACAGGAGCCAAAGGGGTGCCTATATCAGGAGTCTCTGCTTGCCTGATGCTCCTTTAACTTATTAGTTCAGTCTTATTCAGTTATTGGAGTGGATGAGTATTTTTGGACTCTTTTCAGACTGCATATGTTGTGTCTGTTTACTGTATGCACCATGAAAGCCCATAGGTGACCATGGTAAAATAAAAATGTGAATGCAGTGGGCTTAGGAAGGGGAGAGGAGGTGGACAGTGGCAGCAATTGTAGGAGTAGTAGTACTCTTGGTGGCAGTCCTCACTCTGACACTCCTTGGGCCATGCAGAGACAGGATGGTACAGCTTTGTTCCCTCGGGGAACACCCTGGTATTGGGGTTCTCCTGGCTGGTGGTTGTTCGGGGTATCCTTGATGTGGGTGTGTCTTTGGGGTACAAGGTAGGGTCCCAGTGCTGTGCAAGGCAATGTGGTACTGTAGCAATGCAGGTGTTGGTGCACACAATGATAAGGACTGTCTGTGCAAACAGTACACTGTACTTTACAGAGGCCATTAGATAGATGGTTCAAACAGGCACTTTTAAGCTAAAGTACAGCTAGCAGTTGTTACTAGGGGCTAGCTGGCCAGTTAACGCCCTACTCCACACAGCCTTAGAGGTGTAGAGTGCATAATAACATTAGATTAACCCTTTAGGCAGTGGATTTTTTGACAAGATTCATCTACACGGAAAAGCACAATCTGCTGCGCTATTCCATGTGGCTAGGACATTCCTCTAGAAGCTACCAAATGGAGGTGTTTAATGGGGCCCTATAAATCCATTTAACAGATTTGCTTGGAACTTACCCAACACATATGGTTAACAGACACAAAATCTGCAGACTGAAAAGAGCCTTACATATATTAACTTGATAAAATGAAGATTAAAATAATATGTTAGAGTAACCATCCATCTATGGTTATACCCTTTTTCATCATCTTTAGAGCATACATTTCATGCTATACTTTGTGGGTAATTTGATTGTGTTGGTCCTTTTGCATATGGCTGTATCATGAATCTGTGCATTACAATAAAACATTCTCCATCGGATGCTCTATTACAGAGATACTCTACGAAGCAATGCTTCCATGAGAGAATTCAATGCTGTACAGAGGCACGATATGGCAGCCCACTAAGTAATATGAAACTATACAGTCCCTCGAAAAAGTATTCAGAACCCTTAAACTTTTTCACAATTTTTCACATTACACCAACAAACTTAATTGTATTTTATTGGGATCTCATGTGATTGAGCAAAGAAGAATAGGCAAAAATGTCATCCTCTAGATGTGCTGGAGAGACATACCCTAAAGACTTGCAGCTGTAATTGCAGGGAAAGGTGATCCTACAAAGTATTGACTCAGGGGGGCTGAATACAAATGCATGCCACATTTTCCAGATTCCTATTTATAAAAAAATTTGAAAATCATGTATCATTTTCTTTTCACTTCACACATACTGGCTACTTGTGTGAGTCTATCACATAATATCCTAATATAATAAATTTTAGTTTGTCAGTGTAATGTGAAAAAGATTTGGAAATGTTCAAGGGGTATGAATACTTTTTCAAGGCACTGTATAAGTACAGTGAGGCCTCATCTGCTTTGCTTACATTGGCTAATGTTAATTGCAGATATCTGCAACCATTTGCCATACAGTTGATGAGAACTGTTGTGGAAAGTTGAGTATACACTTTTTTTCTAGGAAAGAAATTACAAAAAATATAAATTTTAAAATGTGGAGTATAAAGGACTCTTATTATGATGTTTTCCAGCCAACAGCAAGAGAGCAACAGATGGTATTGGAGTTCAACACACTGCACTGCTATCATCACAATAAGACAGGCTGTGCAGAATAATCACAAGTAACAGGCCAGGAGAAAAAAAGTTAATTTAATTTACAGCTGAGAAAAATTGGCCATATTATATTTTATCTCTCTTGCTTGCAGCTAAAATCCAACCAGCTGATTGATATTCTGTGCTGAAAGCACATCCAAGCTGACTTCCAAAGAAACATTTATAGGTTCTTATATAAGATGTCATACTACAACTCTACCGCTTATACAACTATTAATTTTACATATTTTTCAGCAGATAAAGCTTATTCATTGGGTAATGAAAAGTTATACAATGTTGTCATATACTTTCACTATACATTTCATAGCTTTTAAGATCTTGCTTCCTGTCTTTCACTAGAGACCTTAATTGTTTTCTTCCAGTGGACACGAATCTGTCCTGGTAATGTCTTCTTACATACACTGAGGAGCAAAAGGGTAACAATGTTTTGAATTTTTGACTTTCAGGCTCCATACCCAGGGGCAGATTGGGAACTTAAAGTGGCCCTGGAAAAAATACTAAAAGTGGCCCTGTTTTGTAGTCGGGTCCAAATTGATGGAGGGCAGGGCCAGCAATACCAAATTGTGGCACAATATACCACCCCAACAGAGCCAAATACCTCAGTCCATCACAAAATACTGCCAGCAGCACAAAATACATCCCCAAAAACTTCCACTGGCCGGTTGTGAGGAGGGCTTTGGCACCCCCCTGGGCATCGGCCCACTGGGAAATTTCCCAGCAAGGTCTATGCCTAATCCGCCCCTGACCATATCTCAGCATCCACTACAGCTTTGAACGTGAGACTACCATAATTTTATAGCAGAAAAAGAGAGGAGAAGCTTAAAGTACCAAACTAGTAGTTAGAAAAATACAAAATGTTTTTATTATGGAATACATGATAAAAAAGTACACATATGATACATGCCACAGACAGAGTAAGGGAACAGGGAGGAAAAAAGAGGAAGCGCCACCCTGGAAAAGCACACTGATCACAAGAGAGTATATAAAATAAATAAAAAAATTGTTATGATGTTATGAACATGAGGAACATACAACAGTGTGTGGTGCAGTGACCACCTCATGAACACAGTAAAAAGAAAAATGGGTGAATGGGTATAAAGGGGTGAGTGAAGATCAAAGAATCTCAACCGACATGGCTATAATGCACAGAGTACAAAAAGCATTGACAATGCAAATATGTCAATGAACAGATGATGGAAAGCCAAGTGAGGTGTCTCAACATCGGCAGCATAAAACCATGGCGGGGAGACTGTGATCTAAGACTCACCAGGAAAGGACCAGATGTGAACAGGAACCAGGGTGGCGCTACCCCAACGCGCGTTTCGGCGTGCCTTCGTCAGGGGGTGGGTCATAATTTTATAGACAATCATCTTGGCAATATCATACATAAATTGGACTTGCAACTACTTAGCGTATTTTATGCAGATTTTTTTTAACTGTACTGTTCACGTATATATGTACATGTAACTGTATTGTTACTGATTTGCTCCTACAATTCGAGATGAACATTTTTATTATTTTGTTAGTATTTTGTAAATACACCTTTGGCTTCTAACACTGCCTGAATCCTTCTGGGCACCTCTCGACCCGATTAATGCATGTCTCAACCAAAATCTGTTACCAGGTCTCTTCTACACGTTCCCAATGTTGGTGCATACTGGTTGATTCCCTTGGATATGAATACAGCTTTTTCTCTACCCACCATTTTTTTTTTTTATTGGGTTAAGGTCTCACATATAGCTCAGCATTGAGACCACCATCGATCCTGGGCAAGTATCCAACACCTTTGTTTGTGAAACAACCCCATATCATTAGGCTTTCTCTACCGAACTCGACAGTTCCTTGTACCTCTACATTGTACAGTGAAATTCTCACGAAACAATAAATAATTGCATGTCAAAACCAGCTCTAATAATGATAACACAAACTGCTTGCCTTCTGAAGTCAAGTCTGAGTCCCATAATATTCAGCCCACTACCATCAGTCCTTTTTCATATGCTATGCTAGTATACAGACTGGCACCCTTTATATAACTTTGGCGGATCCACCGCCAGTGCACAGGGTTATTAAGACCGGCGTCCTAAATGCTGGTCTTAAAGGGCTTCTGTTACCCCCCTAAAGTCTTTTTTTTTTGGCTACTTAAAATCCTTATACTGCGATATATCAATATATAATGCTATTACTCATTTTCGTTCAGTAGTTTCTTAAAAAAACGGACTTTTATATTATGTAAATTACCTCTCTACCAGGAAGTAGGGCGGTTACTTGCTGGTAGCAGCCGCATCCTCCTTTCATAAAGACGCCTCCTCCTCATGTTGATTGACAGGGCCAGCGAACGCACTCGTCCTCTGGGTGGCCCTGTCTGCGTTAAAAATTTCGCGCCTGCGCCATACCGCTCTTCAGTCAGCGCAAGCGCACTGAGAGGAGGACGCTTGCTCGCCGCTCCTTCTCAGTGCGCCTGCGCCGGGTGTAGATGTGACGTCATCGGCGCAGGCGCATTAAGGATGGAGTGGCCGAGCGAGCGTTCTGCTCTCAGTTGTACGGCGCAGGCGCAAAATTTTAAACGCAGACAGGACCACCCAGAGGACGAGCGCGTTCGCTGGCCCTGTCAATCAACATAAGGAGGGGGCGTCTTTATGAAAGGAGGATGCGGCTGCTACCAGCAAGTAGCCGCCCTACTTGCTGGTAGATAGGTAATTTACATAATATAAAAGTCCGTTTTTTTAAGAAACTACTGAACGAAAATGAGTAAGAGCATTATATATTGATATATTGCAGTATAAGGATTTTAAGTAGCCAAAAAAATAAATAAATGACTTTAGGGGGGTGACAGAAGCCCTTTAATAACTGACCCTCTTAGTCCTCAGTACATGTTTTTCCAAATTTTTGCAGAAAAAGTTGCAATGGGGGAAAACACAGAGCCTATACCCAATACTATTGGGCATTCTAGAGGATTATCCTGATTTTTATGTATCTTTGGTCTAATGGGAAATGTCCCTATTAGGTACTTATGTAATGCAGTTGGCAGCATATGGATCATCAGCTAGTAATTTAACTCTTATTATTATGCCAAATTTGGGTCTACCTGAACCTCCCTATACACATCCCTATCTCCCAGTTGTCTCAAAATCTCTTTCTCATATTTGTGGGTGTCTGTAACCACAATGGACACCTTTATCTGCTGGTTTGACGATCAGATGCCTCCTATTGCAAAGCACATCTAATACCTCTTTTTCCAATGTTTTGCATCTCTTCAGCATTATTATTAGCCAAAGGTTGAAACTCACTTCTCTTATAAAAATCAAAGTCCTTTAGTTTCAGAGTATCTGTGTCTCCCAGGGTACCAGATGTTTGTCTGGACCGTGAGGATCCAAAAAAAGTCTTTAAATGAATGTCCCTAAAAAAAGTTAATTTCACATTTAAACCAGTCCATGGTTACTCCCAGACAAAATAATTTAACAATGATAATTCATAGTCAGCTAATTCCCCCAAAAATACTCACCATCAATTGCTTCCTCACTATATTCATTTCTGTGAACTGTTATTGTCCATTTCTATCTGTGTCAGTTGGTCCCCACTTACCTGCAACTCCTTGGAATGGGTAATTGTGATGTTTTCACCACCTCCGATGTTTATGCCCTCTTCTTCACTTGGGCTTCCATCTTTTGAAGTTGTCATACGCTTCTTCCCTAAAAATGTTGGGTAGCACTTGTGTCTTCACTTTCTGTGGCCGTTTTATCTGGTCCTTTCCTTGGTGTCTTTGCCTTTGTTCTTGTCTCAGAGGACATGCCTTTATTTTCTCAGTCTCTGGAGTCTATTAATAAATATTCCCCCTAATATAATCCTCTAAATCTCTAAACCATTTATGTCTTTTAGTAATTTCAATATTAGTACAACGTTTCTGTAGATCCACAGTAAGATGCTCACTAATCACTTGTAACTCCTGTTTCAACATCATAGGTGCCAATTGTGTTTCCATGGGCTGAATCCTTTTTATTCTTCTCTTTTATGTCTTGTTATGAAAATGTTGTATTTAATAACATAATCTCCATGGAATATCTATTCACACAAGGTAGACTGATGTAGTTCATGGCTAATGAGTTTTTTTTCCTCTCATTTTATAATTTATTTGTCATCAGGTTAATACAGTAGTAAGTTTATTCAGGAAGGCTCCATCTTCCTTGGAATTCCCCATGATCTGCTCCACATCCGTGCTAGTGTTTCAGAATTAAACAAGGAGTCATTTATTAATACCAGCGTTTTAGACGCTGTTATTAATAAGCCCTTTAGTTATGGCATCTACTGTGCATAAATTCGGCGTATCCACCACTGGTCTAAATGTTAGCCAGCTCCCTTGCTGGATTTAATTTAGACCAATTTCTATGCCTAAAACAGGCATATATATAATGATGAATGAGATGGGCCTGCCGGCCTGTCCCCTCCCACGCTACACCCACTTTCAAAAAAATCTGCGCCAGAAATACACCTAATATAGGTGTATATCTGATAGTAAATGACCCCAATAGTTCTTTGTAATGTGGGAGCCTAGCATTATTTTATGCTGCTCGTGGTTAGGACAGCAGGAATTTCTTAATTGGTTTCCTTTAAACTATTATTTCTTCATATACACAGTTGAGTCACATTATTATGACAACCTGCTAATATCCAGAGTAACCGCCGTGTGCAGCATGAACCATTGCTAGACGGGCTGGGAGTGACTCAATGAGGTCCTGGTAGGTTATCACACGTATCTGGAGCCATGTTGACTGCAGTGGGTCCCACAACTGCTGAAGGGTGAGTGGGGGAGGATCCATAGAGTGAACATGACAATTAAGGTGGTCCTACAGATGATCAATTGTATTCGTTTAGGGAATTAGGGGGGCACTGTAGTACTTAAAAGTCTTGATCATGCTCTTCGAATCAATGTTAGACATTTCTAACCATTTGATTTTTGAAGCGGCTTGCACAACTTTTGTCTCCACTCCAAAATCATCTTCTAAGCGGAAACCTAACGGACTCCATTATAGTCTATGGGCCCGTGGGCTCAGTTCGGCTCAGTTATGTGCCGAATCCGTCCTTTCCGTTCTCCTGGTCCTAAACAAAGCAGGAGAACGGAAAGGCTGATCGGTGATGTGAACAAAGCCTTATAGGGTGTCTTATAATCTCCTAGGAGCCAGCATGTAAGGTCTAGTCACTGCCTTTTTTGCTCCAAAAAAGCTTGGGGTACCGCTGTGCATTGTATCTACAAGTAAATTGTTGCTATTAATAATACAGATCCACTAAACAGGTCTTCGATAGTTTACTTAGAGCTTTCTGTGGCCCGTACAGCCAAACGGTACTCAAATGCAGTACGGACGCAATGCAAGTGCCACATGACTATGCCGCGCGGTAGTACCCTTAAAGAAGCTGTGTTTTTTATTATTTTTTTATTTAAGATGTGAGTGCATATGTTTTCACCTGCTTTGCTATTAAGCCTCTAAATATCAAACCCCAGCATGCTCTAGGCATGGCTTTCTCTATAGGCTTCTTTATAGAAATGGAAAAATGCCAGTACAAAATGTCACAAAATAAAGGTCACCAATATAATGCTTGAAACTCATGACATGCATCCTGCTTGCTGATAATGGTAGCGATATACAGGTCAAATCTATTATTATGGTTCTTATGTATGTATGTGAATAAGGGCTTACACTCAATAGTTAACGTATTAATACATTTGCAGTAGGAATAAAATTGGAATGGGAAAATGTAGAGTTTTAAGAAAAGATGCTTTAGAATGGTTATCTTAAAGGGCTTGTGCAAGAATGGGGGGAAGGGGTGTTTAGCAAACCCCCCACTTGGCAGGACCTTTACAGGTCCAGCCAAGTTTTGGCAAACCCCACCTATTCTTGCACAACCATTTCAAGGGTAACAGAAGTATGTATTCTCACACAGAGGATATTTTTGGGCCTAAATACTGTGAGTTGCTTCCCCACTAGGACGGTGGAAGGAAACGAGGTTATATAATCCTAGAGGCCAAGGCTACTTTCACCCTTGCATTGTTACTTCCGGTATTGAGGTCCGGCAGAGGATCGTTTAGATTTTGCACATCAGGATGCATCCGTTCTGTTAGGATGCGATTGTGTGAAATCAAAATTGAAAAAAAAAAGAATCTGTCAATAAATACACTGAAAGTCAATGGGTGATGGATCAGTTTTTTTAGGCTCCTAAAAGAAAACTGATCCGTCACCATTGACTTACATTGTTTTCAGTGACGGATCAGCTTGCAGCGGTTTGGTGTCCTGTCACAAAAAGGAATGCTGCCAGAACGGAAGACTTTCTGATGCATCCTAAATGGATCTCTTTCCATGTAGAATGCATGAGGACTAAACAGAAAGTTTTTTTTTCCGTTATTGAGACCCTCTGCCGGATCTCAATACCGGAAAACAATAAACAAAAATGTGAAAGTAGCCTAAGACAGTCCTGGGCAGCATTGAAGGGGTCGATTGGAACACTGCGGTTCCTTCACTCATTAAACATTATTTGTAGCGACAGGCAGGGCAGCATTGAAAGGGACGCAGTGCTCGCATGTGCTCTGCAGCTCCTTCAAAGAGCTGATCGGTGTGGGGTGCCAGGGGATGGATCCCCACCAATCTCATATTGATGACCGATCCAGAAGATAGGTAATCTATATCATAAAAAGCTGACAGTCTTTCAAACTAGGATCATCATAAGGGGTTGGCGCTTTGGTAATGTACAGACATGTTCTGTCCAAGGGAAGGGGCTACAAATGGAAAGTAAGATCCTCTGCTTACTCCATCTAAGGGGGCATGGCAATAGGAGGATCAAACAACATGATGGGCGTCATGCCACATCACTGATTTGTCCTCTGTGTACCGTCAGGTGACCACAGGCCCGAGGGGACGGATGGACCCTGAACAAACGTTTTTATTAGTAAGTAGTTATATTCATGGGTATATTTTTTTATATGGCTGCACAACCCCTGTAACAGTAAAGAATATGTGCCCTCTTTGTAAAAGGGGCAAGGCCGTTTCCAACCCCTCTACAAGTATTTATGAACACAGACATATCAGGAGAGGTGACATCCATTCTAACAGATGTGATTACTTTTTAATTCTAACTCATAAAGTACCTCTATATAGGAATATGGTTAAAGCAAAAGAACTTGTTATGATGTAAATGTCTAATATACACTGTAAGACCATTCAGTTCTTCGTGCAGGGCAGGGGCTGTTTGTTTAGCTTTTTTACACTGCTAGGTGGAGGCTCTGATAGGCGGGCTTTAGCGCTGCCCTAGCCATTTTACAGGTTAGTCAGAATATATCATCCTTCAGCGCAAAGAACCAGCCAGGATGTTCGTTTGTGGGAAAGGAATCTTCAATTTTTATTTCTTGCGGGTATTACAACAAGTTTCGGGGAAGTATCTCCCCTTCAACAGGTAAAAAAACTGCAGTTTTTCACCTCATGAAGGTAATAATAACATGCAGAATACATTGCAATACAGAAGTTTTAATCATTTGACTAAAACAATAAAAAATACAGCCCCTCAAAGGTTCATGCTGACAGGAAAATAATATGGCTTTTGAAGTATGGAGATGGAAAAATCCCACAGAAGAGCTGCTGTAGCACACATTGCTGAAAAAGTCATAGAAAGGCGCAGGGGCGTACATAGAAATCACTGGGCCCCATAGCAAGCATCTGAATTGGGCCCCTTAACCCCGCCCACAACCCACCCCTAGCCCATCCCACCTCCTGTCCTGGCTCCTCCCATGCCACACCCCATTAAAGAATCCCTAATGCCCCCCAAAATGCCCGGGGGGGGGGGGGGGGAAGGAGTAGGAGAGCACACTGTCCACTATGAGCCCCCCAAAATGCTCAGGACAGTGTGCTTTCATTCTACTCCTCTCCCCCCCTGGGCATTTTGGGGGGCATCAGGGTTTGGGGGGCTCATAGAGGACTCAGGAGGGGGGGGGGGTGGAGGCTCATAGAGGACAGTGTGCTTTCCTCCTACTCCCCCCCCCCTTGACATTTTGGAGTAATGGGGGCATTAGGGGTTGGGAGGCTCATAGAGGACTGGGGGGGGGGGGGAGTCTCAGAACAGTGTGTTTTCCTCCTACTCCCCCCCCTGGGCATTTTGGGGTAATGGGGGCATTTTGGGGGGCTCATAGAGGATTCAGGGGGGGGGGCTCATACAGGACAGAATAGGAGGAAAGCAGATTGTCCTCTATGAGCCCCCCAAACCCTTAATGCCCCCCACAATGCTCAGGACAGTGTGCTTTCCTTCTACTCCTCTTCCCCTAGCCCTGGGCAGTTTGGGGGGCATTAGGGGTTGGGGGGCTCATAGAGGACTCAGGGGGGGGGGGAGCTAATACAGGACAGAGTAGGAGGAAAGCAGACTGTCCTCTATGAGCCCCCTCCCTATGAGTTCTCTTGCTACCTGGCAGTGGCAGGCAATGCTGCCTTAATCTATCCCTTCCCGTTCCCATACAGAACAACAAACGGCACACCAACCAATCAATAGAAGGTGACCACCGTCCGGGACTCCGTGTCCGGTCAGGAGTGGGCGGGCAGGCAGGCAGGCAGACCTTCAGGCTGGGGCTGAGCTCGGTGCAGGGTCAGGTCAGAGAATGAATGGGTTTAAGCGGCGCCCGCTCCTGCTGCCTGCAAACACTGGCCAATCAGCAGCTGCCTCTTTGTGCTGCTGACTTGTGCTGATTGGCCAGTGTGAAAAGAGAACACGCCTGCAGCCTGGCCGGGAGAATCAACTTCATGCAATGAGGCAAGTTAATACAAGACAGGAGGGGGGCGGGGCCACCGATCAAAGTCAAAGACAAGTGTGTGTAGTGTACTACTAGTACTGGCTAAAATAAACAGAGGGGGCGGGGCCTTCCCTGCGCTCCGGGCCCCCCTGCGCTGCGGGCCCCATAGCAACGGCGTGGTCTGCCTATATTGGCGGTACGCCACTGGAAAGGCATCAGAACACACACAGCGCATTGTAGTTTGCTGTATATGGGGCTGTGTAACCACAACCACTCAGAGTGCCCATTCTGACCCCTGTCCACCACTGAAAGCACCTTCAGGGGGCATGTGAGCATGAGGTGGCCTGGTCTGGTGTATCAGCCAGGTGCATATGTGTCGCTTACTTGGGGAAGATATGACACCAGGATGCAATAGAGGAAAAAGGCAAGCTGGTGGAGGCAGTGAGATATTCTGGACAATGTTCTCCTGGGAAACCTTGGATTTCATGTGAATGTTACTTTGACACATATCACAGTCTACCTAATTAAACACTGTTGCAGACCAAGTATACCCCTTCAAGGCAATGGTATTCTTATTTTAGCAGGCTAATCCATACGGACACACTACAAAAGTAGTTCAAGAATGGTTTGAAAAACCTAACAAAGAGTTCAAGGTGTTAGCTTGGCCTTCAAATTCCCCAGATCTCAGTCCAATCGACCATCTGTGGGATGTGTAGGAAAAACAGGTCCCCCAACTCACAAGAGGACTTGTGCTAAGGATCTGTTGCTGACATCTTTGTGCCAGATACCACAGGACACCTTCAGAGGTCTCGTGGAGTCTATGCCTCAACAGGTTAGAGCTGTTTTGTGACATGAGGGTCTGACACAATAGGCAGGTGGTTTTAATATTATGGCTGATCTGTGTATGTTGTCATTCTACAGTTATTACAATCCTACAGCTGCAGGTCTAGAGGGATTTAAAATACTGCATATGCGCTTATTTTATCCGAATTATATAATTTATAAACTGCCTGAAACAGGTAATTTTTTCTTTTATCTACAATGACATTTAGTTTTGTTAGTGTTTATTAGAATTGCTTATTCTGCTCTTGGATGAAGCACTATAGTTTGTCTTTTATTTCAGCAAGAATAATTCGCATAAACTCAGTGTTAAGATGATTTTCTATGATATGATAATGTAATATACTGATGTAATATAGTGATAATAATGTAATATAATGATGTTATATACTGGCAGGGAGTAGTGAAACAGTGGGAGAAATATGGTTTTTATGTAAACTAAAAAATAATACTTAATTTTATAGCCAAGTAGGTTGCAGTTAGTCTCACTTTGATATACAGCATGATAATTTCTTCCTTAATTCTTTCTCCTCTTGTGCATCTAGATATATTGCCAGATAAAGAACATAATATACTGCTTATAAGCAGATAATTGCTTTTTACTCAGGTAACACCATAAATTACTACAGTTTAATTTTGCTCCAGTGGTTTATTAAAATGTCACCTTCCCAGCTCCGTGTAGTTATCACATGGGAATAATATGGCACTGCCTATCACTTATAGATATACTAAATGTCATGCTGTTCCTAGCTGACAACTACACAAGCCAAATAAATTCTCACAATAAATGATTAAGATGATGATGATAACAGTTCTATGACCAGTTAAAAATTGGTCATAGAAATATTGTGACTTACAGAGGAACATTGACTATAAGCAGGGTGTGTAGTCATTATATAACAATGAGACACATTGCTAGAGTTTTCTCTTAAAGAGGACCTTTCACCGATTATGACAATGTGAACTAACTATACAGACATGGAGAGCGGCGCCCGGGGATCTCACTGCACTTACTATTATCCCTGGGCGCCGCTCCGTTCTCCCGCTATGCCCTCCGGTATCTCCGGCCACTAAGTTATAGTAGGCGGAGATTTCAGTCACTAAGTTATGGTAGGCGGTGTCTGCCCTTGTTCTGCTTTAGCGCTGGCCAATCACAGCGCAGAGCTCACAGCCTGGGAGGTTATTTTCTCCCAGGCTGTGAGCTCTGCAATGCTATTGGCCAGTGCTACAGAAGAACAAGGGCAGACTCCGCCTACTATAATTTAGTGAGCGGAGATACCGGAGGGCATAGCAGGAGAACGGAGCAGCGCCCAGGGATAATAGTAAGTGCAGTGAGATCCCCGGGCGCCGCTCTACATGTCTGTATACTTAGTTCACAGTGTAAAAATCTGTGAAAGGTCCTCTTTAAACTAAAGTAGTAGAGTTAGAGGTCTTAGGACTAATGCACAAGATGATTTATGGATCCATGTTGTGCGAATGACTACGATGGCATCCAAAGCCTCCTATGGACCCATACTTTACAGGATCTTTGCATGTACTAGATATATGTGTATGGATTCTTATTCTGGAAACTGAGAATCCAGGCCCCAGGGTGTCCAACCAGAATTTTTTTCTTTTCTGGAGAACTTATATAAAAAAAAAAAAAATCACGGACAGCTAAATTTGTTTTTACATACATGGAAAAACCATAATGATAAAAATGATAAGTAATACAAGATTGATTCTTTAGAGTGAAACCTTAAGGCCTCTTTCACACGGGCGTTGCGGGAAAAGGTGCGGGTGCGTTGCGGGAACACGCACGATTTTTCTGTGCAAGTGCAAAACATTGTAATGTGTTTTGCACACGCGTGAGAAAAATCGGCATGTTTGGTACTCACGCATTGCACCCGCGCGGAATACTCGCCCGTATGAAAGGGGCCTAAAGGAAAGTATGCAATTTGTCACTGCAAACTGAAGGGATTTAAAGGGGTTTTCTGAGATAGATTTACTGATGTCAGTATCTGATTGGTGGGGGATTCCAACACCCTGTACCCCTGCCGATCAGCTGTTTCAGAAGGCACCGGTGCTCCCAGTAGTGCTGTGACCTTCATTGTATAGCGGCTGTGCTTGGTATTGCAGCTCATCCCCATTCACTGTAATAGGTCCAATCTGCGCCTAGGCCATGTGACGACACATCTCTGGCCTAGGAAAAACTGCAAGGAGGCCACAGCACTACTATGGGTGCTGGTGCCTACTCAAACAGCTCATTGGCAGGGGTTCCGAGTGTTGAACCCCCATCGATCAGATACTGATGACCTATTCAGAGGATAGATAATTAGTATAAAAGTCTTAGAAGATACCACAAAGATGTGGATAAATAGAAAAAAATAAACATTTGTTGAAAATATTCTAACACAAGTGACACTATCCGAAATTGATAATGGGTTGTTGTCTTGCATCTAAGACACCATGTTCATAATTGAATATAGTTTCATGAGTGATATATTTATCCCGCATGTAGAGAATTATTTGTGCAGATGTTATTTGGCTGCCACAATTCTACACCTAATTTTCTTTCCCAAATTTCCCCATTGAAACAACAATTTATAGATATGCTGCCATCAATTGTACATCTGTTTCCTGTAGCAGCACGCTGTTAGCCACTTCTCCAGCAGGTGGAAGCAATCCTCTGGATCAGGATCATGCCTACATACTGTACATCTCCATTTTGCTGACCACAGTTGCAGGTTTGTTACATGTCAAACTTCTTGGTCATTTGATTATAGACAAAGATTAGCATCAGTCTATGGCCTCATGCACACGACCTTTGTTGTGTTCCGTTCCGCAAAATTGGGTTCCGTTTTTTCACGGACCCATTGACTTGAATGGGTCCGTGAATCGTTTTCCGTGAAAAAAATAGGACAGGTCATATTTTTTTTAAACGAACTGGAACCCACGGATCACGGACGCGGATGACAAACGGTGTATTAGCTGAGTTTTCAACGGACCCATTGAAAGTCAATGGGTCTGCAGAAAATCACGAAAAACTGAACAACGGACACGGAATGAAACAACGGTCGAGTCCTATGTCTTGCCTAGGTTCACTCTGTCTCATCAGGACTATATATTAGTTATGGTGAATCTACACCTATTTCCCCACTATGTTTTATTTTTATTTTTAATGAGAATAGCATACATTTTATGTCAGATAAAAAAATATGTATTTAAGGCCTCCTGCAGACGACAGTATTTTTTAACGTCCCGCAAAACATGGTTCCGTTGTACCGTGATCCGTGCCCGTTTTTTCTTACGTTATTCCGAAATCTAAGTCAAGTTTGCCATTGAAATGATAGGAAAAAACGGACACGGATCACCGACGCGGATGAAAATCTTGTGTGCATCCGTGATTTTTCACGGACCCATTGACTTGAATGGGTTCGTGAACCGTTGGCCGTGAAAAAAATAGGACAGGTCATATTTTTTTCACGGCCAGGAAACACGGATCACGGATGCGGCTGCCAAACGGTGCATTTTCTGATTTTTCCACGGACCCATTGAAAGTCAATGGGACCGCAGAAAAACACGTTAAACGGGACAACGACCACGGGTGCACACGACGGTCGTGTGCAGGGGGCCTAAACCATGTTTTCGTTAGGGCACATTACCACGTAGTGACAGCTGTATGTACCCCAAACCCTAGCCATATGTAGTAGGCAATGCTTTCAAATAGCTGAACAAAATTCGCAGTTTTCTGGGTAAAACTGCAGTATTACCAGCAAAATCAGGTGACCAAATGACAATTTATTTCAAAACCCAGTCTACTGCGTGTGGAAACATACATTATAGTTGTGGTTATCAAACTCTGTTGGACCCACACCCACCAGCTGAAGAGGTGACGTTATCACAGTAGTGATCATGTGCCTCAGCAACTTATAGATTGGCAACATAATTGTGCTTATGTTAACAGGGTTATCCTCATCTCAAGATTTGTGAAATGTCAGATAGGTGCGGCTCAGCTATTTCCAGTGAATGGAGAGGTGGCTTAGTCTCCATTCACTGCTATAGTGTAACGCTCCAACGAGTGTGGACCCGCTGTACCACTTACTGGTTTGGCTTTGGGCCAAACTTGGGAGCGGAATCTAAGTGTTTCCCTGGTCTTCACCCTTTATCCCGCTCCAAGATGCCGAAGCTGGTCTTAGCTGCAGGGAAGACACCAGGTCGCTACCGCAAGAGTGGTCCCGGTTAAGTGGCAGCTGGCCGAGCAGGCCAGAACGACCCGGTGCAAGTACTGGGGATACAGGCAGGTGGAGCGAGCGGTCACTGGATGGAAGAAGCGCAGCAGCAGAGTCAGATGAAGCAGAGCTGAGTTAGTGATTAAGCAAAGCTAGAGCTGTTAGAACAGCAGAGCTGAATAGCTCAGGTGCAGCAGGTGTAACAAGCTGAACAGCAGACAGAGGCATGGTCGACAATCCAAATCATACACTTTAGAGCAGCAAAGTACAGTAGGATCAGGCAGAGACAAGGTCAGGATACATGCTAAGGTCGGAAGCAGGATAACAACACAGGAACTACAAGCTGGAACCTTCGTAGGGGGAAGCACCCTTGTAAAGGTGGTGCCTGGCCGGGATCGGAAAGAAGGTGGAATCAGAGGTGTGCACAAACTCTTAAAGAAACAGGACGGGTGCGGATCCTACAAGCTGCAACTAAAGCTGTTGCTGCCTGTGACAGTGCAGGAAAGCGGTTCCGGAACCTGCAGCAGCGAGGAGGAGCCTTGTGTGCAGTTCGACTGAGGTACATAGCAGGATACGCTGTACGCTGGCGGCTGCCAACTGCCATTGTTACAGTATCCCCCCTCTCACAGTCCCTTCTTCTTGGTCCTGATGTGCTGAAAATAATCTTGAGAAGATTCGGAGCATGTACATTTTCCTCCGGCTCCCAGGAACGTTCCTCAGGACCATAATTCTTCCAGTCTACAAGGAAGTACCTCTTGCCACCAACTACCTTGAAATCGAGGATGTTCTGTACTTCAAATTCAGATTCTTCGCCAGTAGGAATGGAAGTAGTGGTGGAGGGGGTCTGGAAAAGGAGTTGAGGACCAATGGTTTCAGGAGAGATACATGGAAGGGTAGGAGGTAACTAGAGTTTGTAGGAAACAGGGTTGATGCACTCTAGGATCTCAAACAGGCCCAGAAACCGAGGGAGCAATTTTGGAACAGGGATGCATTACCTTCATGCAGATGTTCTGGGAGGAAAGCCAGACTTTGTCACCAGGAGAGAACTGAGGAGATGGCCTACGTCTGGTATCTGCATTCTTCTTCATACAGGGTAACTGCCTGAGAGATAGAGTCCTTAGTCTGTAATCTAGATGCTGAGGAAGTCTTTGAACAAAGAATTAGCAGCTGGTACCTCAGAAGATGCAGACAGGGGTTAAGGAGCATGGGGATGAAGTCCATACACTATATAGAAGGGAGAAGAGCCCGTAGATTCTCCGGAATGGCTGTTGTAAGAGAATTCCGCCCAAGACAAGAGCCGAACCCAGTCATCATGCTGAGCAGAGACAAAGTGACGTAGGTAATTCTCCAAGATCTGGTTAATTTGTTCATCTTGCCCATTAGACTGAGGATGGTAACTAGAAGAGAAATCCAACTTGACCTCAAATAGCCCACAGAGCGCTTGCCAGATTTGGAAGTTAATTCTACCCCGCGATCAGACACAATGTGCAGAGGTAGACCATGAAGGCGGAAGATGTGTTCTATAAACAGACATGCCAATCAATTAGCAGGAGGCAATCTAGAAAGAGGAATAAAATCTGCCATCTTGGAAAATCTGTCTACCACTACCCAGATTCCGGAACAGCCAGCAGAGGACGGCAGATCTGTAATAAAGTCCAAAGCGATGTGCTGCCAGGGGACTTCAGGAATGGGTAATGGTAGTAGCAAGCCCGTGGGTTTGGTTCGGGAAGCCTTGTTGTGGGCACAGGATGTACAGGCAGACACAAACTCCCAGAGTTATTTGGGTAGGGTCGGCCACCAATAGTGACGGGACAGCAAATCAAGGGTCTTACGCACCCCAGGGTGACCAGCATACTTGGAGCAATGTCTCCCAAGAATTTTCCTTCTCTTGGCCTGCGGAACGAAGATCTTCGCAGAGGAATATCTCTCACAAGGACTGGACTGGCACCACAGAAACCAGATAAGATGGTTCTATGATATGTTGAGGTTCTTAAATCTGATCTGCTGGGTCGAAAGAATGGGAAAGTGCATCAGCCTTTACATTTTTATCAGCCAGTCGGAAATGCAGAAGCAAATTGAATCCGGCAAAGAAAAGTGCCCATCGAGCCTGACGTGGATTTAGACGCTGTGCACGACTGTAGATATGTCAGATTCTTGTGGTCAGTGTATATCACCATCTCCAGAAGATATCTCCATTCTTCCAAGGCCATCTTGATAGCCAGCAGCTCTCTATTGTCGATGGAATAGTTTCTTTCTGCAGAAGAGAAGAGCTTGGAGAAGAAACCACACAAGACAAATCTCCCTTTGGAGTTCTTCTGTAGCAGGATGGCACCTGCTCCAATAGAGGAAGCATCCACTTCAAGGAAGAACTGTTTGGAGGTATCCGGATGACGGAGAACAGGAGAAGCGGTAAAGCAGGGGTCCACTTCTTTGCATCCACCCCTTTCTTCATCAGAGCAGAAATAGGAGCTCTGAGGGAAGAGAAGTTTGGGATGAACTGTCTATAGAAGTTGGCAAACCCCAGGAACCTTTGAATGGCACGGAGACCTTGAGAGCGAGGCCAGTTCAGGATGGCTAAGACCTTGTCGGGGTCCATTTGCAGACCAGAGCTGGAAACAATGTATCCCAGGAAGGGTAAGGTGGACTGCTCAAAGACAAATTTTTCGAGCTTAGCGTACAGACCATTCTCCCTTAATTGCTGCAAAACCAGTCGCACTTGCTTCCGGTGAGTGGTCAAGTCGGGGGAATAGATGAGAATATCATCGAGATACATCACTACACAGTTGTACAACAGGTCCCGGAAGATATCGTTCACAAATTGAAAGATCCCTTCCTGCAAGTTGATCTTTAATACGGTCACTAAGACCCTCCCAGAATACGGCTTGTTAGGCTTCATCAATCCAAGACAGTTCTGCGGACAGAGTACGGAACTGAATTGCATATTGTCCCACTGTCATTGCTCCTTGACGCAGACGAAGGAGTGCAGAGGCTGCAGATGAGGCACACCCTTGTTCCTCAAACACCGTACGGAAAACAGTTAGGAAGGTCTGGAGGTTTGCAGTCTCAGGTCCGCTTCACTCCCAGATAGGATTAGCCCAGGCTAGAGCTTCTCCAGAGAGCAGAGAGACTATGAAAGCTACTTTCGCTCGGTCAGACTGGAACTTGTCTCCATGTAGCTCAAAGTGGATCAGGCACTGATTCAGGAACCCTCTGCAGGCTTTCGGATCGCCACTGTAGCGTGGAGGCAAAGGCAGCTGGACAGCAGTTATGCCATGGTGTGAATACGATGCAACAGGATTTGCAGGAGTTGCTAGGACTTGTGGTACGGCAGGAGCAGGTGTAGATAGCGCGTCCAGACGGGTGGATATCGTGTTCAGACACTGCAGCAGGACATCTTGGCATTCGCTCTGGCGTTGTAGCTCTTGGTCTAAATTTTGCACCACAGGCTTGGGCTTGCCAGCGGGGTCCATGGCCTGACAAAACTGTAACTCTCCAACTGCTGTGCCACTTACCGGTTTGGCTTTGGGCCAAACTTGGTAGCGGAATTTAAGTGTTCCCCTGGTCTTCACGATTTATCCCGCTCCAAGATGCGGAAGCTGGTCTTAGCTGTAGGTAAAACACCATGTCGCTACTGCAAGAGTGGTCCCGGTTAAGTGGCAGCTGGCCGAGCAGGCCAAGCACTGGAGATACAGGCAGGTGAAGCGAGCTATCGCTGGATGGAAGAAGCGCAGCAGCAGAGTCAGATGAAGCAGAGCTGAGTTAGTGATTAAGCAGAGCTGGAGCTGTTAGAACAGCAGAGCTGAATAGCTCAGGTGCAGCAGGTGTAACAAGCTGAACAGCAGACAGAGGCGTTGACAATCTGAATCATACACTTTAGAGCAGCGAGGTACAGGAGGATCAGGCAGAGACGAGGTCAGGATACAGGCTAAGGTAGGAAGCAGGATAACAACACAGGAACTACAAGCTGGAACTTTAGCTGTAGAAAACTACAATATTGCTCAGGCATCACACGAAGGGGGGGGGAAGCACCCTTATAAAGGTGGTGCCTGGCCAGGATTGGAGAGAAGGCGGAATCAGGGGCGTGCGCGAACCCTTAAAGAAACAGGGCGTGTGCGGCTCCTACAAAGTGCAACTGAAGCTGTCGCCGCCTGTGACAGTGCAGGAAAGCGGTTCCGGAACCTGCAGCAGAGAGGAGGAGCCTTGTGTGCAGTTCGACTGAGGTACTTAGCAGGATGCGCTGCACGCTGGCGGCTGCCTACTGCCATTGTTACATATAGAATTCAGAAGATAACCATGTGCACTTGCTTGGATGTTTTTGAGAGTTCCATAGAAGTGACTGGAGAGGACATTGTGCTATGTGTACGTCCTTCACCCTGGGGAACCCCATTCTGGAGACAGCAGTTGGTCCCTAGCAATATGCCTCAAATCTTGAGATTGGAAAAACTGTTTTATGTAATGCTAGGTTTAGAAGACTAGAATAAGACCACTGGTGAGTCCCAGGCATAATCGTGTTCTGAATGGTATGGCCCCAGTATGTAAAGTTTGAGAAGGCTTAATTTATGTAAACTGGTATGAGTAGCTGGGAGTATTAGTCTGTTCCCAATATGGATTTGTTGTTCTTCCTTGTATGACTGTACCTCAGAGGCTTGTAATAAGCTCATAAGTCACTTCCTTTGTATGCTGGAAAAATGCAAATAGAATATATGTTTCTTGTTCTTGATGTATACTGTTTATTGGTGGTCTATAGTATGTGTCTTGTAGACAGCTCATAGACTGCCATAACCCAAGATCTATAAATTGTTGATGGGCTATAAGGACTAATGACTGAGATATATTCCATGGAATATGTACGTCTCCAGATACGGTATGTCTCCAGAAGAAGTGATATTTTACTGAATTAATGCAATATCCTCATAGATGAGTCATCTTAAAATTAAACATATTCTTAAAAAATGCTTCCTCAGACATGCTTATTCCTACCCCAAACCACAGACATGTTCATGCTGACATAAACATCTGTACGGATTGGTAACACATGTCATTTATAGCTCTTTTGGGCATACAAGAATATTAGTACACAACAAAGAAAGGATTTGGTAATTTTAATGGTGGCAAAATGCAGAATCAGTGGCTGATGTAGAAGATTGGTTGAGCACAACTAATAAATGTACATGATTAAACTTTAAGATAGATAACACTGACTCACATATAGGTAATATAGACTGCTCATGGACACCACCGATCTGATAGCACAGCTACAATGGTCGTTTTAGCCTGATCTCTACACAGACACCTTCTCGGCTTTCTGATTTACACAGCACTTCTGCCACCGATTTTTGTTCAGCCTAATTTGTCACCAACATGGGTCATTTTATGCTTAATATAAGCTGATTTCACTTGGCTGTCAAAAATGTTATAGTGTTTAATCTCAGAGTGTTATGTGTGCTCCTGCAGACATTGGGAACAAAATTCACTCAACCCAGCTAACAAGGTTAGTCCATGACAGGTGATTTATACACGGGTGAATGTAAATGGACACTTCTTTAAGGTTTCATTTCTGGAGGCAGCTGGAATTGTAATCAATAAAGTGGTGCAAATATCTCATGTCATGTTAAATGAGCAACGAACTACAAAGTGCGTTTACCCAATCCAGAATGAATAGGTAGTATCTCTGATGCTTTCTTATATATCAGAAGGAAATAACTGCTCTGTCTGCTAAGGGTACTTTTACACTAGCGTTTTTCTTTTCCGGCTTAGGCCTCTTTCACACTTGCATTGTCCGGATCCGGCGTGTACTCCACTTGCCGGAATTACACGCCGGATCCGGAAAAACGCAAGTGTACTGAAAGCATTTGAAGACGGATCCGTCTTCAAAATGCTTTCAGTGTTACTATGGCACCCAGGACGCTATTAAAGTCCTGGTTGCCATAGTAGTAGTGGGGAGTGGGGGAGCAGTATACTTACCATCCGTGCGGCTCCCGGGGCGCTCCAGAGTGACGTCAGAGCGCCCCATGCGCATGGATGACGTGCCATGTGATCACGTCATCCATGCGCCTGGGGCGCCCTGACGTCACTCTGGAGCGCCCCGGGAGCTGCACGGACGGTAAGTATGCTGCTCCCCCGCTACCCACTACACTTTACCATGGCTGCCAGGACTTTAGCTAAACGTCGTATCTGGCAATGCGCCGAAACGACATTTAGCTTAAGGCCGGATCCGGATCAATGCCTTTCAATGGGCATTCATTCTGGATCCGGCCTTGCGGCAAGTCTTCAGTTTTTTTGGCCGGAGTAAAAAGCGCAGCATGCTGCGGTATTTTCTCCGGCCAAAAAACGTTCCGTTCCGGAACTGAAGACATCCTGATGCATCCTGAACGGATTTCACTCCATTCAGAATGCATTAGGATAATCCTGATCAGGATTCTTCCGGCATAGAGCCCCGACGACGGAACTCTATGCCGGAAGACAATAACGCAGGTGTGAAAGAGCCCTTAGAGTTCAGTCAAAGGGGCTCTATACCGGAAAATAACTGATCAGTTTTATCCCCATGCATTCTGAATGGAGAGTAATCCGTTCAGTTTGCATCAGGATGTCTTCAGTTCAGTCGTTTTGACTGATCAGTCAAAAGATAAAACCGTAGCAGGTTTTATCTCCGGCCGAAAAAAACTGAAGACTTTTTCCCCATATGAATGTATTAGTGCCGGATCCGGCATTCAAAATACTGGAATGCCGGATCCGTCCTTCCGGCCTGCAAATGTAAAAAAAGATACAAACATGATCCGCCTGTCCGCAAGACTAGTGGAGAGACGGATCCGTCCTTGCAATGCATTTGTGAGACGGATCCGCATCCGGATCCGTCTCACAAATGCTTTCAGTCAGCGGCAGATCAGCGGATCCGGCGGC
Source organism: Bufo gargarizans (assembly GCF_014858855.1). Lineage (NCBI taxonomy): Eukaryota > Metazoa > Chordata > Amphibia > Anura > Bufonidae > Bufo > Bufo gargarizans. Next base: position 230,765,141 of record NC_058081.1, on the reverse strand, counting down.
CAGTTCCGACGACGGAACTGCCTTCCGGATCACACTGCCGCACGTGTGAAAGTAGCCTAAGAACTGTCTCAAAAACTCAGAGAAAAGAAAAGAGAAGTTCATCCTCTTGTAACAATCTGATTGCTGTAGTAAGAGCGAATCGAAGCTGACAAAGTGGAATTCGATCCAAACTTCAGGAAAAATTGGATTCGCACCGAAGCTGAATTTCCTCGCCATTCGTGGTAACGAATCACATTTTTTCCTAAAATGGCTGCTGCACATGTGAGGACATGGAGCAAGGAACTCTGGGAAGGCGGGATCACCCATAATGCCATGCATGCAGCCAATCAGCAGCCAGCCCTGTGATGTCACAGCCTATGAACAGCCTCAGCCAACTTGGATTCTGCCATTTTCCAGTGTACTTAGTGTAGGGAGAAATGTCAGCAAGCGCTAGGGACAGTGCTAGAAAAAACTTAATTGTGCTACAAAAACGATGTACAAGTGCAAGGAAAGATTATTCAAGGTGTAGGGAAAGTATAGGGAGGAATCATTCCACAGCATTTATGTAGAACACGGTTCAGTAGGGGAGGTTACAGCCTGGGTAATAGGAACAATCCTATTACACCTTGCTGCACTGACTGGGGACACAAATTGCCATTATACAGCTCTCTAATTCCAGCAAACTGTTCTTGTTATTGGGGTGTTACAGCCATTAAAGGGAGACTTTCACCTAAAATCGCCATTATAGAACACTAACATCAGGAACTCCATTACATCCCCCATATTAGAATGCTACCTTCCTTTTTGCTGTTTATCGCCGATTTTCTCAGAAAAACACTTTTATTCAATATGTTAATTAGCTTCTATAGGTGCCCAGGCCTTTCAGTGCTTTTCATATGAAACCCCCCCACCGCCCTAGGTTCTTCTGATTATGTCCTCTTCTTAGTGAGAAATCCAGCGCAAGCACCGTTCAACAGATTCGCTGCGCCTACGCACTTCATTCACCATTATGGACAGAGGCACAAGAGCATTTAATGCACATGTGCCGGCCTGTATATCCAGATCTAGCCAGCCTTGTGCCTCTGCCCATAATGGGGAATGAAGTGCACAGGCGCGGCGAATCTGTTGAACGGCACTGGCGCTGGATTTCTCACTAAGAGGAGGAAATAATCAGAAGAACCTAGAGCGGGCCAGAGGGATGAAAGGGGAAGGGTTTCATATGAAAAGCGACTAGGGGCCTGGGAAACCGCCGCATGAGCGCCGCCCCTGGGCACCTTCAGAAGCTAATTAACATATTCAATAAAAGTGTTTTTCTGAGAAAATCTGCGATGGACAGCAATATGGAAGGTAGCATTCTAATATGGGGAATGTAATGGAGATCCTGATGTTAGTGTTCTATAATGGTGATTTCAGGTGAAAGACTCCCTTTAACAGGGTTTATTACAAGGAAATATTTCTATATCTTATTTGCCCTTGTGCGGTGCAGTTTTATGTTGTAAAGCATTTTTTGACCTGTATTAGTTTGAAAAAAGGGCTTATTAGCTGTTGTGTGGTGAAGTACTAAAATTACTGAATTTTTTGTCGTGTATTAGTGACAAAAGTAAAATATATTTGACGTTCAGCGGTGCAGTTATATGTTCTAAAGCCTTTTGTGGCGTTTATTAGTGGCAAAAGAAAAAATATATTTGCCGTTCAGCGGTGCAGTTATATGTTCTAAAGCCTTTTGTGGCATGTATTAGTAGAAAAATAAAAAATATATTGGCCGTTCAGCGGTGCAGTTATATGTTCTAAAGCCTTTTGTGGCATGTATTAGTGGAAAAAGAAAAAATATATTTGCCGTTCAGTGGTGCAGTTATTTGTTGTAAAGCCTTTTGTGGTGTGTATGAGTGAAAAAGAAAAATATATTTGCCATTCAGCGGTGCAGCTAAATGTTGTAAAGCCTTTTGTGGCGTGTATTAGTGGAAAAAGAAAAAATATATTTGCCGTTCAGCGGTACAGTTATATGTTCTAAAGCCTTTTGTGGCGTGTATTAGTGGCAAAAGAAAAATATATTTGCCGTTCAGCTGTGCAGTTATATCTTTTAAAACCCTTTTTTGTTTGTATTAGAGGGGAAAAAAGGGCCTATTAGCCGTTGTTTGGTGAAGTGAGAAACCTACAGACTTTTTTGGGGTGTTTTAATTTCCTTTTTATTTATTTATTTGATAACAGTATGTCAGACAGAGAAGTGCGAGGCCCTGCACAGGGGAGTGGCAGAGGCCTAAATGTTTCTGCTGCAGAGGTCACAGCAGAGTAAGTGGCCGTGGCAGCAGGGGTCACGTCAAAAGGCCTGAGCTCCCAGTGTCAGCTAGTGGTCGTGTCGTGACCAGCAACCCAGCGGTTCTTGAATGGTTGACTCGATCTTCGACTTCGTCGCAAGTGACATCAAACACCCCCAGCCAAGAGTCAGTGGGTTTGTCTGACACTACCCTTAGTTGGCATGGCCCGGGAGCAGTCCCTGTGCCCTCACCTGTCCTCAACCTGCCTCTGTCCTTTTCTGTTCCCTCAGCCAGAGAAATATTGTATGCTGTGGGCTCAGCTCCACTATACAGTGAGGACGAGCTACTAGAAGAGGGTCAGCAGCTACTGGCAAGCCTAGATATGGAGGAGACATCCGCTGCTTCTCCACTAGGTGTGCAAGTAGTTATGAGGAGAGTGGTGTGGGAGCTGGTGTTGCGAGCGGTCAGGCTCCTGACCCAGAGACGGTTGAGGAGGACATCAATGATGTGCAGACAGTACTCGATGATGATGATGATGTAGCTGATCGCACTTGGGAGCCGGGTGACGAAGGGGCTTCATCATCATCAGGAGAAGAAGGTGGCAGCTTGCCTGTGAGGCAGCAATGGAGCCAGCAAGTCGCTAGCATGGCCGGGAGTTAGCAGGGTGGCAGCAGTGGGAGGTCGGTAGCCAAATGTGCCCGGGGTAGACCACCCGCTTCGCAGGATCCTACCCGCCCAGGAAGTAGCGGTGCACGGGTTCACAGAGGCAGCAGCGGTAGCAGTCAGTCAGTGCATAGTGTTGGAGGATAAAATCACCTACTCTGCAGTGTGGCAGTTTTTTGTTAAGCTACCAAAGAAGGTGAACATGGCCATATGTAGAATCTGTGGGCGGCAGGTAAAGCGTGGCCAGGGTGTCAATGTTGGCACCACGGCCCTGCGTCAACATATGCAGCATCACCATTAAGTTGCCTGGGAGAACCGTGGCTCCAATGTGGTGGTCCAGCCTGCTGCAGCAACCGCTGCATCACCTAGTGGCAAGCAGCTGTTATCAGGCAGTCAAGGCTGCACCACCTCAGCCCATGGGAGCTGTCTTCCCATCATCTGCTGGTTCTGATGCTCCTGCTCCTCGCCTTCCTACTCCTCGTCAGTCATTCTGTCAGCAATCGATCACTGAAGCGATTGCCAAGAGACAACAGTATGCATGCACTCGGCGCAGAAGCTGAATGTGCTCCTGTCCAAGTTGCTGGTGCTGCAGTCCCTCCCTTTCCAAGTGGTAGGACTCTGCACCTTTCAGAGAACTGATGGTTGGTGTCGAGCCAAGGTGGAGAGTATCAAGCCTAACCACGGTCAGCGACAATACATGTCCTTTACGGCCCACTGGGTGAATATGGTTCCTGCATAGCCACACCAGCAACTTGGCCATTTGACGCCGCTTCCGCTTCCACGTTGTCACGCCGTTGGTTCTGCGACAATGACCGCCTCTGCCCCCTCATCCTCCACCTTGTCCTCAGCCTCCACTGCAGGGACAATTCACAGTGCCCCTCCAGCATACCACATGTGCAGGGCACGGCAGTGTCACGCTGTTCTGCACCTCTTTTGCCTGGGCGAACTAAGTCACACAGGGGAGGAACTTCTCCGGGTCCTTCATCAAGAAATCGAATCCTGGCTTTCTCCGCAACAACTGCAAATCGGAACCATAGTGACCTGACAACAAGAAGAACATGGTGTCGGTGCTGCGTCCAGGATGGCTGAGCAATGCGCCCTGCATGGTCCATGTGTTCAATCTGGTTGTCAATTGGTTCCTGAAGTCTTCCACTCATCTGCAAGACATCCTAAAACTTTGCATGCACTTAAGCCACTCGTACACTGCAAAGCACACCCTCCTTGAGCTGCAGCGGCAGAACAACATCCCCCAGCATAGGCTGATATGCGATGTTTCCACCCGTTGGAATTCCACCCTCCATATGTTGGACCGACTATACGAGCAGAGAAAGGCCATAAACGATTTCTTGATGATCCAAGCTTGTAGGAGTACTCCCCTGTGTAACTTCGATGTCAGCCAGTGGCAGCTCATGCGTGACACCTGCCATTTGCTCAGGCCCTTTGAGGAGGCCACGTTATTTGTTAGTCGCCAGGACTATGGGATGAAAACGTCATTCCACTGCTTAATGTCCTGGAACAGATGCTGGTAAATCTGGCTGGTCAGGGGACTGGAGATGTGGCGCCTAGATCTGTGGGGGCTGAACTGGAGGAGGAGGAGGAGGACATTGGAGCACAAGCAGTGTAGCAAAATGGGTGGTTTTTATACACAGGTAACAGGAGAGGAGGAGCAGGACCAGCCAGAGGAGCTACAGGACGATGAGGAAGAAGAGGCAGAGGACCCAGACACACCGTGGCAGTATGCAGCGGAGATTAAGGCAGGGAGTCCCTCCGAGTCACTTGCACAAATGGCCCGATGCATGCTCACTTGCTTGCGTAGTGACAGTCGAATTGTCACCATTCAGCATTCACCTTGTTGGACCATCGCTACCGGTCCAAAATGCGGGCCTTTTTTACACCCGCTTAGAGGAAGGACAAACTGAACTACTACAGAGGCATCCTATGTAGTCAGTTGGCCTCTGCCTATCTGCTCCATCGTCCATCCTCTCACAGGTCTGACGTTCCACGGCCATGGCTGCTGGGGAGGGGTGGGGCCGCAGGAGCAGAACCAGCTCCATCATCGGCAAGTCTAAAGTCGCTGATGAGCAGCTTCCTTCACCCACATAGTGAAGAAACTACTCACCAGCAGCTAGACATAGAGCAGGACCTGAACCAACAGCTGGTGGCATACTTGGACAGCACCTTGCTACCCCACATTGAAGACCTGCTGGACTACTTGGCAGCCAAACTGGATTTGTGGCCGCAGTTGGCAGAGTTTGCCCCTCTGTGGCCTCCTGATGCTGCTGCCACCTCCACACTATGTCACCTTGCCACTCTGTGGTCTCCTGATGCTGCTGCCCCATCCACATTATGTCACCTTGCTACTCTGTGGCCTCCTGATGCTGCTGCCACCTCCACACTATGTAACCTTGCCAATCTGAGGTCTCCTAAAGCTGCTGCCACCTCCACACTATGTCACCTTGCCACTCTGTGGTCTCCTGATGCTGCTGCCACCTCCATCTCCACACTATGTCACCTTGCCACTCTGTGGCCTCCTGATGCTGCTGACACCTCCACACTATGTCATCTTGCCACTGTGTGGTCTCCTGATGCTGCTGCCACCTCCACACTATGTCATCTTGCCACTCTGTGGCCTCCTGATGCTGCTGCCACCTCCACACTATGTCACCTTGCCACTCTGTGGTCTCCTGAAGCTGCTGCCACCTCCACACTATATCATCTTGCCACTCTGTGGCCTCCTGATGCTGCTGCCACCTCCACACTATGTCACCTTTCCACTCTGTGGTCTCCTGATGCTGCTGCCCTCTCCACACTATGTCATCTTGCCACTCTGTGGCCTCCTGATGCTGCTGCCACCTCCACACTATGTCACCTTGCCACTCTGTGGTCTCCTGATGCTGCTGCCACCTCCACACTATGTCACCTTTCCACTCTGTGGTCTCCTGATGCTGCTGCCACCTCCACACTATGTCATCTTGCCACTCTGTGGCCTATTGATGCTGCTGCCACCTCCACGCTATGTCATCTTGCCACTATGTCATCTTGCCACTCTGTGGTCTCCTGATGCTGCTGCCACCTCCACACTATGTCATCTTGCCACTCTGTGGCCTCCTGATGCTGCTGCCACCTCCACACTATGTCACCTTGCCACTCTGTGGTCTCCTGAAGCTGCTGCCACCTCCACACTATATCATCTTGCCACTCTGTGGCCTCCTGATGCTGCTGCCACCTCCACACTATGTCACCTTTCCACTCTGTGGTCTCCTGATGCTGCTGCCCTCTCCACACTATGTCATCTTGCCACTCTGTGGCCTCCTGATGCTGCTGCCACCTCCACACTATGTCACCTTGCCACTCTGTGGTATCCTGAAGCTGCTGCCACCTCCACACTATATCATCTTGCCACTCTGTGGCCTCCTGATGCTGCTGCCACCTCCACACTGTGTCACCTTACCACTCTGTGGCCTCCTTATTCTACTGCCACCTCCACACTATTTCACCTTGCCACTCTGTAGCCTCCTGATGCTGCTGCCACCTCCACACTGTCACCTTGCAACTCTGTGGTCTCCTGATGCCACTGCCACCTCCACAATATGTCACCTTGCCACTCTGTGGTCTCATGCTGCCCCACCTCCACACTCTGTCATTGTGCCACTCTGTGGCCTCCTCCTGATGCTGCTGCCACCTCTACACTGTAATTGTGCCACTCTGTGGCCTCCTCATGCTGCTTCCACCTCACCACTATGCAATAGGGCCACTCTGTGGACTTCTCATGCTGTTCCCACCCTCCCGACTTTATGACTGTGCCACTATTTTGCCTTTTAGCCTGGCTGACATCATCATTTATTTGACCCTTCTTTTGATCTGTCAGAAGGAAAGAAAAATGAGATGCATAACGGATCCTGTCTGTGTAGCAGATGTAAGGCCTGTATGGTCCCATCCGAATTGGCTTGTGATTTGGTAGCCAAAAGCAGGAGTGGGTACAAAACACAGAAGACATGCAAATATTCCATTCACGTGTCATCTCTGTTTTGGATCCACTCCTGTTTTTTTTTTTTACATTAGCAATACTGATGGATTACTGACCAAATGCTGACCAAGTGAAGGTGGATGCTCAACAGACAGGATCAGTTTTTTGTGGCTTATTGTTCTGACGGATCAGAGGAAGGGCAATATAATCAGTGACGTCAGCACAAACTTACTGCTGACACCCTCTCTACTCTGTCGAGGTACTCTACTTGTTTAAGCGTTTAATAGAACAGGTTCTGTAGACATCTATGTGGAATCAGCTGACGATGGTGTAAAAGGACTGCTCTTGAGTTATTTACTCAGTTTTGGCCCCATGACTGCCCAAATAAGTGAAGTGTGCAGTGATTCTAATAGTGACGCCTGTCATCTGCATGTCATACTGACTCACATTGTTAATTAACTACCACAGCAGACTACCTATGTGTGTTACTGCAAGGCACTGTTTTTCTCACCACTATAAAGGCTCTCTGCAGCCAGGAAATAGCAGTTTTCTAACGTGATTGCCGCAAATAAATTCGGATCGAACCAATTTTATTTTATTTTTTTGCCGAACGGGCCGAATCAAATTTTAAAAAAATTTGCTCATCTCTACCTGTAATACCCAAGGTAAGAATTAATTGCGTGGCACAATTCAACTCTAGGACCGACCATCCTTTCCTATAGCTTAAGCTTGGATCGCGGTATGCCCCAAAGCTTTGTACCAGGAGTTCAGAGTTTGATTCCTTAAATAAGCATCTATCAGAGGTGACAATAAGCATCTATCAGAGGTGACAACAATAACACAAAGCCACTATGTGAAGGTACAAGTAGGATTGGTTTGATGAGCATGGAATATCAAAGTATAATGGTACCGGGAAGGAAATGCAAGATCCGAAGCAGTGCCATGGAACTTATATGAGAGTAGTCTAACTAAGAGCCAGTTATTAGAGGTCATCAACTTGCAATTATTTATGACCTCACAGCACATATCAACGTTTACTAATTTAGCAAACTAACTGGTGGTCCAACCAGACCCATGTACGTATTTTATCATGTGCTGTTCTATATAACTAAAACTTTACTTTTAATTATTATTTCCTTTTAAAATCCCTTATAAGTTAGTGCTAACAATACATAGACAGATTAAAACTATCAGTGTTGTGGGTCGCTCCGTCTTTTACTATATGCCAATATTATATTGTTACTTCACAGCAAGTGCCTAGTTCCAATATTCGTTACCTATACACGGTTTGTAACTATCTTCTTATTATCGCCTATATTAGCTGTAAATTTACTACTGTTACGGAGCTCCCTCACTACCACTGAGCCTAAAATCTTCAACACTCATACATCCTGCATCCTGACATGTTTCGCTGGTCACCCAGTGTCTTCGGTGGATACCTGCTCGAATAAGAAGATAGTTACAAACCGTGTATAGGTTGTAACCAATATTGGCACTAGGCACTTGCTGTGAAGTAACAGCAATAATATTGGCATATAGCAGTGATGGCGAACCTATGACACGGGTGCCAGAGGCGGCACTCAGAACCCTCTCTGTGGGCACCCGCGCCTTGGAAAAAGTCTATGGCATACCAATATGCCTTAGACTTTTCCTGCCATTCATCAGCACAGGACGCACTATGAACAGCACAGGCAGCGCACTGAATGTAGGCTATTAAGCTATTATAGCTAAATGATAAAGTACATGGAAGATATACTATATTGGTATTCGGGTTAAATTGCCGTGTTGGCACTTTGCGATAAATAAGTTGCAGTTTGGGCACTCGGTCTCTAAAAGGTTCACCATCAATGGCATATAGTAAAAGACGGAGCGACCCACACCACTGATAGTTTTAATCTGTCTATGCATTGTTAGCACTAGCTTATAAGGGATTTTAAAAGGAAATAATAAATAAAAGTAAAGTTTTAGTTATATATAACAGAACATGATAAAAGACGTACATGGGTCCGGTTGGACCACCAGCGAGTTATTAAAGGTCAGACAGAATCAGTGGAGAACCTCAAGAGTACTAAAGAAAGCTCGGTCATGCCACATGCCGATTCACAAAACAAACATAAGCTAAAACTGGGTAAGTAATTCCCATAACTGGCAAAGAGGCCAGTGTGGAGATCCTTTAAATTGAGCACCTTTGGTTTTGGTTGCCAATAAAGCTATTTGTACCACGCATGTGCCACCATTCATTCATAACCACCCCACCATGAGACTTATTGTGGGTGGTGGTGGTGCTGGGAGGAAGAAGTATGGAGAAGTAAGTTCATGACTTCCTTTTTAATCTTATATTACTATGTATTAACCTAAAGAGCTATTTGCAGCTCAGCCTTCTTGTCTGAGATGGGAATAATCTTAATAAGCACCAGTCGATGGTGGCTGGATTTATGAAAACAGCTTCTCAGCTGTGATCTACTATTTCCATAACTCCCATTGCAGTGAATGGGAGCTACCCAAAACAGGAAAGCATAGCAAGCTCAATTGATACCCATTCCTCTTGATAACAGAGAAAAGAGTAACTATATTTCCTTGCATCATAGACAGAAATAATAGCAAATGGCATCCTGTTTGTAGAGGAAGGAAGAACATAGAAGCAGAATGAAAAAAATGTAAGAGAGGCAGGTAAGTAACCACTGAATATTATATTGGGAAAGAATAGGGCCTATATTACCATCAAAAAGTGGTGATAGGATCAGTGCAGAATCATTTTACCTTAGTCTAGTTTCACGCTTGTGCTAAACTGTTCTGACATGCTGCTCCAGTAGAGGAACAACAGCCTGCCGGAGTTCGTCCCAAACGGCACAGCTTGATACTGCCGCAGAACTGCCAGGCCCCATTCACTGCAAGCAGCAGTTTTTGTCAGGCCAAATACCAACACCAATGCCAGAAACAGGCCGGATCGCTGCCTGGTCTCATTATAGTAAATGGGCTCCAGTGGAGAAAGGTAGTATCTGGCTATATACCTGATATGATGGATTCCTGCAGGCTGTTCCATTACCGGAACAGCCTGCAGGAACAGTTTAGAGCTAATATGAAACTAGCCTTACTCATCCTAGCAGTGTTAAAAAGTATGGGGGTAATTAATTATTAGATATACGCCAATTTTTGGCGTATATCTGTCCCACATTCAGTCACAAAGGGGATTTGAGGCA